>NC_050570.1:31884899-32202399 GCF_013265735.2 Oncorhynchus mykiss
CAACTCAGAATCATTGAGCTCTCACTATATCAACTCTATACTTCAGTATAGACAAAGTGGAGTCACAATTCAACGGCTAAGACACGAGACTACAGACAATCACGGACTACAAAAGGAAAACCAGCCACGTCACCGAGGCCGACGTTTTGCTTCCGGAAAGGCTAAACACATTCTTTGCACGCTTTGAGGTTAACACAGTGCCACCGACACGGCCTGCTACCAAGGGCTGTGGGCTCTCCTCCGTGGCCGACGTGAGTCAAACATTGAAACATGTTAACCCTTGCAAGGCTGCCGGTCCAGACAAGAGGTCGAAAGATTATGATTTTTCAACGCCATAACCGATTATTGGAGGACCAAAAAAAGCAGATACCAATTTCTTTAAAAAAAATAATAAATTTTAAAAAATAAATATATATATATATATATATATATATATATATATATATAATATTTTTTTTTTTAAATCGGCCACTTTTTACATATATTTGTAATAATGACAATTACAACAATACTGAATGAACACTTATTTTAACTTTATGTAATACATAAATACATTGTCTCAAATAAATAATGAAACATGTTTAATTTGGTTTAAATAATGCAAAAACAGTGTTGGAGAAGAAAGTAAAAGTGCAATATGTGCCATGTAAAAAAAAGCTAACGTTTAAATTCATATGAAAGCTGGTGGTTCAATATTCCCAGTTCGTCAATATACCCAGTTAAGAATTTTAGGTTGTAGTTATTATAGGACTATTTCTCTCTATACCATTTGTATTTCATATACCTTTGACTTCTGGATGTTCTTATAGGCAATTTAGTATTGCCAGCCTAATCTCCGGAGTTTGCTAGGCTTGAAGTCATAAACAGCGCTGTGCTTCAAGCATTGCGAAGAGCTGCTGGCAAGCGCAGGAAAGTGCTGTTTGAATGAATGCTTATAAGCCTGCTGCTGCCTACCACCGCTCTATCAAATCGTAGACTCAATTATAATATACTAAACACAGAAATATGAGCCTTTGGTCAGTAATATGGTCAAATCCGGAAACTATCATTTAGAAAACAAAACATTTATTATTTCAGTGAAATACAGAACCGTTCCGTATTTTATCGAACGGGTGGCATCCATAAGTCTAACTATTGCTGTTACATTGCACAACCTTCAATGTTACGTCATAATTCTGTACAATTCTGGCAAATTACTTACGGTCTTTGTTAGGAAAAAATGGTCTTCACACAGTTCGCAACGAGCCAGGCGGCCGAAACTGCTGCATATACCCCGATTCTGCTTGCACAGAACGCAAGAGAAGTGACAATTTCCCTAGTTAATATTGCCTGCTAACATGAATTTCTAAATATGCACGTTTAAAAAAAATATCCTTGTGTATTGATTTTAAGAAAGGCATTGATGTTTATGGTTAGGTACATTGGTGCAACGACAATGCTTTTTTCACGAATGTGCTTGTTAAATCATCACCCGTTTGGTAAATTAGGGTGTGATTCGATGATAAATGAACAGGCACCGCATTGATTGCAACGCAGGACAAGCTAGTTAAACTAGTAATATCAACCATGTGTAGTTAACTGGTGATTATGTGAAGATTGATTGTTTTTTATAAGTTTAATGCTAGCTAGCAACTTACCTTGGCTCCTTGCTGCATTCGCGTAACAGGTGGTCAGCCTGCCACGCAGTCTCCTCGTGGAGTGCAATGTCATCGGCATCCAAAAATGCTGATTACCGATTGATATGAAAACTTGAAATCGGCCCTAATTAAATCGGCCAATGCCGATTAATCGGTCGACCTCTAGTCCAGACGGCATCCCTAGCCGTCTCCTCAGAGCATCCGCAGACCAGCTGGCTGGTGTGTTTACGGGCATATTCAATCTCCCTATCAAAGTCTGCTGTCCCCACATGCTTCAAGATGGCCACCATTGTTCCTGTACCCAAGAAAACAAAGGTAACTGGATTTAATGACTATCGCTCTGTAGAACTCAGTGCTGTAATCATGCTTTGAGAGACTAGTAAAGGATTATATCACCTCCACCTTACCTGTCACCCTAGACCCACTTCAATTTTCTTACCGCTCCAATAGTTCCACAGACGATGAAATTGCCATCACACTGCCCTATCCCATCTGGACAAGAGAAATACTTATGTAAGAATGCTGTTTAGTGACTATAGCTCAGCATTCAACACCATAGTACCCTCCAAACTCATCATTAAGCTTGAGGCCCTGGGTCCTACCCCCACCCTGTGCAACTGGGCCCCCAGGTAGGAAACATCACCTCCACTCCGCTGATCCTCAACACTGGGGCCCCACAATGGGCCACCCACACAGACAGCGCGGTGATGAAGGCGCAACAGAGCCTCTTCAACCTCAGGAGACCAAATAGATTTTGTCTGTACATTTTTACAGATGAACAATTTAAAGCATTCTGTCAGGCTATATAACCGTGTGGTAGGGCAACTGCACAGCACGCAACCACAAGGCTCTCCAGAGGGTGGTGCGGTCCAACCAACGCATCACCGGGGGCAAACTACTCGCCCTCCAGGACACCTACAGCTCCCGATGTCACACTAAGGCCAAAAAGATCAAAGGACAACAACCACCTGTTCATGTTCACCCCGCTATCATCCAGAAGGCAAAGTCAGTACAGATGCATCAAAGCTGGGGCAGAGAGACTGAAAAACAGCTTCTATCTCAAGGCCATCAGACTGTTAAACAGCCATCACTAACATAGAAAGGCTGCTGCTTATATGCATAGACTAGGAATCACTGGTCACTTTAAGGAATGGAACACTAGTCACTTTAATAATGTTTACATACACACATTATATATATATATAATATATATATATAATATATATATATTATATATATATATATAATATATATATATAATATATATACACACACACACACACACACACACACACACACACACACACATCTCATTTATATACTGTATTCTATGGTATCTTAGTCACTTAATGTTTACATATCTGGCATTACTCATCTCATGTGTATATACTGTTTTCTATACTATTTTACGGTATCTCATTCACTTAATGCTTAGATATCTTGCATTACTCATCTCATATGTATATACTGTTTTTCAAAACTATTCTACTGTATCTTAGTCCGTTCCGCTATGCCATCGCTCGTCCATATGTACATAGTCTTAATTCATTCATACTTAGATGTGTGTATTGGGTATATGTTGTTTAATTTGTTAGATATTACTGCACTGTCAGAACTAGAAGCACAAGCATTTCACTACACCCGCAATAACATTGGTTAACCTCTCTGGGATATGTGGGACGGTAGCGTCCCACCTGGCCAACACCCAGTGAAAATGCAGAGCGCCAAATTCAAATAAATTACTATAAAAATTCAACTTTGAAATCACACATTGAATATACCAAATTAAAGCTACACTTGTTGTGAATCCAGCCAACATGTCAGATTTCAAAAAGGCTTTTTGGCGAAAGCATAAGATGCTATTATCTGATGATAGCACAACAGTAAACAAAGAGAGAAAGCATATTTCAACCCTGCAGGCGCTACACAAAACGCAGAAATAAAATATAAATCATGCCTTACCTTTGACGAGCTTCTTTTGTTGGCACTCCAATATGTCCCATAAACATCACAAATGGTCCTTTTGTTCGATTAATTCAGTCGATATATATCCAAAATGTCCATTTACTTGGCGCGTTTGATCCAGAAAAACACAGCTTCCAATTTGCGCAATGTTTACAGGTAACTTTAGAGATATTTTGTAGTGACTTTGCAAAACATTTCAAACTACTTTTGTAATACAACTGTAGGTATTTTTAAACGTTAATAATCGATCAAATTGTATACGGGACTATCTGTGTTCAATACAGGAAGACAACAAACTAACGCAACCTTTCTGGTCTTGCGCAACTCTCAAACAGTACACATAACGTGACAGTCATTCAAGATGGCCGTACTACTTCATTACACAAAGGAATAACCTGAACCAATTTCTAAAGACTGGTGACATCCAGTGGAAGCGGAAGGAACTGCAAACAAGTCCCTTAGAAATCTAGTTTCCCAATGAAAACTCATTGAATAGACAGTGACCTCAAAAAAATTCTGAATGATTTGTCCTCAGGGTTTTGCCTGCTACATAAGTTATGTTATACTCACAGACATGATTCAAACAGTTTTAGAAACTTCAGTGTTTTCTATCCAAATAATATGCATATCTTATATTCTGGGGATGAGTAGCAGGAAGTTGAAATTGGGCACGCTATTTATCAAAAAGTGAAAATCCCTATCCATTTAGGGTTTACGTATAATTTATGTATGAGTGAACCTTATATTTTTGAGATGTGAATACCAGGTATGTCTACTTCACCATCCGCCCATTTTATTGGTAAACTACAAGGTAGTGTTAACTTACCCTACATTATTCATCTCATATGCATCTCATATGCATACGTATATACTGTACTCTATATCATCGACTGTATCCTTATGTAATACATGTATCACTAGCCACTTTAAACTATGCCACTTTGTTTACATACTCATCTCATTTGTACATACTGTACTCGATACCATCTACTGTATCTTGCCTATGCTGCTCTGTACCATCACTCATTCATATATCCTTATGTACATATTCTTTATCCCCTTACACTGTGTACAAGACAGTAGTTTTGGAATTGTTAGTTAGATTACTTGTTATTACTGCATTGTCGGAACTAGAAGCACAAGCATTTCGCTACACTCGCATTAACATCTGCTAACCATGTGTATGTGACAAATAAAATTTGATTTGACATTGTCTTTTAAACAATCCAATACGTAATATGGTATACTTGTCATAATTAGGTTTTAGTCCAGCTAGGCTAGAAAAGTGATCAAGATCTTCAATGAGACTGTATAGGTATCCAGATTACAGACTTAAGAAAAAACTAGTCATCGCATACATTGACACTTGTTTTTAATCTTTTTGATTTCTAAACAAGCCAACCTTAAAACCAACTGCAGCATTACCACAAAAATGGAGGCAAGTGGAAAAATGAGAAGGTAGGGAACTTGTTTGCCTGCCATATATTAAATATACAAATTGGCTTAAAATAATTGGCATGTATAGAGATAGATACACCAGTTTCATTTGAGGACAAAAATGTTGACAGCTGCGTCATACAGGTTGCAAAATAGATGGGAAGAGATTTTCAAAGTAATGATTCTATGGCACATGGTTAATGAACTGGTACAAAAAACTAGACTTGATTCAACACTGAGTCTTTCCATTTAAATTATTATATACACAATTCTTGCCACTAACATAATTATATATATATATATATATATATACACAGTGCCTTGCGAAAGTATTCGGCCCCCTTGAACTTTGCGACCTTTTGCCACATTTCAGGCTTCAAACATAAAGATATAAAACTGTATTTTTTTTGTGAAGAATCAACAACAAGTGGGACACAATCATGAAGTGGAACGACATTTATTGGATATTTCAAACTTTTTTAACAAATCAAAAACTGAAAAATTGGGCGTGCAAAATTATTCAGCCCCCTTAAGTTAATACTTTGTAGCGCCACCTTTTGCTGCGATTACAGCTGTAAGTCGCTTGGGGTATGTCTATCAGTTTTGCACATCGAGAGACTGACATTTTTTCCCATTCCTCCTTGCAAAACAGCTCGAGCTCAGTGAGGTTGGATGGAGAGCATTTGTGAACAGCAGTTTTCAGTTCTTTCCACAGGTTCTCAATTGGATTCAGGTCTGGACTTTGACTTGGCCATTCTAACACCTGGATATGTTTATTTTTTAACCATTCCATTGTAGATTTTGCTTTATGTTTTGGATCATTGTCTTGTTGGAAGACAAACCTCCGTCCCAGTCTCAGGTCTTTTGCAGACTCCATCAGGTTTTCTTCCAGAATGGTCCTGTATTTGGCTCCATCCATCTTCCCATCAATTTTAACCATCTTCCCTGTCCCTGCTGAAGAAAAGCAGGCCCAAACCATGATGCTGCCACCACCATGTTTGACAGTGGGGATGGTGTGTTCAGCTGTGTTGCTTTTACGCCAAACATAACGTTTTGCATTGTTGCCAAAAAGTTCAATTTTGGTTTCATCTGACCAGAGCACCTTCTTCCACATGTTTGGTGTGTCTCCCAGGTGGCTTGTGGCAAACTTTAACCAACACTTTTTATGGATATCTTTAAGAAATGGCTTTCTTCTTGCCACTCTTCCATAAAGGCCAGATTTGTGCAATATACGACTGATTGTTGTCCTATGGACAGAGTCTCCCACCTCAGCTGTAGATCTCTGCAGTTCATCCAGAGTGATCATGGGCCTCTTGGCTGCATCTCTGATCAGTCTTCTCCTTGTATGAGCTGAAAGTTTAGAGGGACGGCCAGGTCTTGGTAGATTTGCAGTGGTCTGATACTCCTTCCATTTCAATATTATCGCTTGCACAGTGCTCCTTGGGATGTTTAAAGCTTGGGAAATCTTTTTGTATCCAAATCCGGCTTTAAACTTCTTCACAACAGTATCTCGGACCTGCCTGGTGTGTTCCTTGTTCTTCATGATGCTCTCTGCGCTTTTAACGGACCTCTGAGACTATCACAGTGCAGGTGCATTTATACGGAGACTTGATTACACACAGGTGGATTGTATTTATCATCATTAGTCATTTAGGTCAACATTGGATCATTCAGAGATCCTCACTGAACTTCTGGAGAGAGTTTGCTGCACTGAAAGTAAAGGGGCTGAATAATTTTGCACGCCCAATTTTTCAGTTTTTGATTTTAAAAAAAAGTTTGAAATATCCAATAAATGTCGTTCCACTTCATGATTGTGTCCCACTTGTTGTTGATTCTTCACAAAAAAATACAGTTTTATATATTTATGTTTGAAGCCTGAAATGTGGCAAAAGGTCGCAAAGTTCAAGGGGGCCGAATACTTTCGCAAGGCACTGTATATATATATATATATATATATATATATAAGTAAAATCTAAAGAGATATAAAATCTCAGCTCTTTAGATTTTGCTGTGAAGAAACAGAATAACTAGATCATATATTCTGGTATTGCCCCTATGTAGCTTGTTTCTGGTCACAGGTCCAGGAACAGTTTATAAAATGTTTAAATAAAATCGCAACATGCACTTAAAATTAACCTTACAAATAGCAGTGTTGGGTGATTTGGAAAGCCATAGTCAGTCAATAAATAATATAATAATACTTGTAAGAAAGGTTTATCTTTAGCTCACAATCTGTGGATATTATATAATTAGAAAATGTAAAAAATGTATGTAAAACAACACAGTACAAATTTGACTCAACTTATTTTGGAAAGCTTGTGGAAGGCTACCCAAAACATTTGACCCAAGTTAAACAATTTAAAGACAATGCTACCAAATACCAATTGAGTGTATGTAAACTTCTGACACACTGGGAATGATGAAATAAATAAAAGCTTAAATAAATCACTCTCGACTATAATTCTGACATTTCACATTCTTAAAATAAAGTGGTGATCCTAACTGACCTAAGACAGGGAATTTTTACTAGGATTAAATGTCAGGAATTGTGAAATACTGAGTTGAAATGTAGTTGGCTAAGGTGTATGTAAACTTCCGACTTCAACTGTATATGTAGAATAAATGCTGTAAAAAACAAACAAGATATGTGTCCCCCGAAGAGGGGGGGTGGGGTGGATTGGTTAATAAAAAATATGAATAAATAAGAAAGGCGCCTTGTGTGAAAGATGACAAACAGTGACATATTGATCCCATATTGATCTTTCACACAATCAGGCTAACTGGTGTGAAAGGGCTAACTAGTTAGCAGTGTGCACTAGTAGTGTTTCAATCGGTGATGTCACTCGGTCTGAGACATTGAAGTGGTTGTTTTACTAGCTCTACAAAGACTGCTTCAGTTGTGGATGTGTTCAGAGGGTCCCTGGCTCTATCCCAGGTTGGGATAGAAGCAATACTTTTACACAATCTGTACTGCAAGTAGGCTAATTGTAGTTCTACTATGGAAACAGATAAATGAAGCTGTCAACTCAGCAATTCACAGGTTTCAGATTTCACCCCTTTTTAATGTTTTTTAAAGTCAAACTAATAGAACAATAACAAAATATGATGTTAAGTCCATAAGAACACTTAATTAAAAACCACTAGGAGACCACTTTTGAGGTCTGGGAAAAACCTAGGATTTTTTGTGTGTGTGTAGTTACCCTTTAATTCATGTACCCAGGCACCTAGCACTGTTGTTTGGTTAGCAATGTTTCTGTAGCACATGAAAAAAAAATGGCTTTCCTGCCTTGATTGATTGAAACCTGGACGGAGTAGAGGGATTTATGTTTATAGAACAGTACCGCAATTCAGAATCAATTCACGTTTAGATGGAGTATTTGGCTGTTATAGCTTCCAGAGTCAATTCGCCCTTTAAACAGAACATGCAAGGGACTAAGGAGTAATGTTAGGCTCCTTTCGTCCAATATTGGGCTCGTCCGAACCTAGTGCAGCTGTAAGTAAACGGATCAGATCAGCCAGGTACTGTTCATTTGAAGAACTCACCTGGAAACTGACTGGTGCTGGACTTGAAACAGATTAATTTAAAACTACATCAGCTATCTTGAAAGTAACTTAAAACGATAAGCAAAAAAACGGTTCTCCTTCAACCATTGTGACTACAAATGTAACTAGCTACAGTAACAACATGTAACAAGCAACAGTAACTGAAGTGTTTATAACGGGTGTTGTTTGAAGTATCTGATGAGGTGTGAGTTTTGTTTGCTGTCCACATACGTAACCGTTACTTTCTGAAGTTCCTTGGCTGGCTACAGGAAATAGTTTGCATGCAGTTTAGCTAACTAGCGATGTATTATGAGTTCATGAACAAACAGCTTATTAGCTATGGAAGTTGCTAGTTAGTTAGCTAAGCTAGGTAGCTAACCAGTTAGCTAATGCAGTTTACATGATTAGCCAGCAAGTTAGCTAACTAACGTTATTTAGTGACATAAAAAGCTAACTGAATTACAGAACCGTCTCAAGCGACCTACAGTACCAGACGCATGATTAACTCCAGACTATTTCCAAACACTGTAGCTAGCTAGCTAACATGAAACCTATCCGGCTGGAGAGGAAAAGTAGCTTGACAACTATTAACGTTAGCTAGCAACAGCTCCTTGCTCTCACAAAAAAAAACGGAACCGTACTTACCTTGCCTGGAAGCCTTTTCAATCCTCAGAGATCAATATGAACTTTCCATGGACCAAAGTACAACTGCACAGTCTTGCGCAATTGAACTGTAAGGAGTTCAACAGCCAGGTTTCAGATTTGATTTAATGCCGAGTGTTAGTTTGCTTGTTAGCTGCCGCTAGCTGATTTCACCACCAGGCAACAGCTCCACCGTCCAGCCCATCGAGCCGAATACGTGTAACCTACACAAATCCACAGCCCGCTCGTGCCAACAAAAGGGCAGCTCCAATGTTTACATCCACTGTACAGAGCATGCGTCACGTCAGTCGACCTCAAAAACCTAACAACTGAAAAAAATAGTACACTACTGCTATCTACTGTTTATTGTATTGCCCTACACTTAGCTACATAAACTTCGTTAGCTTTTTGGCCTCTTCATAAACTCCATTAGCTAGCCCTATAGGTTTTTGAAAAATGATGCAAGTTCATGTCAGCCATTTCTTATCAGCACACAAGCTAAAACACTATCAGATAATATAGTAGACCCATTGGATAATTCTGTATCAGTTTTAATCTCATAAAAAGTTTTCTTAACATATATTTGCTCTGTAAAACAGTATGTTCCTATTAGCTGTAGTCTACTAAAGTCAAGAGTAACTACAAAGAACTGGAAGCCAATCACTACAGCACAAACTCACCTGAGGCTAACTGTCTCTGACAACAGTATCAATTCCACAGGACGTTTTGGAATTTTGCTGCCCGGAGTAGATCACAGCAAACATCCCACACTCAGAGTGGGTGACAGAGAGACAATGTCAATCAGAAAATGTCAATATAAAGGTTCACGATCAGCTGTCCAGCTCAGACTAAAGAAGCACTTAAGCCTTTTCTAAGACAGGTGAGAATGAGGTGAATGGCAGAGCTGACTTTTTTTGATCCACACTTGAACAAAATGTCATCAAACAAACTTTTCTGGTTTTACGTGGAAGTACTTACATAAATATCATATTTCTTATGTTAGCCACACCCTTGTCTGTCCTAAAAAAAAATGTCTGACGTATGACTCTTGCCTACGCCATACATGCACAGTATGTCTGTTATGGACTGACAATAGATACAGTACAAACCACATACTATAACAGAAAAAACACCCATTTGACGACACTTGTATGTTCTGTACAAAAACCCTTTGGGTTTATTAAAATGTTCCTATCTCAAAACGTAGATACCTTACAATAAGGAAAACAAAATTCAGTAAATTGTGCCATTAGAAAGTATTCACACCCCTTGACTTTTTCCACATTTTGTTACGTTACAGCCTGAATTTAAAATTGGTTAAAAATGAAAAGCTGAAATGTCTTAAGTCAATAAGTATTCAACCCCTTTGTTATGGTAAGCCTAAATAAGTTCAGGAGTAAATATTTGCTTAACAATTCACATAATAAGTTGCATGGACTCACTCTATGTGCAATAAGAGTGTTTAACATGATTTTTGAATGACTCCCTCATCTCTGTACCCCACACATACAATTATCTATAAGGCCCCTCAGACGAGCAGTGAATTTCAAACACAGATTCAACCACATAGACCAGGGAGGTTTTTGGATGCCTCACAAAGAAGAGCACTTATTGGTAGATGGGTACATTTTTTTAAATGTATATCCCTTTGAGCACGATGAAGTTATTAATTACACTTTGGATGGTGTATCAATACACCTAGGCACTTTAAAGATACAGGCATCCTTCCTAACACAGGTGCTGGAGAGGAAGGAACTCGCTCAGGGATTTCACCATGAGGCCAATGGTGACTTTAAAACAGGTACGGAGTTTAATGGCTGTGATAGGAAAAAACTGAGGATGGTTCAACAACATTGTAGTTACTCCACAATACTAACCAAATTGACAGAATGAAAAGAAGGAAGCTTGTTAAGAATATTTGCATCCTGTTTGCAACAACACACTAAAGTAATACTGCAAAAAATGTGGCAAAGCAATTAACCTTTTGTCCTGAATACAAAGTGTTATGTTTGGGGCAAATCCAATACAACACATTACTGAGTACCACTCTTCATATTTCCAAGCATAGTGGTGGCTGCATCATGTTATGGTTATGCTTGTAATCGTTAAGGACGGGGGAGGTTTTCAGGATAAAAAATAAATGGAATGGAGCTGAGCACAGGCAAAATCCTACAGGAAAACCTGGTTCAGTCTGCTTTCCACCACACTGGGAGATGATTTCATCTTTCAGCAGGACAATTACCTAAAACAAATGGCAAAATCTACAATGGAGTTGCTTACTAAGAAGTTCCTGAGTGGTAGAGTTACAATTTTGACTTAAATCTGCTTGAAAATCTATGGCAAGACCTGAAAGTGGTTGTCTAGCGATGATCAACAACCAATTTGATAGAGCTTGAATTATTTTTTTTAACAATAATGGGCCAATTTTGCACAATCCAGGTGTGGAAAGCTCTTAGAGACTTACCCAGAAAGACTCATAGCTGTAATCACTTCCAAATGTGATTCTCACATGTATTGACTCAGGGGGTTGAATACTTATCTAATCAAGATATTTATATTTTACAAATGTTAAAATGTTTCTTCAACTAAGAGTAGTATTTTGTGTAGATCGTTGGCAAAAAAAATACATTGAAATCCATTTAATCCCACGTTTTAACACAACAAAATGCCCAAAAAGTCAAGGGGTGTGAATACTTTCTGAAGGCATGCACACACAGCATGGTACAGTCACAAAATGATGTCATTTGTGTTGTAGGAAGGTTTATTACAACCCCACAAAGAAAAATCACATAGTGATACAAATTTTTGATCACGTACTCTTTCTTGTTTGAGCCATTTTATCAGCTGGTCTTGTCGTTGTTCGTTTTGTACAGTAGAGGGCAGTGCAGAATTTTCCCTACTTTTCTTCTACATCCGGCGACGCGCTATTTACGGAACATGCGCATTGCAAACTTCCTTTTTTCTAGTGCAGCGGAGTGAAATCCCCAGTCTTTGACTCCAGGCTCCTGGCTAAGGAGACAGAAAAGGCTGCAAAATGGTTAGTAAATTGCCAAAATACATTCCTACATACATGTGTTAGACATCAACGTGTGTTGTCTGCAATCACATGTTTTTATGGTTTTGAAACTCCTTGGATGAAGATGGATTCTGTCCGGCTGCCCGGCTACTGTTCACCGGGGTCTATCAAACGTGGCCTAATGGCCGCCTTCACGATTTAATGTTTCTTGTAGCGCTGTGGAGATATTCTTACCTATGTGTTACTGCAAAGGCACGGCTGGCTAACATTGTTAGGCTAGTTAGCTGTTACTATCAGCGATGACAGGCCCAATATTCAGTGCAACATAATGTCTGATCGCTTTGGCCACAAAGTATACTTTTAAGTGCAGCATGTGTAATGTTAGGGATACGTCGTGTGTTGACAAGTAGCTGGCTAGTTGACACATGCAAGCTACCTTGGGCGGCAGGTAGGCTAGTGGTTAGAGCGTTGGGTCAGTAAGCGAAAGGTTGCTTGCTCGAATCCTCGACCTGACAAGGTAAAAATCTGTCGTTCTTCCCCTGAACAAGGCAGTTAACCCACTCTGCCCCGGTAGGCCGTCATTGTAAATAAGAATGTCTTCTGAACTTAACTATTTAAATAAAAAATAAGCTAAACTGTCTTCTCCCATAGGGTTTTGTGAAAGTGGTGAAGAATAAGTCGTACTTCAAGAGATACCAGGTCAAATTCAGGAGGAGGAGAGGTAAGACTGGTTTTAGGACTTAAGATTCAAGTAGAAAGAGTCTAAACTTGAAAATTCCATGACTGTCTTGATCTTTAATTTCACACTAAAGACCATATTCATTCCACTGATGCACCGCCACCTGACTGACTTGGGTATCCTTGTTGTGCTTAGAGGGAAAGACCGACTACTTTGCCCGTAAGCGCCTGGTCATCCAAGATAAGAACAAGTACAACACACCCAAGTACAGGATGATCGTCCGCTTCTCCAACCGGGATATCGTCTGCCAGGTAAGATGGGATTCACATGAGAAAATATAGCTGGAATTACCACAATGGACAAAGAACTTATGGCCACATACTCCTTCTCCAATCCCAGATACGTAGCTAATAATTTAGCAGGAGCTTTTAGCCGAAACATTTTATTTTTGACAATTATTAATGTGGCCCATGTTAGTCAAACCCACAACTCTGTTGCCACCTGAGTACTATGCTTTAGTCCAGTTGGACCGGCAGTCTCAACTTCAGCTATATTGTCCCTATCATTCCCACATGACCCATGTGGTAACAATGATCAAGGAGGTAATGGGAAATGTCCCATGCCATGAGGGATTGACTGATGGGCCATGCGATTATGCCTTGATTTTCTCATGCTTGCTTGTGTATTTGCTCTAGATTGCCTACGCCAAGATTGAGGGGGACATGATCGTGTGCGCCGCCTACTCCCACGAGCTACCCAAGTACGGGATCGCCGTAGGACTAACTAACTACGCAGCAGCCTACTGCACTGGTCTGCTGCTGGCCCGCAGGGTAAGATTAGCTCTCATACACCTCCACTTTGACCTGATGGCGGCTGCTTTAGTTTTCAGGACTGGGTCTTATTAGCTAATGCGTATTCTATGTTTCTACCCTGTTGGAGTTTGTGAAAAGTCATAATTTCTCTTGAGTACCCTTTCCTCAAACCTCATTTAGTCTTCAATGCCTTGAAGTATGATGGATGCTGTATGAACAGTTTGTGCTCAAATTGCTAAGCTATTGAAAGAACTGAGTTGTGTTCTCGCTTGCACAAAATTGTTGTGTATTAGAGATTACATGATTTTGTGTAAGACATGAGAGAAAGAAGCATGTCTGTTCTAAATCTGAATTATCAAACAATCCTTTTGAAGGCGACCCTGCTTTTCTTCTGTTTTCTCACTGTAAACAATTGGCAGTTGGTCAGTCAAAAAGCAGTCTGTCAGTTTTATTTTCACTTGTTTAATGTGTTGCTTCAGAATCAGCTTTTGTATTTACTTTGTGGTTTGTCAGTGCAGCAGATTTGTTTAAAATGGACTTATGACTGCGACATGAGTGGGTGCCTTGCCTCTTTAGCCACCTGTGGTAGAGTTTTCGCTCAGCAAGAAACCATGTAGTCAGCTTGTTTTAATAATACAACAGATTTCTCTAATCCCTTTTGTCTTTCCACTCTAGCTGCTGAACAAGTTTGGCCTGGACAAGGTGTACGAGGGCCAGGTAGAGGTGACTGGAGATGAGTTCAACGTAGAGAGTATTGATGGTCAGCCAGGTGCGTTCACCTGCTATCTAGATGCAGGGCTCGCCAGAACCAGCACTGGCAACAAGGTGTTCGGGGCCCTGAAGGGGGCTGTGGATGGAGGCCTGTCCATCCCTCACAGGTAATTACACTTCTGTGCGTTAGGAACACATTGCTGTAGCCAGGAGTACATGTGCTGTCCATAATCTTATTCATTGTGATTTTAAAAGGCAAAACTGATCATAGATTAGTGTTCTTACTCTTGATGCATACTGCCACAGGTCCCAGGTTGGTTTGTGCCATTTTTATGTACATCACAAACAGATCTGTGACCAGGCTAGTATTTCGGGAAGTTATCAGGATCAATATTTTGTTTGATACACTCAAGACTGAGCAAATTGAAGTTCCTTCATTTTGATGTAAAATGTCCTGTTTCAAGATGTTGCTCAGAGCAATATGATTCATTGGTTTACCATCCAAATGTGTTAAATGCACAGAGATTGAGGGCTCTAGTGTCTGTATTAGCATGGGTAGTGCCATTGAGGGCTTTTGACTTCCTATGGGTTAAGGAAGGATCACACAATTCCATCACCAGGAGGGATCCGTGAGGAATTATACTTGTGAGGAAACGTTCTATAACTGCAGGTGGCAGTAAATTGGCAACCTTAGCTTTTTACCTGTTCAAACAACACATTCTAGGTGGCAGTGTGCACCCTTTCGGTTTGTTTGCCAACTCAGTAAAAGGTAAATTGACTACCTCAAAATGGAGATGCCCATGCTTTTACGCCGTAATAGGAAAGATGCAATTGTGCCAATGTCTAAGTGTGGTTATTTCCTTGGAATTCTGCAAGAAGTCATTTTTATATGGCTTTAGTGGAACTATTCGGCCTTGGTGCTGACAATCTTCAGGAAAAGCGCCATTGATAATATTGAATGAGCCTGGTTGTTCGATAGCCTCTTTCAGTCTGATATTGTTTGCCCCCCCAGCACTAAGCGCTTTCCTGGGTATGATGCTGAGAGCAAAGAGTTCAATGCGGAGGTTCACCGCAAGCACATCATGGGCGTCAATGTGTCAGAGTATATGAGCTACCTGATGGAGGAAGATGAGGATGCATACAAGAAGCAGTTCTCCCGCTTCATCAAGAATGGCGTTGTCCCTGACAAGGTAAGTTCAAAGTTCACCCTGAACCCATTGTGGTGATGAATGGGGAGATTCCTGCCAATACCTGGCTCTATTAGTTCCCTTACACAAGTGTTTCTGAACCCCAGTACCCCCGACAGTACACATTTTGTTTTAGCAATCGGACAAACTCCTGATTCAACTGAAGGCTTGATTAGTTGACAAATTGAATCAGCTGTGCTTGTTTGGGGCTACAACAGGAACGTGTGTTAGCGGTACTTAAGGACTGGAGTTGGGAAACTGCTTCACACCACTGCTAGATGGTATCTGGTTTTCACTGAACCTGAGTGGGTAGTAACTACTGTTCTGTTAAATTGTTAGGCCTCATGCTTGTAAGCATACTGGGGGGTCATATCAGCTTCTCCACAAATAAATTCTGAAGGGAATGTTATGCTGAATCCCAAAACAGTTCCCTTCCCCTCGGCTCTCCATTTACGGGGGGCCTCTGCCATATGCAAAAGTGTCCCAAAGGGAGGAGTAATTGTAGGGGCCAACATGAGCCTCCAATGGTGGCTTCAACAAAGCCAGCAAGGCTGCCAGGTTGAGAGCAAAGTCCTATGCCAACACTCACTGAGATGTTTGGAGTTTGTGCAATTTCATGTGAAGGAATGGGGTGTGCCTAATTATGTTACATGCATGGCCGGCCTTTTTCGAGGCTTGACAAGCCTATCAAATGAAGTGCCCACCAAATAAACATTTGAATGTAAAATAACAGGAGAAATGTGTTAATTTGAATTGAATGCTTGTTTTATTTAAACGTGGAACATGAATTGCATAATTCAAGTCAGGTGTGTCCTGAAGTAATGGGTTAATTTAATCCTCATCACTTTGGAAGTTGCCCTTGGTGTTGTCAGCCACGTGTGACAACTGAGTGCACCAACAGCGAGTTGGTCCCTGGTTTGGGGTTAAGCGTTTACTTAAACTGTCACCATATTGCGCCCAACTATCCACTGCTCTCTGATCTACAGAAGTGACTAGCGGTCGATTTGGATTTCAGAGTAGGAACTGTGCTGCTTGATGATGAAACATTTGATGCTGAGCGAATTGTAGTTGGTCCTTCATTTGCCCAGGTTGATGTAATCAACGTTTCAAGACGGGGCTGAGAGCAGCACAGTTCATTAGTTTGTCATACATGTGCTAGAATAAAAATGCAACTGAAAATACAAAATGTCATCACCTCATTTCTATCATTTGGATGTATAAATATTTAAACTAAGGGTAGAGTATAAACTATACTGAGTTAAACTTGCATGGTTTAGTATTAAAAATGGGAAGTAGATTTTTGGCTATTCAGTAGGAGCCTTTACAGTTGTGTGTATTTGATTGCTGGAATTGGCATTTACCCACATTATACTAATTTGTTTGCCACACTTGTCCTGCAGGTTGAGGAAATGTACAAAAAGGCACACGCTGGCATTCGTGAGAACCCAGTCCATGAAAAGAAACCTAAGAAAGAAGTCAAGAAGAAGAGGTGAGTTGATGAGCAGTTTTGGCTATTTTCTATTGGAAATGCAGTGCCACTGCATTGTTGCTATTCATGTTATACATCTATAACCTGATAGCAAACTTGCCTAGATGATCACGAACCTAATCGGTGTCAATTCTATTTAATTCTGGAAGTAAACAAATTCCGTTTCCACTCTACCTTTGACATTGTTTACTTACTGAATGGAAATCAAATTATAACCCCCCCCCCTAGTCATTTTCCTTCAGTATTTTAAAGCAGTTCACTGATGTGACAGCCACCCCCTTCATATTTCCTGACACTGTAAAAATCGAATTGTTAACATGTAATTCTGAAATCCATCCTCCCTGTTTGGTCACCAGGTGGAACCGTGCCAAGCTCTCTCTGGCCCAGAGGAAAGACCGCGTTGCCCAGAAGAAGGCCAGCTTCCTCCGGGCTCAGGAACAGGAGGCTGCCGACAGCTAAACTCTCTGGTCTAAATGATGGAGCAACAATGCTTTGTTATAATAAATATATTGGAAAATAATGCAGCCTCTGTTATTTGTGCATGTTTATTTATAGACGCTTCGATGAAAGTATAAAAATGACTTTCAAGTTACCCATACTGTTTTAAAAGTGGTTGAGATTGTATAGAATATATATATATTCTATACAATCTCAACCACTTTTAAAACAGTATGGGTAACTTGAAAGTTACATTGAGAACCCTAAAATATATATTAGGGTTCTCGAGCTTCTTTTTTAGGCCGGAGACGCCTTTTGTGATAGCAAATTCATTAGGGTTCCCTTCAATCAGAATGTGGATGGCCGAACGAACCAAGTCTAGGGCCCTGAGAAGGAACATTTTAAAGGTACATCTCTTGGCATCGGAGAGAATGTTGCTGTTTTAAAGCAAATAAACTGCAATTCTACACTTTGTCATGCTGCAGAGTTTAAAAAATACAAATACTTTGGCTATTATCCAGCAACTATGCCATGAACTTTGCCGTTTAAATTGAATTGTTTGTGGTGTTCAAATATGGATCTCGTCACCAGTTCCACTGCCGCTTTTCATTCGTCCCTTCGATTTGGGGACCGTTTTTGACCTGGGACTGCTGTTTGCCCTACTTATCTACATTGACAATCTATTCGAGTGAACGCTCTAACAATGGCAATGCAAGACCTCAACGGTCCAAAGCAGGCGTGTTCATTCTAGCCAATGAGAGGGCAGATGCGTGTGACAGGCGCAATTTATGGAATGCCGTTTGGGTCATAAAGCATGTATTAATTTAGTGCCCGCACCTACGTAGCACTAAAAAAAATATTGCGTTTTGACCATGTGCTTTATGTTCCAAACGGCGTTCCATACGCCTTCCTCTGGTTCTCCAGACATCTCGGATTTCAATACCCCTGCCATAGACCATGAACATGTGTTCATAACCCTGGGCCTACTGGTTTAGGAATTAAATCATATATTGGTTGATATTAACCTCATCAGATCTAAAGGGTCTCTGGGGGCTTGCAATGAAAGAGATTTGATTTATATTGAAGGCGAATGTAGCCATTTTTATCTCACTCAAATCATTTCTGTGTAACCTTACTATGATTGTTTTCAGTCAAAAAGACAACAATAGCTTCTTAGCTGCAAATTCTCAAGCTAAAAATTTTGCTAGGATGGTCTGGGAGTCTGAGTGGGGAGGGGAAAACTATCTGTTATTGGTCTATTTTAACTAATCCATTGTCAGTGCTTTACTTGGACTGAAATAGGCTCCAGTACTCATTTTAAGTGGCATTCTCCCAACCAGCTTCATGGGGTAGTCACCTGGAATGCATTTAAATTAATGTGCCTTGTTAATTTGGAATTTCTTTCCTTCTTGAGCCAATCAATTGTGTTGTGAAGAGTTAGGGGTGGTATACAGAAGATAGCCCTACTTGGTAAAAGACCAAGTCCATATTATGGCAAGAACAGCTCAAATAAGCAAAGACAAATGACAGTCCATCATTACTTTAAGACATGAAGGTCAGTCAATCAGGAAATTTCTTCAAGTGCAGTCACAAAAACCATCAAGAGCTATGATGAAACTGGCTCTCATGAGGACCGCCACAGGAAAGGAAGACCCAGAGTTACCTCTGCTGCACAGGATAAGTTCATTAGAGTGAACTGCACCTCAGATTGCAGCCCAAATAAATACTTCACGGAGTTCAATTAACAGACATATCTCAACAACTGTTCAGAGGAAACTGCGTGAATCAGGCCTTCATAGTCGAATAGCTGCAAAAAAAACACTACTAAAGGACACCAATAATAAGAGACTAGCTTGAGCCAAGAAACACGAGCAATGGACAATAGACCAGTGGAAATCTGTCCTTTGGTCTGATGAGCCCAAATTTGAGACTTTTGGTTCCAACCGCCATGTCTTTATGAGATGCGTAGTAGATGAACGGATGATCTCTGCATGTGTGGTTTCCACCGTGAAACATGGAGGGTGTGTGATGGTGTGGGGGTGCTTTGCTGGTGACATTGATTTATTTAGAATTCGTGGCACACTGAACCAGGATGGCTACCACAGCATTCTGCAGCGATATGTCATCCCATCTGGTTTGCACTTAGTGGGACTACAATTTGTTTTTCAACAGGACAATGACCCAAAACACACCTTCAGAATGTGTAATGGCTATCTGACCAAGAAGGAGTGTTATGGAGTGCTGCCTCAGATGACCTGGCTTCCACAATCACCCAACCTCAACCCAATTGAAATGGTTTGGGATGAGTTGGACCACAGAGTGAAGGAAAAGCAGCCAACAAGTGCTCAGTTTATGTGAGAACTCCTTCAAGGTTGTTGGAAAAGCATTCCTCATGAAGCTGGTTGAGAGAATGCCAAGAGTGTGCAAAGCTGTCATCAAGGCAAAAGGGTGGCTACTTTGAAGGATCTAAAATATATTTAGATTTGTTTGACACTTTTTTGGTCACTAAAGGATTCCATGTGTGTTATTTAATAGTACAGTGTAGAAAATAGTAAAATAAAGAAAAACCTTTGAATGAGTAGGTGTGTCAACTTTTGACCGGTAGTGTATAAAACACAGGATAATCACATTTGACTGCACTGGGTCTTTAATGTGCACATTTATCATGCCTTTGGATTCTAGAAAATATGATTGTCAAAATTCAAATTCAAAATTTGACCAACTTCCATAAATGTTAAACGTCAATGCTGATGTAAATAAAGATGCTGAGGGAGAAGTTGACAATGACATTGTTTTCTAGAAATGTACAGTAAATCTAATAAAATCTAATCTAAACATTATACACATGAAGAGAAAATGCTAAAATTACCCCCTCCCCCTCGATTGTAAATAATTGTTTATACCTGACAGTCACAGTTTGATTAACCAACTGTATTGAGATCAAATGTTCCATTGATGAGAAAATGAGCAGAATGTCGGTCAAAATCTCTCGCTCCATCTTATCGCTCTGCCGGCCACTGGGCTTCCTCTCTTCACCATATTTGGTGGAGAGTGGAAAGGTCAACCGGATGCTTCAGATTTTTACATCCGGTGAAACATCTGGCTCATCGTTTTATCTGTTCTGGTAACATTGTTCAACAAATTGGGAGTTGAAAAGGGGTGTGGTTAAAATCGAGGCGGGACAGGGAGCGAGCCTGTTACAACTGCATAGACTACCACAGCCCTAATACCCATAAAACCCAGCAGTCAAACAGGGAAATGGTTCCAATTACTCCCGAATCGAGACAAAGGTAAGAATCTCTGGATTAACCATTTAATGTTACCTAAATGTAGTAATTCATAAATTAGCTACATTTCTTTAAATTGACAACACTGTGAACTGTGTTGTGCAAGTTTTTATTGAGACCACCTGTTTGCAAAGGTGTCAGCTAGAGAGGTTCAGGAGCTTGCAGGGATTTGTAGTTTTGCATGATTAACTAGTAATGGCGCCGACAGGGGGGGCTGCCTCGCTTCTAGTCCTTAGGAAACTTTGCAGTATTTAGTTTTTTTATGTATTATTTCTTACCTTGTTAGCCCAAAAAATCTCAAGTGTTTTAACATACAGCCGGGAAGAACTATTGGATATCAGCGAGACGTCAATTTACCAGCACTACGATCAGGAATACCCCTTTCCCAATGCGGATCCTTTCGCCGAACCACCCAGGGTATTTGAACTGATTCCAGAGGCTGACCCAAAACAACGCCACTGGAGAAGAGGCAAGGCAGACGGAGTGGTCTTCTGGTCAGACTTCGGAGGCGCGCACACCACCCACAGCTTCCGAGTATATTACTCGCTAATGTCCAGTCTCTGGATAAGGGCAAGGGTTGCTTTCCAGAGAGACATCAGGGATTGTAACATACTCTGTTTAACTGAAAATGTGTCTCTTGGGATATGCTGTTGGAGTCGGTACAGCCACCTAGAAGAAAAAGGGCAGGGGTGTATGTTACATGATTAACATCTCATGGTGTAATCATAACAACATACAGGAACTCAAGTCCTTTTGTTCACCTGACCTAGAATTCCTCACAATCAAATGCCAACCGTATTATCTCCCAAGAGAATTCTCCTCGGTCACAGCCGTGTATATCCCCCCTCAAGTCGATACCACGACGGCCCTCAAGGAACTTTACTGGACTTTATGCAAACTGGAAACCATATATCTTGAGGCTGCATTTATTGTAACTGGGGATTTTAACAAAGCAAATGTGAGAACAAGGCTACCTAAATTCTATTAGCATATTGACTGTAGCACTCGCACTGGAAAAACACTGGATCACTACTACTCTAACTTCCCCAATGCATACATCGCCCTCCATTCGGCAAATCTGACCACGACTCCAATTTGCTCCTCCCTTTCTATAGGCAGAAACTCAAACAGGATTTCCCCTTGCTAAGGGCTATTCAACGCTGGTCTGACCATTTGGAATCCACGCTTTAAGATTGTTTTGATCACACAGACTGGGACATGTTCCAGGTAGCTTCAGAGAATAATATTGACGTATACGCTGATTTAGTGAGTGAGTTTTTCAGGAAGTGTATTGGGGATGTTGTACCTACTGTGACTATTAAAACCTACCCTAACCAGAAAAAGTGGAAAGATGGTGGCATTCGCACAAAACTGAAAGCGCGAACCACCCCTTTTAACCATGGAAAGGTGACAGGGAATATGGCTGAATACAAACAGTGTAGTTATTTCCTCGGCAAGGCAATCAAACAAGCGAAATGTCAGTATAGAGACAAAGTGGTCGCAATTCTACGGCTCAGACATGAGACGTATGTGGCTGGGTCTACAGACAATCACAGACTACAAAAGGAAAACCAGCCACGTCACAGACACCGACATCTTGCTTCCAGACAAACTAAACACCTTCTTTGCCCGCTTTGAGGATAATACAGTGCCACCGACGCGGCCCACTATCAAGGACTGTGGAATCTCCTTCTCCGTGGCCAACGTGACTAAGACATTTAAACGCGTTAACCTTCACAAGGCTGCCGGCCCAGACGTCATCACTAGCCGCGTCCTTAGAGCATGCACAGACCAGCTAATTGGTGTGTTTATGGACATATTCAATCTCTCCCTATCCCAGTCTGCTGTCCCCACATGCTTCAAGATGGCTTGTGGGGACACTCCCTTCTGTCATCATGAAGTGCTTTGAGAGTCAAGGATCATATCACCTGCACCTTACCTGTCACCCTAGACCAAGGGGGGGGGAAAGCACAGCCTGCAAGCCGTATCCAGCACGCCGGGCACTTCAAGCCAGCCCACGAGACATATTATATATATATTTTTTATGAATGTCTCGATTTTTTTCTCCCCAATTTCATGGTGTCCAATTGATAGTTACAGTCTTGTCCCATGGCTGCAACTCCCATACCGACTCGGAAAAGGCGAAGGTCGAGAGCCGTGCGTCCTCTGAAACACGACCCAGCCAAGCCACACTGCTTCTTGACACAATGCTGGCCTAAGCCGGAAGCCAACCACACCAATGTGTCAGAGGAAACACCATACACATTTCGCCCGTGTCAGCATGCATGCGCCCGGCCCGCCACAGGAGTTACTAGAGCACGATGGGACAAGGAAATCTCGGCCTGCCAAATCCTCCCCTAACCTGGACGACGCTGGGCCAATTGTGCGCCACCTCATGGGCCATCTGGTCACGGCCATCTGGGACACAGCCCGGGATCGAACCAAGGTCTGTAGTGACACCTCAAGCACCGTAGACCGCTTTGCCACTTGGGAGGCCACCGCTAATTGATTTTTTTAAAGTATTATTTTTTGTGTTTAAACAAAAAAAAAAGACCCCCTTTTCTCCCCAAAAATTAGTAGTTCCTATCTTTTCTCATCGCTACAACTCCCGTACGGGCTCGGGAGAGACGAAGGTCGAAAGCCATGCGTCCTCCGAAACACAACCCAACCAAGCCGCGCTGCTTCTAAAGACAGCGCACATCCAACCCGGAAGCCAGCCGCACCAATGTGTCGGAGGAAACACTGTGCACCTGGCGACCTGGTTGGCGTGCACTGCGCCCGGCAGCTACAGGAGTTGCTAGTGCACGATGAGACAAGGATATCCCTACCGGCCAAACCCTCCCTAACCCGGACGACGCTAGGCCAATTGTGCGTCGCCCCATGGACCTCCCGGTCGCGGCCGGCTGTGACAGAGCCTGGGCGCGAACCCAGAGTCTCTGGTGGCACAGCTAGCACTGCGATGGCTAATTGATTTTAACAAACAATTGGTCCCCCCCAAAAATGTGGCCCTCTGTTGAATTTCAAAATCCCGATGTGGCCCTCGAGCCAAAAAAGTCGGCCCACCCCTGCCTTAGACCCACTTCCATTTGTTTACCACCCCAATAGGTCCACAGACGATGCAATCGCCATCACACTGCCCACTGCTCTATCCCATCTGGACAAGAGGAATACCTATGTAAGAATGCTGTTCATTGTCTAGAGCTCAGCATTCAACACCATAGTACCCTCCAAGCTCATCATTAAGCTTGAGGCCCTGAGTCTCAACCCTGCCCTGTGCAATTGGGTCCTGGACTTCCTGATGGGTGGTGAAGATAGGAAATAACACCTCCACTTCGCTGATCCCCCACAAGGGTGCGTGCTCAACACATCACCGGGGGCAAACTACCTGCCCTCCAGGACACCTACAGCACCCGATGTCACAGGATGGCCAAAAAGATCAAAGGACAACAACCACCCGAGACACTACCTGTTCACCCCGCTACCATCCAGAAGGCGAGTTCAGTACGGGTGCATCAAAGCTGGGACCGAGAGACTGAAAACAGCTTCTTCAAGGCCATCAGACTGTTAAACAGCCATCACTAACACAGACAAGCTGCTGCCTACATACAGGCTTGAAATCATTGGCCACTTTAATAAATGGACCACTAGTCACTTTAATAATGCCATTTTAATAACGTTTACATATCTTGCATAACTCATCTCATATGTATATACTGTATTTTATACCATCTATTGCATCTTGCCTATGCCACTCCATGATTGTACAACCATATATGTATATGTATATATTCTTATTCAATTCCTTTACTTAGATTTGTATGTATTAGGTAGTTGTTGAATTGTTAGATTACATGTTAGATATTGCTGCCCTGTCGGAACTAGAAGCACAAGCATTTCGCTACACTCGAAATAACATCTGCTAACCATGTGCATGTGACCAATAAAATTTGATGTCTACATTGATGCTAATTAGCATTTTAGAATCTGAAAGGGAAGAGAAAGGGGGATACCTAGTCAGTTATACAACTGAATGCCTTCAACTGAAATGTGTCTTCCACATTTAACCCAACCCCTCTGAATCAGAGAAGTGCAGGGGGCTGCCATAAACGACATCCGTGTATTCGACGCCCGGGGAACAGTGGGTTAACTGCCTTGCTCGGGGGCAGAATGATAAAGTTTTACCTTGCCAGCTCTGGTATTTTATCCAGCAACCTTCCAATTACTGCTGCCCCAGGTAGCCTAGTGTAAATACAGCCGAATATATTGATAAAAGTCACCTTGTTCGAGAGAGATTTATATGGTTATCACGAAACACAGCCCTTATTTTGAAGTGTTTCTAAAATCCCCTATGGGAAAAATGAGTGATGTCAAAACAATTGGAACCATTTCTCTGTTTGACCGCAAGGATTTATGGGTATTATGACACCTCCACTGTGGAGCTCTATTAGATGGGACTTGGTGAAAATCGCCAAATTAAAATAAATGTTCTATCACATTGATCATATTATTTTTGGGATGCTCAACTTATTCTGAGTTCAGAAATATAAAGTTAATATGTGAAAACTACACGGTGCTTTCACTCTAGTGGTAGCATGACACGGAGTCTACAACCCACACAAGTGGCTCAGGTAGTACAGCTCATCCAGGATGGCACATCAATGCTAGATGTGGCAAGAAGGTTTGCTGTGTCTGTCAGCGTAGTGTCCAGAGCATGGAGGCGCTACCAGGAGACAGGCCAGTATATCAGGAGACGTGGAGGAGGCCGTAGGAGGGCAACAACCCAGCAGCAGGACCGCTTCCTCCGCCTTTGTGCAAGGAGGAGCACTGCCAGAGCCCTGCAAAATGACCTCCAGCAGGCCACAAATGTGCATGTGTCTGCTCAAACGGTCAGAAACAGACTCCATGAGGGTGGTATGAGGGCCTGACAGGTGGGGGTTGTGCTTACAGCCCAACACCGTGCAGGACGTTTGGCATTTGCCAGAGAACACCAAGATTGGCAAATTCGCCACTGGTGCCCTGTGCTCTTCACAGATGAAAGCAGGTTCACACCAGGCACATGTGACAGACGTGACAGTCAGGAGACGCCGTGGAGAACGTTCTGCTGCCTGCAACATCCTCCAGCATGACCGGTTTGTCAGTGGGTCAGTCATGGTGTGGGGTGGCATTTCTTTGGGGGGCCGCACAGCCCTCCATGTGCTCGCCAGAGGTAGCCTGACTGCCATTAGGTACCGAGATGAGATCCTCAGACCCCTTGTGAGACCATATGTTGGTGTGGTTGGCCCTGGGTTCCTCCTACTGCAAGACAATGCTAGACCTCATGTGGCTGGAGTGTGTCAGCAGTTCCTGCAAGAGGAAGGCATTGATGCTATGGACTGGCCCGCCCGTTCCCCAGACCTGAATCCAATTGAGCACATCTGGGACATCATGTCTCGCTCCATCCACCAACGCCACGTTGCACCACAGACTGTCCAGGAGTTGGCGGATGCTTTAGTCCAGGTCCGGGAGGAGATCCCTCAGGAGACCATCCGCCACCTCATCAGGAGCATGCCCAGGTGTTGTAGGGAGGTCATACAGCCACGTGGAGGCCACACACACTACTGAGCCTCATTTTGACTTGTTTAAAGGACATTACATCAAAGTTGGATCAGCCTGTAGTGTGGTTTTCCACTTTGATTTTGAGTGTGACTCCAAATCCAGACCTCCATGGGTTGATAAATTTGATTGCCATTGATAATTTGTGTGATTTTGTTGTCAGCACATTCAACTATGTAAAGAAAAAAGTATTTAATAAGAATATTTCATTCATTCAGATCTAGGATGTATTATTTTAGTGTTCCCTTTATTTTTTTGAGCAGTGTATTTCTAGATGAGTACATGCACATTTTCCAAACTCTCTCACTTGTTTAAATCATTTGCGCTACTTGCACTTTGAACTCCACAAGTCCACAAAGTAGGGGAAGGTTCTAAGGGTTATACTAGATGGTGAGAGACAGAATTGCCAATTAAAACCAGCGGTTGTTTCATCCACTCCTGCCATAGACTCCCAGTCAAGTCCAGTTCTGAGGCATTGTGAAACCAGACGGTTTAACAGAGAGGCAGCGGTAGTGCTCATATGTGTACTGATTCTCCACCCTTTTAACCACTCTCCGTACTGGATTTACAATGACGAAAACTTGTTTCCAACCAATGCTTTCAAATACATGACCGGGAGTGTTCTAGTGCACACTTTGGGAGAAGGGTGGAAAGTCGGGATGTACAGTACCTATATTTTCGCCTCATTAGGAGTCCTTGGTGTGCGATATTTTCTTCCACAACAAGGTCTTCAGGTTGTTCAGTATAAGCGAGTGTTCCATCTCCATTTGCTCCGCCGAGCCCTTCAACGCTATACAAGCATACAGCTGTTTCTCCAGCTCATCCTGAATGTCAGACGGCGCCCCACGCAGGAGATATTCCTTCAGCGAGCTGCACGCCTTGGCCAGGTTGGGCCGTGTCACCTCTGGCGTACACCGGTGCTTGGTGAGGTCACAGGAAGTGCGACAGTCGGTCCCGTACAGACAGTCCTCGTCCACGTTGCACCGCCGCTCCCTCATGGCTTCCTGGAAAGTGGCCTCAGGGACGATGTGACGAGCGTCCATCACCTTCAGGTCGTGGCGGTCGTTGTAGCCAAAGTCGGCTGCACTCACGTCACACATGAGGAAGGAGCCAAAGGTGCCGTGGAAGACGTCCTCTACAAGCTCCAAGAGGCCAATGGAGATCTTGGCCTTGCGGGGCCAGGAGGGCGTGAACCACTGGTCCATGCTGCGTCGTAACCCCGCGGGTATCCACAGCTCCACTACCCATGGCAGGCTGATGCCGTACAGGGGAGCGTAGGGCACCTTCTCCATCACATACAGGTACAGAGAAAGAGGGGTAGAGAGGGAGCGAGAGAGACGGGGTATAAGAAGGAGGGTGAGGAGAAGAAGGAGGGAGAGAGCTGTGATGACTTTCATCACATAAATAAGCTCATGATTGGAATCCATTTGTTAGTGTTCATTTTTGTGTTGTGTGAGAACATTTTTATCCCAAAAACATTATTAGAATCCATAAATGGGTGTTCCTATTGGATTACCTTCTCCATCACGTACAGGTCCCCACAGAAGCCCAGGAGCCTGGGGGCATGCTCCCTGTCCTGCAGGACCACCGCTAGAAGGAACTCATTGAGCTGGAGCAGGGCCCACATGGAACGGGCCTCGGGTAGGGAGATGAGGCCGTCTTTATTGTAGTCGGCCACGAAAAGAACCAGGCTCACCAGGTCTTGAAGGTTGGCCTGTTCACCCACCTTGGTCTGGAGAGGAAGAGGAATAAGGGTAAGAGATACCTTCATAACAGAACTGCATTAATGAACACACTAGACACTTAAGTCATAACACACGTACAAAAGGTTGCAATAAGTTACATGAATGTGAATACTGTGATGTAACGAAAGTATCAACTTGCGGCCATGAAGCCCTGATTATGAAGGCAGTATGTATGAATTATGAATGTGTTATGAAGTCCCTATGTTACTAGCCTTCAAATAAGTGTTGCCGACATGAAACCATTTATAAAGTGGAAAAGCAGGAAGGCTAATGAATCACACTGGGATGAGATGACAGTGCTCTGACCTTTAGGTGGCTGAGGACTATCGCTTTGAACTTCTCCACAGAGGTTCCCTTGGTGGGCTTGTTGAAGGGCGAAGCCTCCTTCCTGTGCTCCATCTCAGCTCCCGGGTCATAACGAGGAACCTCCTCCATCTGGCACTTAACCACCCCCTCCAGGTCCCCCCAGCCACCAGAGTACACCTGAGAGAGACGCACACAGAGCCACAACAGGCTGGTGTTTGTTATCAGACACAGAGTCACTCTGGGTGGATAGCAAGGAAGATGCAGAACTTCCCATGGAGCACTGTGTTAGTGCTGGTTTTCTTTAAATTCTTTAAAAGCTGTAACTCTCATTGTCTAGATTCTTTATTCCCACCCCCAATTAAATAACAACCTATCAGGAGCATCTGAAACCGTAAGGCTGATAAATATAAAATACTTATTATAAGAATATAGGAGTTGTAGGCCTATACTTCATTCAAACCTATCACCTCAAATTGCAAAATAGTATATGTGTGCCATTTTAAATAACTTTAAAATGGCACACATATAATTTGATAAAAGTTATAGATTTTATAACCCATCACGACTGACTTGATTTAGTTACACAAATATGGACAGCGCAGGGATATTTCCGACCCATGGTCTTGATAAGAAATAACTATATTTTTTAAAGACAAATCGTAATGAATGGATTACATATGTTGGAAACATAAAATGTGTAGGATTGTCACAGTAAGGGCCTCCCGAGTGGCGCAGCAGTCTAAGGCACTGCTGTGGCAAGATAAACAAGGAAATCCTTTATTTCAATTGTAATTAATGATTGTCAAATTGTTTAAAAAATGTCCCACAATTCAATCATGATTTACTTCCTTCCATATGTCCAATTTGTAGCCTACAGTTAAGGAATATTTGCTTTTCCCCTCGAACAGAAATGGCCATATTTTATTAAGACAATCAAATCATTAATAGATTTCATAAATTGGAAATGAAAGATGTATCCTGCACCATGATTTTTCCATCCATAAAATGTGTAGGGGAGGCTATATTGCCATAGTAGATTTGCCATGGTAAACAAATAAATGAAATACTTTTTCAGTTGTACGGAATGATTATCAAATAGATAAATCAACTTTAGGATTAAATTGTTACGATGATAATACCCACCAGAGGGCGAAATCATCTTAAATGTTTTGGTTGCATTCAGGACTAAACACATAGCTAAATAGAGGACTGATTTTTGTATCTGTGGCATTTGTCACACCCTGATCTGTTTCACCTGTCTTTGTGCTCGTCTCCACCCCCCTCCAGGTGTCGCCCATCTTCCCCAGGGTATTTAGAGTTGTGTTCTCCGCTTGTCTGTTGCCAGTTCGTCTTGTCAAGCCTACCAGCGGTTTCCCCCATTCTCCTGTTTTTCTCTAGTTCCAGTTTTGACCATTCTGCCTGCCCTGACCCTGATACTGCCTGCCGTTCTGTACCTTGTGACACCGCCTTGGATTACTGAACTCTGCCTAGCCTAAGCCTGCCTAACATTCTGTATCTTTTGGACTCTGTTCTGGATTACTGACCTGTGCCTGCCCTTGACCTGTTGTTTGCCTGCATCCCTGTTATTGTAATAAACTTTTGTTACCTCGAAACTGCCTGCCTCTGGGTCTTCTCTTGAGCCGTGGTACCATTTTAGCGTCTGTGACAGCATGGGCACTGCCAGAGGCATTCTTCATTTTGAAGTAGTCCATTTTTTTCCTAAACGATTGGCTCATCCCTCCTGTTGTACCGGGTGGACATAACTCCAACACGGTCACCAGGGGGGATCAGCCAATGAAGTTGGAAGTCCCACCCAGTTGACTACATTAAAATGGTGGATGCCCTCAATGGCGCTGCCCATGCTAATACGACCTTTAGGCCACTAGAGGCCTCTATCATTCTCTATGGGACTAAAAGATAACACTGACATCCGCGTTGTGGAGCGGTAAATCGGTGGCCATTGATGTTTGCAATTGAGATCAGCTGTGTGGGTGATTTTTAACCTTTACGGGATCAGTGTCTCTATACCGGGATGGTTGTTGCTAACGTGCACTAATGTGAATAGAATGGTGTTGTTCCAGCCAACTTTCCAGGACACAGACATGTATTATATGGCCAGAAAGCTCAAATTTGTGTTAATCTAACTGAAGGGTCCAAGTAGCTATTACTGTGAAAAATACAATGCTATTGTTTGAGAGTGCACAACAACAAACTTTTATCACGGCAACTGGTTTGATACATTCACCTCTGAAGGTAAATAATGTACTTACATTCAGTAATCTTGCTCTGATAGGTCATCCTGAGGGTCCCAGAGATAAAATGTAGCATAGTTTCGTTAGATTTTTATAATCAAATGGAGGAACCTGGTTCTACAGTTTGAACCACTGCTGTGTCTGGCCCCACTCCCACGGCCATCTAGATGTATGAAGGTTACTGTCTTTTCTGTAGAGAAGCTAATTATCCATAATTTATGACATTCCTGGGAGTGTGTAAACTTAAATTTTGTATTACCATATAATTGTTGTATGTTCTCTATAGTTATGTACTTGAAAATGTATCAATTGACCAATTTGGCACATTTGGGCAGACATCATACAAACTTTTGTGCAGTAATGCAATGCTTCATTGGATCAGTATGAAATGTTGCACATACACTGCTGCAATCTTGTGGCCAAACTCTAAATTGCGCCCAAACTCCAATGTGATTTAATAGCTTTTCTCTTGTATTTCAAAGAGGATTTAAAAAAAATGAAAACAAGTGTTGTTTGTTTGGATTATCTTTTACTAGATCTAATGTGTTATTCTCCTACATTAATTTCACATTTCCACAAACTTCAAAGTGTTTCCTTTCAAATGGTATCAATAATATGTATATCCTTGCTTCAGGTCCTGAGCTACAGGCAGTTAGATTTGGGTATGTCATTTTAGGTGAACATTTAAAAAAAAAAGGTCTGATCCTTGATGAGAGATCAGCTGTCGATAATCTGCTGACCATAGATGGTTGCAATTGGCCCTGTAGTGCTAAACAATAGGGGTGAATCTTAAAGGTAATTTATTGATTCCTCGTGTCCTCTCTCCTCACCACCTCCCCAATGTCAGAAAGAAGTGAGGAGATGCATGTGGATTGGAGGAGAAGATCCTCAGATTTTCTCCTTCCCTCTCATTTGGGAAAGGAGGCGAGGAGAGAGGACGTGATAAATCACAGAAAGACGTTTGAGATTTACCATAGAACTAATATCAGCTAGTGCCGGAACAGACAAAGGATCAGAGGCAGATCTGACCTGGTTGTTAGGCTTGGATGAGAGACACTTCCCCAGGTACAGCGTGTCTTTCTCACACAGGCTGGTGCAGGCCGAGCCGTCGATCAATCCTTTCCTGTACTTGTCACACTGAAATAGATAGATATGGTGTGGGTTTGAATACGGTAACTAACTAATAGACACACAGAAAGTGTTTGTTTTGTATAGTAACTCGCAGGATGGTTTCAACACAATATAGAAGCTGACAATGGAATATTGTATTTGAAGGATGAGTCTTTTTTTAACCAGTAGGTGGCTCTATCAATTTACTAATTTCATATAAGGAAATAGAGAACTTACTATGGCATTCTTGCATGCTTGTCCACGGCACAGCTCTGAGTAGGATGAGTACTCCACATACACCACCCAGCTACCCACAAACACTGCCAGCCACGAGAAGAACATATACTTCATGTGCAGGTAAGAGAATCGGGCCTGGGGGAAGGGGGGGAGAAAGAGAAAGGAGAGAGAAGGGGGAGAGAGAGCTGTGATGACCTTCATCACATAATAAGATCATGATCTGAATACATTCCTATTTGAAGTTAGGGTGATTATCTTATGATAATACAACTGAACATGACCCAGATACAGTAAGACTGAAGACAAACGTTAACAGCATCTAGATCAGGGGTGCTCACACTTTTGGGTTCGGTGGGACAAAATATAATCTGAGTGATGGCCTTCGTACTGAACAAATAGACATTATTTATTTAGAAATATAAAAGGTAAACAATAGGCGCTGTTGAAACAATAGCTTTTTTTCAAAGTAATCATAAAATTACACTTAGCCATATATATATATATATAACTTGACACCGAGCAACACATTCTGATTACCTGTATTAAAATATGTATTACATTTTACCATTCTAGTATAGAACCTGCAACCAATCTTCTATGTTCATAAGGCTAATAAGGACTGTTTAATGGTCACCAGTACCCTGCCATGAACCATAGCCAGTGTTACCAGACGGCTACCACCCGGTACTCTACCCTGCACCCTAGAGACTGTTGCCCTATGTACAGTTGAAGTCGGAAGTTTACATACACTTAGGTTGGAGTCATTACAACTCGTTATTCAACCACTCCACAAATTTCTTGTTAACAAACTACAGTTTTGGCAAGTCATTTAGGACATCTACTTTCTGCATGACACAAGTAATTTTACCAACAATTGTATACAGACAAATTATTTCATTTATAATTCACTGTATCACAATTCCAGTGGGTCAGAAGTTTACATACACTAAGTTGACTGTGCCTTTAAACAGCTTGGAAAATTCCAGAAAATTATGTAATGGCTTTAGAAGCTTCTGATAGGCTAATTGACATCATTTGAGTCAACTGGAGGTGTACCTGTGGATGTATTTCAAGGCCTACCTTCAAACTCAGGGCCTCTTTGCTTGACATCATGGGAAAATCAGAAGAAGACCTCAGAAAAAAAGTTGTAGACCTCCACAAGGCTAGATCATCCTTGAGAGCTATTTCCAAATGCCTGAAGATACCATGTTTATCTGTACAAACAATAGCACGCAAGTATAAACACCATGGGACCACGCAGTTGTCATACCGCTCAGGAAGGAGACGCATTCTGTCTCCTAGAGATGAACATACTTTGGTGAGAAAAGTGCAAATCAATCCCAGAACAACAGCAAAATACCTTGTGAAGATGCTGGAGGAAACAGGTACACAAGTATCTATATCCACATTAAAACGAGTCCTATATTGACATAACCTGAAAGGCCGCTCAGCAAGGAAGAAGCCACAGTTCCAAAACCGCCATAAAAATGCCAGACTACGGTTTGCATCTGAACATGGGGACAAAGATCGTACACTTTGGAGAAATGTCCTCTGGTCTGGTGAAACAAAAATAGAACTGTTTGGCCATAATGACCATCGTTATGTTTGGAGGAAAAAGGGGGAGGCTTGCAAGTCAAAGAACACCATCCCAACCGTGAAGCATGGGGGTGGCAGCATCATGTTGTGGGGGTGCTTTGCTGCAGGAGGGACAGGTGCACTTCACAAAATAGCATCATGAGGCATGTGGATATATTGAAGCAACATCTCAAGACACCAGTCAGGAAGTTAAAGCTTGGCCGCAAATGGGTCTTTCAAATGGACAATGACCACAAGCATACTTCCAAAGTTGTGGCAAAATGGCGGAGGGAAGGTGTGTTTTGTGAGAGAGATGGAAGGAGATGGACCAAACGCATTAACCTGCATACTTTGGGTTTCTTATCTTTGCTGGTGTTTTCAGATCCTGGGGAATCCACAGAATCCCTGTGGGATGCAGAAACTGGTAGATAACTTTTCAGTGCAACAATGTATCTGGAGAACTTCCACATTACTTTCAGGATTATCCGCTTCTGTAACCGAGACACCAGACAAGCTCGGCGGCAGAAAGACAAGCTGGAATCAGGTTGGTGGACCACCTTCCCCTGTATTACAACCCTGGGCCCAATGTTACTGTTGATGAGCAGCTTATGCCATTTAGGGGCCTCTGCCCCTTCAGGCAGCATATACCGTCTAAACCCGCAAAATATAGAATCAAGATCTGGACTGCCTGTGATGCTGTTTCACAATATGTGTGGATCTTGCAAGTGTATACGGGGAAGCCAGATGGAGGAGCCCCTGAGAAGAACCAAGGGATGCGGGTTGTCCGGGACGTGACACAGGGACTCCGTGGCCACAACATCACATGCGATAACTTTTTAAATTTGCACAAGCTGGGACAGGAGCTTCTCAAGAGGAAGCTGACGATGGTAGGAACAGTACAAAAGAACAAGCCAGAGCTCCCACCTCAGCTGTTGAGTACACGGAACAGGCCTATCAATAAATCTAAGTTTGTGTTCACGGCCGACACGTCTCTAGTTCCAGACAAAAATGTGGTACTCATGAGTATGCTGCATAGGGATGGAAGAATCTGTGGCCAGGAACATCAAAACCAGAAATCACAATGGATTACAATGCCACAAAAAGAGCGATGGACAATTTAGACAAGATAATGACTGGCTACAGCTGCAAAATAAGAACCCTACGCTGGCCACTTGTGATACTCTTCAACATCTTGGACATCTCGGCATACAACGCGTTTGTCATCTGGATGGCGTTGAACCCAGATTAAAACAGAAGAAAGCTTCAGAGGAGACGGCTCTTTCTTGAGGAGCTGGGCAAGGCATTGGTAAGACCTCAATTCCAGAGGAGGCAACATATCCCAAGTAAGTGTGAGTGATGTTGTGCATGTGTGTGTGTCTGATTCTCCTACTCTGGCCTGCTGTAACTATATATATATATATATATATATATATATATATATATATATATATATATATATATATATATATACTGTATATGACTGAGTGAGATGTACGGAAATTGTATGTACATTTTTATCGCTGTATTGTTTTAAAAACCCAATAATGTTGTGGGTCCATCAGACCCGCGACCCGCGAACATTGTGTGAACAACAAAAACATGAACACTGCATGATGCGACTCTAATGATGATTTGAAAAAAGTTCCATGAGCCTGAGCTCTTTCTTTTTATGCAGGCTGCACACTTCATCAGTCTCTCATTCTCTTTTTTTTTGTGTGAATTTTACCCCTTTTTCTCTCCAATTTCGTGGTATCCAATTGTTGTAGTAGCTACTATCTTGTCTCATCGCTACAACTCCCGTACGGGCTCGGGAGAGACGAAGGTTGAAAGTCATGCGTCCTCCGCTACACAACCCAACCAAGCCGCACTGCTTCTTAACACAGCGCGCATCCAACCCGGAAGCCAGCCGCACCAATGCGTCGGAGGAAACACTGTGCACCTGGCCACCTTGGTTAGCGCACACTGCGCCCAGCCCGCCACAGGAGTCGCTGGTGCGCGATGAGACAAGGACACCCCTACCGACCAAGCCCTCCCTAACCCGGGCGACGCTAGGCCAATTGTGCGTCGCCCCACGGACCTCCCAGTCGCGGCCGGTTACAACAGAGCCTGGGCACGAACCCAGGGACTCTGATGGCACAGCTGGCGCTGCAGTACAGCGCCCTTAACCACTGCGCCACCCAGTCTCTCATTCTCAATTTGACAACAATGCCTCGAATTTCCAGGCGGCATCCCCCTTGTGTGGCCATAATGCCCCCTAAAAAATCCAGTGGTGGAAAAAGTACTGTCAGACTTAACTGTCGTACTTAAGTCAAAGTAAAAAATACCTTAATAGAAAATGACTCAAGTAAAAGTAAAAGTAAAAGTAACCCAGTAAAATTATACTTGAGTAAAAGTCAAAGTATTTGGTTAAAAATATACATAAGTATAAATCATTTCAAATTCCTTATATTAAGCAAACCAGATGGCACCATTTTATTGTTTTTTATTTATTTACGGAAAGCCAGGGGCACACTCCAACATTCAGACATCATTTACAAAGTAAGCATGTGTGTTTAGTGAGTCTGCCAGATCAGAGGCAGAAGAGATGACCGTGATGTTCGGTTGATAAGTGCGTGAATTTGACTATTTTTCTGTCCTGCTAAGCATAATGAGTACTTAACGAGTACTTTTGGGTATCAAGTAAAATGTATGGAGTAAAATGTAGTAAAGTAAAAATAGTAAAGTAAACTACAGATACCCCAAAAGACTACTTAAGTAGTACTTTAAAGTATTTTTACTTAAGTATTTTACACCACTGAAAAAAATCCATGCCAGTGGCCATTGTGCTGTGGTGGAAATTCAACACCAGGGACACCTAAAGCCAATCTTAAAATGATTCCCTATTTATTATCAGCAAGCTGGAGAGGTTACAAACTCTGCACACCATACAGGTCCATCAGAAACTCTACTGGTGTGGTCCCTGCAGTTGTCTTCTATACGGCTATACACAGGCAAGTTATATTTGCATGATTTAACATAATTAATTCATCACTACCAGTGGCTCGCACATGTGACTGACCAATACCTCACAAGGCCTTCTCTCTCCAAGTTGAGACCTTGAAACTGAGGTACCTCGGTTGTTCCCATAGCAATATTCTGGGCTTACTGCCAAGTTGAGGATCAGTGATTGTTAGTGTAACGGATGTGAAACGGCTAGCTTAGTTAGCGTGGGTGCTAAATAGCGTTTCAATCAGTGACGTCACTTGCTCTGAGACCTTGAAGTAGTAGTTCCCCTTGCTCTGCAAGGGCCGTGGCTTTTGTGGAGTGATGGGTAACGATGCTTCGAGGGTGACTGTTGATGTGTGCAGAAGGTCCCTGGTTCGCGCCCGGGTATGGGCGAGGGGACGGTCTAAAATTATACTGTTACATTGATGCTGTTGACCCGGGTTGCTGCGGAAAAAGGAGGGAGGTCAAAAGGGTGTAACGGATGTGAAATGGCTAGCTTAGTTAGCGTGGGCGCTAAATAGCGTTTCAATCAGTGACGTCACTTGCTCTGAGACCTTGAAGTAGTAGTTCCCCTTGCTCTGCAAGGGCCGCGGCTTTTGTGGCGCGATGGGTCGATGCTTCGATGCTTCGATGCTTCGATGCTTCGAGGGTGACTGTTGATGTGTGCAGAAGGTCCCTAGTTCGCGCCCGGGTATGGGCGAGGGGACGGTCTAAATTTGTACTGTTACATTAGGATTCCTCCATAATCAGTCAGTCACCTGTTTGATCCTATCTAATTAGTTATTAGAAAGTAGCATTGATTTGATACATAAACATAAAATTTACCTCACAGTGCCCTTGGGCTGAATATAATAATTATAATTATCTTCTCCCTGTTGCCAATCGCCTTGCTCTAAAGCACCTCTCACTCACATGGCTCTCTCAGATATCTCAATTCTTATTAGCTAATGCCGGTCACGTGATTGGGTCCTTCTCACAGGCATCTCAGCTCTCAGTAGGCTACACATCAAGACAGAAACATCGGCTTCTTATCGAATTCCGTGGCTCATATTGAAGATGCTGGAACTGTCCACATTTACTTTTCGTCAGCCAACAAGATGAGTATTTCTAATAAACAGCAAAAACACTAGCTTTTGTCAATATACTGTCCCCCATAGTACAAAACTGGACCTATTCTGTGCGAGAAAGAAATATTCCCCCAAAAAACACCAAAGAGATTGATGCAACAAAACAGAACGTTCAGCTTAAAATGTTGATAAACTATTAGTTTATTTCTCTACATTATGAGCACAGCAATGAGCACACAGCAGTGTGAATGTTCCAAAATGCAATCAATTAGATGGAAAACACCATTCTCCAAAGTGACCGCAAATGTGATTATGCAGGTAATGCTTTATTATAAAGGACTAGGCTACATGAGGTGTGTGACTATACAAAAAAATATATTATAATAATACAAGCGCTGTTTCTTGCCTTACTGCACATGCAGGAAATCATTCACAAGTGATAATGTCATTCATTAATACTAATATTGTCACCCATCAGACTATTCTTAATTTAATCTTATCTTTTACACATACTAAATAATATATGTGTGAAATGAGTTTTGATTTAGAATGGACCATTATCATTTACCTGTCTCGGAACAGGGGCAGCCGGGGAAAAAAGACATGTCATCTATGCACTTAAATAGCGAATGGAGGATGCTTTTCCTGTGGTTCATTTTCATGCCAGCCAGATAGGCTATACTTCTGTTGTAAAGCAAAGCAGTGTGCTTATTAGTGGGAAAGTTGAGGAATAAATATAGTAGGCCTAGCTGATGGGATCGTCCTCTCTTTAATAGACGCCATCACGCAATTGCATAGCCTATAGAAATGTTGCGCAACATGAGTTCATGAAGATTTTTGTTTATATTTGCATTCATGTCAGAGTGATTAGAGGGACAATAGAGTGCTGAGCACCAGGCAGTTAGCAAGTTTGGTAGGCTACTAATGACCATCAGCAGCATCAGAACTTGGAGAAGCCAGGGACATTAAGCCAGGGACACCGTGATTAAAAGGTCAGAGTGGAATTTGACTGCGGTCATGACTCGTGACCACCGGTGTAGAGGTAATATGGTCATGTAACAGCCCTGGCTCTGGCATATGCTCTCTCTCCTGCCATCTTGACATTCTTATAATCCAAATTTGTGCAGACTGATCAACACAATGTCAAGTTACATTTCTGAAGTCATCATCCACAAGTAAAAAGTAGTCCGGCGGTAAAACAGGGTGCACCAGGGAAAAATCACAACTTGCTGTGTGCCAGCCTGGTCTCATACACTAGGCGTAACATAGTAAATGTAAATCCGAGACACTGAAATTAGTATCCTATGTTAGGTTTGGTATGGTTGCATAAGACAGAAGGTTACTCAAGGGTGGTTGGTCGGGGTGGAAGGATGGGCATTTGAGCTAATTACCAACTTTGCAACTACTTACCACTTTTTTGCTCCTTTGCAACTACTTAGCATGCTAGCTAACCCTTCCCCTAAACCTAACCTTAACCCTTTAACATTAACCCAAACCTTAACCCCTTCACCTAACCTTAACCCCTAGCCTAGCTAACGTTAGTCACAACAAATTGGAATGTGTAACATATCATGGATATTGGAAATTCACAACATATTGTACGAATTGAAATTCGTAAAATATCACACGAATTGCAATTTGTAACATCATATGAATTGTAATTTGTAACATATGCAAAATGGATTATGAACATGCACAAATCGATACATATCATACGAAACATAACATATCACAATGGTATGTCTCAGCAGCGTGCAGTCAAAAGAAAATGTAATGCTTGCTTACATGGTTTACTTCGTGATTAAATGAGTCTGTTTTCAACCAATCAGAGGTTTTAGACTATTGTATTTTAACCAAGCAAGAGAAATAAACGTGCAATCACTGCTGAGTGAATGAACAAAATCCTTTTGGAACACTTCCAGACATGTAAATGGTCTGTCAAAATCAATATTGGAATGCAGCGGTTCACAAACAGTGGGATGCGCCTCCTCTAGCCCCATATATATATATATATATATATATTTTTTTTAAATGAACTCAGTCCGTCTTCCAACTTACTTTTGACAGTTGTAATAGTAGAATCCACAATGTGCAATTTCAAAATTTGGATAGGGCATCATCAGTTTTCTTGTCATGTCAGTCACTGCATACCTGAGAGAACTATTTATAACTTGTCTGAAATATCCTTATCAACTTGCCCATGTAAGCTAAAATTTTTTTGCTAGGTTTTTTAGACCATAGACTTTGTTGTGATGTTTGAGTCACTCAATTATCACATGAATACCCATTAGACAAAGCAAAATGTATAGAATTGCAAGAAAAGGAGCTTTAAAACCTCAATCTGATATTTCTAATTTCTTAGTTCCTTTTTTTGGATTTGCATGTATTACTGCATTGTTGGAGCTAGGAACACAGGCATTTTGCTGCATTTGCGATAACATCTGCAAAATATGTGTAGGTGGCCAATAAAAATTAGATTTTTTATAACTTGATATGTGCCTTGTCACGGCTGGCTGAAGGACTGGACCATGCATGGTAAGCATACATTTTCTCTTTATTAAAAAAGACGCAGACAAAACAAAGAACAAAACCAAAACGTGAAGCTTTGGGCGATGTGCCCTGAACAAAGTCAAAGTTAACTTCCCACAAAACAGGTGGGGGAAAAGGGTACCTAAGTATGGTTCTCAATCAGAGACAGCGATAGACAGCTGTCCCTGATTGAGAACCATACCAGGCCAAGACATAGAAATACAAAACATAGAAAAAAGGACATAGAATGCCCACCCTAGTCACACCCTGGCCTAACCAAAATAGAGAATAGAGAATAAAAAGCCTCTCTATGGCCAGGGCGTGACACGCCTCAATAGCGTTGTGCAGTTTAAATGCAAATTCCTGCAGTTCTACACATGTTGCCATGGCTTATGTATGCCATGTTCATATGATATTTGATATACAATTAATTTTAGCTCAGAAAACTTAGGGGCCCAAATAAAACCACCCGCGGGCCAAATTCGGCCCATGGAATGCCAGTTGGGGAACCGTGTACTATGCAGTCTCTCAACAGTAAGTTGAGACCCCACTTCTTAAACTAAAAATATATATTTGGGGGGGGGGGGGGGGGGGGGGCAGGCCAAACGAATCATCATCGCGGGCCTGGGAATATTGAGCCCCAGTTTAGTTGGCCCTGATCTAGATCATATTTGAACATGCACAGACGAGTAAATATCATAAAATGCCGAAAATTTTGGATATGTAGACTAAGTATTGCCCCACCTTTATGTTGCAATAAGGATAAATCATATTACCAAGGAAGTACGAATGTGAAGTTGAGAAATATGGCACAAATCTTTACAGAAGACATGACTAGAAATAGTATTTTGTGAATACTTAAGATCAGTAGCATTTTGGAATGTTGAAAGCAAGAGAGGCTGGTCTAGTACCAGTAGTCTAGTTTTCCAATGAATGAATGAATGGATATAAATAGCTCCATCACTGGGGGGGGGGGGGGGGGGGCATCATGAAATATGCAAGTTTAAGCAAGATTAAGTATGATAACAATTATGCAAAATAGATGAGGTGAGAGACAGATAACACACACGTCGTTTGGTCAGGCTGTGAAACGTGAGATTCATAGAAAAAGAAAATGATTCAAAACAACACTTCCTAAATTTGAGTCAGTTTGCTAAATGCATTTGGGGAAATAAATATAGAATTTTGATCTTCCTAGAAAATCCAACCTTTCGACATGTTCCTCAGGAACTAACAGCAAACAGACATCCTAGACCTGCTTACTGTATTATTCATATCCAGAAGAGCTGGGTGTTCTTATAAAAATGATCAAATGTATGTGAAAGGAGTGATAACTCCTCTTATTGAGGGAGAGCAAGATGGAGAGAGAGGGAGAGAGGGGAGAAAGAGAGAGAAACAGAGTGTGTTTGGGGACTGGGAGTCAATACAGACCTGTTTACTGACAAAGGCTGTGTCCCATACAATAGCAGTGCGTGGATAAAATCCCTGGGGAAGCGCAGACAGAAAAAAATTCCATATTACAACCTATGTTTTTGAGATAATTGCATTGTATGCGTTATAACCTGTTAGTTCATATGCCTTGCGACATTGTTATATAGGCCTAAGGCCGAGACAATAAGAAGATACAGTGGCAGAATAAATTCAACCACACCTTTGTTTCATCACAAAACCGGAGAGCAACATCTGTCCGGTGAACTACACAAAGCATATTGCATGTAACAAACAGTTACATGACCTACAGCATGGTCAAGCAAGTTAATGTTTCTGACATTTTCGGACTACTAAACAACTAATGATTTAAAACCACAGAGTTTCCGCAAGTCGCAAAGAAAACAGGAGCTGCTTCCACTATTCCAGCACCATTTCAACTTCAACATTTTAACATCATCAAATCACCAATGCTAAAAGATACCAAGAACAATTTAGTCCAATCAAAGTAAGCTAAATATGATATGGCTGTACATGGTTCTGATTTGTTTGTGTTTGTGCGTGTGTGTTTGTGCAAGTAGAAAAAACATGTTCACTCACCCTAATTGTAGAGAAACGCCAATGCCATCCTCCTCTCTTTCATGTTGACGAAACACTCTACCACTCTGTCATACAGTACACACTTACATTTTTTGTTGTTCTAGGCTACTGGCGAAAATGCTTGCTCGCTAGCCTAACTTCCTTTTATGGGCAGCTTTAGTAAGGATCGGACCCTTTTTTTTCAATTTTCGCCTAAAATGACATACCCAAATCTGACTGCCTGTAGCTCAAGACCCAGCAGGGGTTCAAACTGTAAAACCCAGTTCCTACTTTTGAATATAAAAATGTATTTGATCAAACAAAACTATGCTACATTTTATCTCTGGGACCCTTAGGATGACAAATCAGAGCAAGATTACTGAATATAAGTACATTATTTACCTTCAGAGATGAATGTATCAAACCAGCTGGAGTGATAAGTTTTGTTGTTGTTGCACTCTCCTCAAACAATAGCATTGTATTTTTTAACTGCAATAGCTACTGTAAATTGGACAGTGCAGTTAGATTAACAATAATTTAAGCTTTCTGCCCATATAAGACACGTCTATGTCCTGAAAAGTTGTCTGTTACTTACAACGTCATTCTAGTCACATAAGCGCAAGTTAGCAACAACCATCCAGGTATAGGGACACTGAGGTTAATCATTAGCCTTCTATATTTAGCTACATATTGAACTTCCATCCTCTCAGGCCAGGGGAACAATGTATGAATTTATGGTTGGATAAAATCGTTGGCCATTACGGAGAATTATGTAGCCTAAAACCACAAGTCCAAATGCCTATCTCCATCCCATGGCTAATTTAGGAAAGGGACAGTTTTAGCTAGCTAGCTAGCCACCGGAAGAAAACAACTCAATGAGACACACAACAAGTATGCTCTCGATGCGATGTGATTGGGAGGAAGTCAAATCCAAACTGGCTTCCCTTGACACTTTTTTTTAAGTACACCAGGACCATGCACAGTTGAGCTCAACACTGTTTGGCTTCCCCTGTATTCAATGCTACAGGCAGCAACAATGTCATACTCTTTTGGACCAGACAGCATCAGATAGATGGCCTACACATACAGAGAGAAAGGGGCGCTGGTTCGCTCACTTGGCTGCTTTCTCCACTGAGATACATTCAGCTTTTTGCGAATTGAAGGGAAATTATGAAACACAGAGAGACAAAAGATGAATTATTTGAAATGTTTTTTTCTTGGTAAATTTTGTTGGGGAAGCCTGGCATCCCATGGCATCCATGAATACAGGCCAAAATGGCACCCTATTCCCTATATAGTGCACATATTTTGACCAGAGCCCAGTGCACTACTTTTGACCAGGGCCCATAGGGCTATATAAGGAATAGGTGCACTATATAGGGAATAGGTTGTCATTTGGGATGTAGCCAGTGACAGACCAGGGAGGGAGGAGACTCAGAGGACTTCCTCCATGTTCCCAGTCTCTGTTGGTCTTGCATCTCTGTTTGTTTTAGTCAAGCTACCATCTGTGAGAACAGGCCAGGTGACTCATTCTTCCCAGATTACTTTACCATTGTGACAGAGAGAACAATAAATCACTGGACAAAGGTGAAGAGGGCCATAGAATGAGGGGAGAGATAGATTATCTATGTATTCTGTATGAGCCAGCATTGAATCAATTATATAATTTAATTTGACCCCATATCTACGGAACAATCTTCTCTGTCTTTTGCACATCCTCAGAGTGTTCTACCCATAGAATTTGGAATTGGAATACTTACTTTAGTAATCAACAACCCAATGGCTCTCCGTGGTAACACATGGTTAGGTACAGAGAGACAGTTACAGTACTGTACAATCTACACTGAGTGTAAAAAACATTAGGAACACCTTCCAAATATTTAGTTGAACCCCCCTTTGCCCTCAAATCGTCAGGGCTTGGACTCTACAAGGTGTTGAAAGCATTCCACAGGGATGCTGGCCCATGTTGACTCCAATGCTTTCCACAGTTGTGTCAAGTTGGCTGGATTTATTTTGGGTGGTAGACCATTCTTGATACACACAGGAAACTGTTGAGCGTGGAAAAACCCAGTAGCGGTGCATTTCTTGACACACTCAAACCTGGCACCTACTACCGTACCCCATTCAAAGTCACTTAAATATTTTGTCTTGCCCATTCACCCTCTGAATGGCACACACACACAACCAATGTCTAAATTACAAGCATTTCGCTACACTCACAAAAACATCTGCTAACCATGTGTATGTGACCAATAAAATTTGATTTAATTGGAATTTACTTCAAGCTTAAAAATCCTTCTGTAACCTGTCTCTTCCCCGTAATCTACACCAATTGAAGTGGATTTAACAAGTGACATCAATAAGGGATCATAGCTTTCACCTGGATTCACCTGGTCAGTCTATGTCTTGGAAAGAGCAGGTGTTCCTAATGTTTGTACACTGAGTGTGTATCTTTCTGACACACTCTAAATTGTTATTGCCTTTTTTTAACACTTCCTTCCTGATTAATAATGATTATACATGGTCTCTATAAATGGTCTCAGTAGATCGATAATGGCATTATTGAAGCAACATCTCAAGACATCAGTCAGGAAGTTAAAGCTTGGTCGCAATTGGGTCTTCCAAATGGACAATGACCCCAAGCATACTTCCAAAGTTGTGGCAAAATGGCTTAAGGATAACAAAGTCAAATTATTGGAGTGGGCATCACAAAGCCCTGACCTCAATCCTATAGAAGATTTGGGGGCAGAACTGAAAAAGCGTGTGCGAGCAATGAGGCCTACAAACCTGACTCAGTTACACCAGCTCTGGCAGGAGGAATGGGCCAAAATTCACCCAACTTATTGAGGGAGGCTTGTGGAAGGCCACCCGAAATGTTTGACCCAAGTTAAACAATTTAAAGGCAATCCTACCAAATACTAATTGAGTGTATGTAAATTTCTGACCCACTGGGAATGTGATGAAAAAATTAAAAGCTTAAATAAATAATTCTCTCTACTATTATTCTGATATTTCACATTCTTAAAATAAAGTGGTGATCCTAACTGAACTAAGACAATTAATTTTTACTAGGATAAAATTTCAGGAATTGTGAAAAACTGAGTTTAATTGTATTTGACTAAGGTGTATGTAAACTTCCGACTTCAACTGTATGTGGTTGGCCTTTAAAACTCACTGTTTTGAGGGCTATAATTTCAACTCTGATGATGCATTTCTCTCTCCTATACAGGATCCCATAGACTGCTAGTGGGGAAAGAGCAAGTGTGCATCCCAAATGGCTCTCCATTCCCTTGTATCGTGCATTAACTGTCCCTGGTCAAAAAAATACACTTTATAGGGAGTAGGGTGCCTTTTGGAACGCTGCTTGTCCTCTAAATACTGACTTTCATGCATTACATTGGGCCTTGGGGTTTATCAAATCAAATGTTATTGGTCACATACACATATTTAGCAGATGTTATTGCGGGTGTAATAAGCTAAATGCTTGTGTTCCTAGCTCCAACGGTGCAGTAATATCTAACAAATCACAACAATACAAATCTAAAAGTAAAATAATGGAATTAAGAAATATATAAATATTAGGACGAGCAATGTCGGAGTGGCATTGACTAAAATACAGTAGAATAGAACACAGTATATACAGTACCAGTCAAAGGTTTGGACACACCTACTGATTCAAGGGTTTTTCTTTATTTTACAATTTTCTACATTGTAGAATAATAGTGAAGACATCAAAGCTGTGAAATAAACCATATGGAATCATGTAGTAACCAATAAAGTGTTAAACAAATCAAAAAATATTTTAGATTTTAGATTCTTTAAAGTAGCCACCCTTTGCCTTGATGACAGCTTTGCACACTCTTGGCATTCTCTCAACCAGCTGGCATGCATTTCAATTAACAGGTGTGCCTTGTTAAAAGTTAATTTGTGGAATTTCTTTACTTTTTAATGCATTTGAGCCAATCAGTTGTGTTGTGACAAGGTAGGGGTGGTATACAGAAGATAGCCCTATTTGGTAAAACCCTTGAAGGTCAGTCAATACGGAAAATGTGCAGTCACAAAAACCATCAAGCGCTATGATGAAACTGGCTCTTATGAGGACCACCACAGGAAAGGAAGGCCCAGAGTTACCTCTGCTCCAGAGGATAAGTTCATTAGAGTTACCAGCCTCTGAAATTGCAGCCCAAATAAATGTTTCACGGAGTTCAAGTAACAGACACATCTCAACATTAACTGTTCAGAGGAGACTGTGTGAATCAGGCCTTTATGGTCAATTGAGGCAAAGAACCCACTATTAAAGGACAGGAAAAAGATGAAGAGACTTGCTTGGGCCAAGAAAAGCGAGCAATGGACATTAGATTGGTGGAAATCTTCCTTTAGTCTAATGATTCTAAATTTGAGATTTTTGTTCCAACCACCGTGTCTTTGTGAGATGCAGAGTAGGTGAACAAATGATCTCCGCATGTGTGGTTCCCACCGTGAAGCATGGGGGAGGAGGTGTGATGTGTGGGGGTGCTTTGCTGGTGACACTGTCAGTGATTTACTTAGAATTCAAGGCACACTTAACCAGCATGGCTACCACAGCATTCTGCAGCGATACACCATCCCATCTGGCTTGGGCTTATTGGGACTATCATTTGTTTTTCAACAGGACAATGACCCAATACACCTCTTAGATGTGTAAGGGCTATTTGACCAAGAAGGAGAGTGATGGAGTGTGGCATCAGATGACCTGACCTCCACAATCACCCAACCTCAACCCAATTGAGATGGTTTGGGACGAGTTGGACCATAGAGTGAAGAAAAAGCACCCAAAAAGTGCTCAGCATATGTGGGAACTCCTTAAAGACTGTTGGAAAAGCATTTCAGGTGAAGCTGGTTGAGAGAATGCCAAGAGTGGGCTAAGCTGTCATCAAGGCAAAGGGTGGCTACTTTGAAGAATCTAAAATATATTTTGATTTGTTTAACACTTAAAAAATTAAAGAAAAGGAAAAACCCTTGACTTGTACTGGATGGACTCTCTCTCGTCAAAGCACTGCACTATATAGGGGATACGGTTCCATTTGGGAATCACACAGTCTCGGTGTGCACGGTGCAGGCTCTGGGAGATGTAACACTCTCTCTGTCGGTGCTGTGTGAAGGAGCTATGCACTTCCTGGGTGATCTGACTCATCCCAGTCCGAGACAGACAGCAGGCAATAAGAAAGACCCCATCACCCCCTCCTGGATGCGGACACACCCCCATCCGCAAACTGACTCAACAATGCGACAGGTTTTCGGCCAGTTGTTCACTTTTCACTTACATACTGAGTAGTTGGTTCAACAGGCCACGAACATGGAATATGTACATTACAGTCTTCTCACATACAGTACATGCATGCTATAATACACATACTAGCTCTCTCTTCATCTCTCACGCAGGCACACAGGCACGCAAACACTCACAAGCATGCATGCACAGAATAGCAAAATAGTTGTCATAACAGCAAAATGTTGCATCTTAAGTAATATTGATTTCTTTAGGCTCCCACCAAGTCCACCTGGAAAAGCTTAGACCCCAGACATTGTATTGGTTCGTGAACAAATGCTGATAGAGTCATGCACTGCAGAGAATGGAAAGAAGAGCAGATTGAGAAATGGGAGCACGCAGGTGTTCCCCTGAGGAGAGAGAGCAGTGGAAAGATTAGACGTGACAGACAGCTCTTCCTTAAACCTCCCCCACATCTCTTTGAGTTCAACTGCAATTGAAGAACTGACTAATGTGTTGGTAACCCAAATTCTTCCAAAAACAGGCAATTTAGCATTTTGAACCATTTTCTCTGTCTTGTGTACGTGTGTTTTAGTTAGTACTGTTAAACTGTGCCAACATCAAATGTCATGATCATAACCCTCTCTAATGTTTGTTGTCTTGTGCCTTCGTCTATGTCCTATTTATATACCCATCCATTTAACGTTTAAACTTTCATACTGACACAGTTCCTCAATCATATTCATGTAGGCTCGGGCCACAAGGGTATATCAGACCTGGTTCTCTCTTACTCCATAGGGATAAAACTGGTGGGTGGGCAATGGGCATCTGTTGTTTTAATTCCTAATAGCCGTACAAAAATAGAGCAGTGCTTGATCACACGTTCACACTGTGCCAGATAGGTGACAAATCACAGGAGACACGCAGCCAGGGCTACGTGTTCGGTGATATCCACTTCGCCATTTGGAACGCAGCCTATGCGTCATTCCCAGAGTCTAACTCTGAGCGTCAAGGACTCAAGGAGCATTGGATATCAGATCTGGATGACTGAGCACAGTAAACTGGAGCCAGCATGGCAGGATTACCCCTGTCTCCTGGCAGACAGACAGGCTCCATGGAGCAGTTTTAGGAATACTTGGCTGGACCACTGAGCTTTCTGGATCCTGACAACCATGGCCTTCCACAGTGTGTAGCCTATGTGGAGGTGAAATGTACAGCAGGATGACGGTGATAACTTCAGCGGCATGCAGTGCAATGTCTGATACTATTATGAGGAGTAAGTCAGACAACAGACTCAACCATAGGCAATCATTTGAATGCTAAGGATTTGTTGAATGATTTGTAATCACTCGTGGCCGTTTACATTGGTTCCGGGTTGCTGAGATTAAATTATTTGTGACATTCTTGGAAATTCTGTAGGCTACTGGGGAGCGCATTTATTAAACGGTGAGGTGCATAGATAAACATAATTACAAGGAATCGATATATCCTAGTAAGAATTCAACATGCCTGCTTGGGGTTTTATATACGTTTGAATGAAAATCGCTTTTCCTATGGAGTTACCAACCGGCGAGTGAAGCTGTTCCAGTCAATCTATGCCCTCATTAGGAAGAAGCAAAATGGCCTAGAAAACGGTCCATGAGACTGAGGTGGCAGACGCACACACGCCGCACGCAAGCACGCACACACACACAGAGAGCAAAACAAATGCAGCTCACAGTGGGACTCCTGGCTGAACAGCTCAGCAGACAGATAAGATGATAAAGCCAGGGTTTCAGGCTATGGAATAAAATACCAGGGTGCTATTTAACAGAAATACATTAATCACTGGGGGGGAAATAACTACAAACATGAACCATATGTAAATAAACAACATAAGGCTTGGGCTCTGTAATTTACAGAAAACACCATCTGCCTTGTAAAGGTTGGATCTCCTGCATGGTCTCGAGTAACTTGTGAGAAAAATGTGCCTAACTTTGGGGGGGTAAGGGAAATCCAAGAATATGTAAATTAGTCATGATTCTTAGTTTGCTTGTACAGTTAAGATCATCTACTGAATTTGTCTAGAATTGTAAAAATGTGCAAACCATTGACCAGTTATTATAGGCCTGTAGGCCTGTAGCAAGTTGACCTAATACTCATATTGAATGTGTCCCAAATGGCACCCTATTCCCTATAATGCAATACTTTTGACCAGAGCCCTATGGGCCCTGGTCAAAATATAGGGCTCTGGTCAAAGTAGTGCACTGTAAAGGGAATGGGGTTGAGTATAACATAAAGACAGTATTTTTGATGGGAGGTAAATATGAGCGAGAGCAGCACCAGGAGCTCATACTCGGACAATGCAAATAAGAGGGCTTACAACCTAAGATAGCAAAACATATTTTTAGCTAGAAGAACCAACGATTGAATGCATTCATGGGAGGAAAAAAAACCTTGTGTCCTGTCCTGTGTGAACACTGGATGATCAGCCCTGTTGCTACAGCAACGGTGAGTAGCCTACTGAATTTGACCAATGACTGCTGCTCTTGGGCACCACAAAGCATTAAGTGCCATATTGCAAATATGATCAATGATGATGATGATACTTAATTTAAAGGAAACATTTGTATCAGATGCAACAACCACACAAGCATTAATGATGGCAATGACAATAATATAAAGCCACAAAGTATAGTCTACCAAAATGTAAATATTGCAAATGAATGTACATTCAATTGTGTCCAAAATATAAATATAATGTTGAAAGTGCCATACTGTATCATGAATAAATCAACCGTCCAATAGTGAATAGGTGATGGTCCATCCTCGCGAAAGTATAGGAAAGATTTTCCATTGGCTTACCTGTATGTAGATAGGCTTCCTCAGCCAGACCCATGAAAACAGACCTCTTGCCATGGCAAATAATGAACATCTCACACCACTAACCTGCCGGAGGGAAAAGAAAACCCCATAAGAAGCGAACAAATACATATTATCGTATATTCTGCACAATTATTCTGCCTTCTGGTGTAGCAATAATTAACCACAGTGCTTAACAAATAATAGTCCGTTTTACCAAATCATGTATCATCCCCGGTCAAATAAACTAGGTCTTGGGAAGTGCGCCTCTGATGCTGCAAACAGCATCCACGTGAACGCTATCAGCGCGCCGCAGTTGTCTTGGTACACGGTTAGACAGAGTGGGAGGGGATTGTATGGGAAAAGGGCTCATTGATAATGGTGCATACAATTGCAGTACTGTCACAAATGTTAGCAAAAGGCTGTTGTTCGGTAGACTACCACATATACCTGAAATTCAGCATTTAAATAGTGAGTCGTGGAGAACCCAGACAAAATTGTTTAAAAAGTTAAAGTAACACGCGCGTTCTGTTACTTTACGTCAAACAACCAGAACACAGAACCCTGCACCCCTTTCATGTTGTAAACAACACAACCCCTTAGAAGTGTGAAGTGAGTGGCAGGTGAGCTTGGTCATCGACTGTTCACACGGATGTTATTTAGACTTGATTATGTCAAACTCCACAATGTCCATTGACCAAACAGGTAAGAGCAGTACATACATCTATGAAGTAGCCAAACTAATCAACTGCCCCCTAGCAAATAATCTAAATTTACAGGATAAAAGCGTTTCTCAGCCAGTCAATCATGAATCCGCCGGCGTCAAAACGAAACAAAGTGCAGATAGTTTGCAGTCTTTCCAGCTACAGTTTGAAGCGACTGTGTTAGCGGTGTTGTTGGCTAGCTCCTCTGAACAACAGTGTCCTGACGAGTGAGCACACATTCTATGCCTCATTGTTATGGATGCATTCAAATAAGTGTCTCTGTAAAACAACTTAAACAAATTTAAATGCAGCTGATGTTCTGGCTGCACTTTTTGACGTGACTGTAAATTAGACATAGTTGGCTAGCTAGCAAGCAAAAAGAATGTTGCCAGCCAGTATGAAAATGGAACATTTAGAACGAACGACTGGGTCGCATCCATAGACGGAGAACAAAAAAAACCTGAACAACTGGGTCACTTCTCTAGCAACCGGACCAATAGAATGAAGGACCAGCCGGCTTGGTAGCAACCCTAGATTTGTGTCGGGTTAATATCTTGTGGAAGGACTTTTTCCATATTTTGTTACTTTACAGCCTTATTCTAAAATTGATTAAATTGTTTCCCACTGATAAATCTACACACAATACCCCATAATGACAAAGCAAAAACAGGTTTTAAGAAAATGTATACATACAAAAAAATGAACTATTACATTTGCATAACTATTCAGACCCTTTGCACAGTACTTTGTTGAAGCACCTTTGGCAGTGATTAAAGCTCGACTCTTTTTGGGTATGATGCTACAAGCTTGGCACGCCTGTATTTGGGGAGTTTCTCCCATTCTCTGCAGATTCTCTCAAATTCTGTCAGATTGGATGGGGAGCTTCGCTGTACAGCTATTTTCAGGTCTCTCCAGAGATGGTTCAAGTCTGGACTCCTGGCTGGGCCACTCAAGGACATTCAGAGACTTGTCTTGAAGCCACTCCTGCGTTGTCTTGCCTGTGTGCTTAGGGTTGTTGTCCTGTTGGAAGGTGAACCTTTGCCCCAGTCCTGAGGTCTTGAGCGCTCTGGAACAGGTTTTTTTCAAGGATCTCTCTGTACTTTGCTTCATTCATCGTTCCTTCGATCCTGACTAGTCTCCCAGTCCCTGCATCTGAAAAACATCCCCACAGCATGATACTGCCACCACCATGCTTCATTGTAGGGATGGTGCCAGGTTTCTTCCAGATGTGACACTTGGCATTTAGGCCAAAGAGTTCAATCTTGGTTTCATCAGACCAGAGAATCTTGTTTCTCATGGCCTGAGTCCTTTAGGTACCTTATGGCAAATTCCAAGCGGGCTGTCATGTACCTTTTTACTGAGTAGTGGCTTCCGTCTGGCCACTCTACCATAAAGGCCTGATTGGTGGAGTGCTGCAGAGATGGTTATCCTTCTGGAAGGTTCTCCCATCTCCACAAATTACATCTGGAGCTCTGTCAGAGTTACCATCAGGTTTTTGGTCACTTCCCTGACCAAGGACCTTCTCCCCCGATTGCTCAGTTTGGCCGGGTGGCCAGCTCTAGGAAGAGTCTTGATGAATCCAAACTTCTTCAATTTAAGATTAAAGGATGCCACTGTGTTCTTGGGGACCTTCAATGCTGCAGACATTTTTTGGTACCCTTCCCCAGATCTGTGCCTCGACACAATCCAGTCTCATAGCAAAGGGTCTGAAGGTATTTCAGTTTATAATTTTTTGGTGCAACGTTTTCTAAAAACCTGTTTTCGTTTTGTCATTATGGGGTATTATGTGTAGATTGATGAGGGTAAAAAATAATGTATTTTATTTAAGAATAAGGCTGTGACGTAACAAAAAGTCATGGTCCCTCCGCAAGGCAATCAAACAAGCTAAGCGTCAGTATAGAGACAAAGTAGAGTCGCAATTCAACGGCTCAGACACAAGAGGTATGTGGCAGGGTCTACAGTCAATCACAGATTACAAAAAGAAAACCAGCCCCGTCACGGACCAGGATGTCTTGCTCCCAGGCAGACTAAATAACTTTTTTACCCGCTTTGAAGACAATACAGTGCCACTGACACGGCCGGCTACCAAAACATACGGACTCTCTTTCACTGCAGCCGATGTGAGTAAAACATTTAAACGTGTTAACCCTCACAAGGCTGCAGGCCCAGACGGCATCTCCAGCTGCGCCCTCAGAGCATGCGCAGACCAGCTGGCTGGTGTGTTTACGGACATATTCAATCAATCCTTATCCCAGTCTGCTGTTCCCACATGCTTCAAGAGGGCCACCATTGTTCCTGTTCCCAAGAAAGCTAAGGTAACTGAGCTAAACGACTACCGCCCAATTTTTCAGTTTTTGATTTGTTAAAAAAGTTTGAAATATCCAATAAATGCCGTTCCACTTCATGATTGTGTCCCACTTGTTGTTGATTCTTCACAAAAAAATACAGTTTTATATCTTTATGTTTGAAGCCTGAAATGTGGCAAAAGGTCGCAAAGTTCAAGGGGGCCGAATACTTTCGCAAGGCACTGTATATGTATATACTGTACTCTATCATCTACTGCATCTTTATGTAATACATGTATCACTAGCCACTTTAAACTATGCCACTTTGTTTACATACCCTACATTACTCATCTCATATGTATATACTGTACTCGATACCATCTACTGCATCTTGCCTATGCCATTCTGTACAATCACTCATTCATATATCTTTATGTACATATTCTTTATGCCTTTACACTTGTGTGTATAAGGTAGTAGTTTTGGAATTGTTAGGTTAGATTACTCGTAGGTTATTACTGCATTGTCGGAACTAGAAGCACAAGCATTTCGCTACACTCGCATTAACATCTGCTAACCATGTGTATGTGACAAATACATTTGATTTGATTTGGTCTGACTACTTTCCAAATGTACTGTATATAAACAGTATGGCCACAGCAGCATTACATTTGATAACACTTGATTTAGCCTACATAATCATCAATATTGGGTCTGGTTGGCTGATACGTGCAGCAGAAAGATAGCGAGTTAAATCACAATCATAAATCACGTTTCCATCCAACCATTTCATGCAGATTAATTATTGATGTGTGGAAAAAGTCACGACTGGGCTGATGGAAACATGAAATGCCTGTACAATTTTATATATGTAGACAATTTGTTCGTCCGACACAGTGGGATCTTTTTATGTATATAAAATTAATTATGCGACAAATGGCGGCGGAAACGCCTTTATGTGCAAATATTGATAGAATAACCATCATATCAAAGTAAACTTGGAGTCAGGCAATGATATGTTGTGTGGTCCTCCCACTACGACTTGGGGAAACCATGTAGTTATTGGGTACCACAATATGAGTCATAATACCAATAAAACCTTGCGGTCAAACAAGGAAATGGTTCCAATCGTTTTTCCACCAGTAATTTTTCCCATAGGGAATTTTACAAACACTTAAAATAAGGGCTATGGGAAAAATAACTGGTGGAAAAGTGATTGGACACATTTCCCTGTTTGACTGCTAGGTTTTAAGGGTATTATGACACCTCCACTGTGGGGCTCTATTTGGCGACAGTTTAAATCAATTATGAACTTCACAGCTGATAAATGTACAAGGTGATGAGCTTGATGTGCCTTTCCAATAAATATGGAGGATATTATTCTGTTGACATGATGATCGATGCTTGGCTGCCGTTTGAGAAATACAAATAATATCGCTCTTATCCATAATAAACTCATAATGTAGGTTGTCTACCCCCACTGTATGTGCGAGCTGTTGGCTAGAGCGCATGTACCAAGACCAGAGTTTACTATATAACGCAACAGTTTTTGTGACAAAACCATCAGTAGAGCTGAAAATGCGATGGAAATCCATCTAACCTGTATTCGGTACATGTCAATTCAACCGCAAAAGTAATTTTTATGTCCACTACGTCATCACGCAAAGCCTTTTATCTGCAGAAAGTCTGTTTTGATACAAACGCATCTCTGTTGGGAAAATGTGCATGTTGTTTTATGCAGACTTTAGAATATTGGCATGAAAATGTGTTACAAATTGAATGGAAACCAAGTTATGGAACTAAATTGAGCTAGCTAAACTAGCAGATTTACATCAATAGCTAGGTTTCCATCAAAATTTCATGCCAATATTCTAAAATATATGTGCGTTGTCCCACCAGTGGTGTGTTTCCACCAAACGGACTTGTTGCAGATTGAAATCAGTGTGTGACGGCGTAGTGCATACAAAATGTACTTTTTCGCTTGAGTTTTCATGTACCAAATAAAAACAGAAGGTTCAGTGTGTTTCCAGCGTATTTTGTTTTTGTCACAACTGCTGAGTTAAATAGCAAATGTTCCTACTCTGGTCTTGGCACATGCCCTCTAGCCAACAGCTCGCAGATACAGTGCGGGTAGGCTAGTCTACATGATGAGATGATGGATAAGAGCAAGTGTTTTTATTTGTCCAAACGGCATCGATCACCATGTCACCAGAATAAGACTCTCGATATTTATCGCACTTTGATCATCATTTATTTCATCTGTAGCCTAATAAACTGCACGGTTTACCAAGTCGTAGTCGGAGGAACACATACCATGTCATCGCTTGACTCCAAGTTTACTTCAATATGATGGTTATAGAAATCAATATTTCCGCACAAAAGCATTTCCACCGCCATTTCTTGCATAATTAATTTTACAGACACAAAAAAATCCCACCAGGTCAAATGAACAAATTATCTGTCGGGATGTATAAAATTGAACCAAAACTACCTGTTACCATCACAGCTGTCATGGTATGACTTTAGTCATATAAAAACTGTGGATGTTATCAGCTGATAGCACACCCTCTTTTCCCAATGGCAATCATGTCCTTAGGAGGAACTGTAACTAGCTTGCTTACAATTTGTGTTGTGTGGAGAAGACGCGCTAGGCACCTTTCTCCATGAAAGCGCACTGACTGCTGCCAATTCTTGCACTCTCATTGTTTCATTGTGTAAATCATTAATAATTCCCCGCAATACAGTGTCCAAAACATTAAGAACACCTTCCTAATGTTGAGTTGCACCCTTTCACTTTTGCCCTCAGATCAGCCTCAATTCGTCAGGGCTTGGACTCAACAAGGTGTCGAAAGCGTTCCATGGGAATGCTGACCCATGTTGATTCTTTTGGGTGGTGGACCATTGTTGATGCACACGGGAAACTGTTGAGCGTGAAAAACCCAGCAACGTTATACTGGGGACAATAAAAGGCCACTCTAAAATGTACAATGCCACAGATATCTAAAGTTTTAAGGGAGTGTGCAATTGGCATGCTGAATGCAGGAATGTCTACCAGAGCTGTTGCCAGATAATTGTTAATTTCTCTACCACAAGTCAATGTTGGTTTAGAGAATTTGGCAGTACGTCCCAACTGCTCACACAGCCCCAGACAACATGTAACCACGCTAGCCAGGACCTCAACATCCGGCTTCTTCACCTGCGGGATAGTCTGAGATCAGCCACACAGACAGCTGATGAAACTGTGCAAACCCACAATCAAAGAATTTCTGCACAAACTGTCAGAAACCGTCTCATGGAAGGTCATCTGCATGCTCGTTGTTCTCACCAGGGTCTTGATCTGACTGCAGTTCAGCAAATGCTCACCTTTGATGGCCACTGGCATGCTGAAGAAGTGTGCTCTTCACGGATGCATCCTGGTTTCAACTGTACCGGGCAGATGGCAGACAGCGTGTATGGCGTCATGTGGCGGATTGCTGACGTCAACGTTGTGAACAGAGTGACCCATAGTGGCGGTGGGGTTATGGTATGGGCAGGCATAAGCTATGGACAACGAATACAATTGCACTTTATCGATTGCAATTTGAATGCACACCGTGGTGAGATCCTGAGGCCCATTGTCATGCCTTTCATCCGACGCCATCACCTCATGTTTCAGCTTGATAATGCACAGCCCCATGTCCCAAGGATCTGTACACAATTTCTGGAAGCTGAAATTGTCCCAATTCTTCCATGGCCCACATATTCACCAGACATGTATGTCACCCATTGAGCATGTTTGGGATGCTGTGGATCGACATGTACGACTGCGTGTTCCAGTTGGTGTTTTTTTTATTTTAAAGGCATCTGTATTTGTGTGATGGACATTTTTGTTTGTGCTTTTCTATTAACCAATTTCTGTGTTCATGCAAGTGACTGATTGAACGAATCCTCACTATCAGTATCTGCAATTTGGCAGTAAGCCCAGAATCTTGTTTAGACAAAGGGATATCTCCGTTTCAAGGTCTCAGCTTAGAGAGAAGAAGCCTTGTGAGGTATTGGTCTGTCACATGCATGACCCAGTATTGGTCATCACATGAAGGAAGCAAATATTAATTATGAATGATGAATAAGCTAAATCATGCAAATATACAGTGGGGCAAAAAAGTATTTAGTCAGCCACCAATTGTGCAAGTTCTCCCACTTAAAAAGATGAGAGAGGCCTGTAATTTTCATCATAGGTACACTTCAACTATGACAGACAAAATGAGAAGAAAAAAAATCCAGAAAATTGTACAATTCCACATTGTAGGATTTGTAATGAATTTATTTGCAAATTATGGTGGAAAATAAGTATTTGGTCACCTACAAACAAGCAAGATTTCTGGCTCTCACAGACCTGTAACTTCTTCTTTAAGAGGCTCCTCTGTCCTCCACTCGTTACCTGTATTAATGGCACCTGTTTGAACTTGTTATCAGTGTAAAAGACACCTGTCCTCAACCTCAAACAGTCACACTCCAAACTCCACTATGGCCAAGACCAAAGAGCTGTCAAAGGACACCAGAAACAAAATTGTAGACCTGCACCAGGCTGGGAAGACTGAATCTGCAATAGGTAAGCAGCTTGGTTTGAAGAAATCAACTGTGGGAGCAATTATTAGGAAATGGAAGACATACAAGACCACTGATAATCTCCCTCAATCTGGGGCTCCACGCAAGATCTCACCCCGTGGGGTCAAAATGATCACAAGAACGGTGAGCAAAAATCCCAGATCCACACGGGGGGACCTAGTGAATGACCTGCAGAGAGCTGGGACCAAAGTAACAAAGCCTACCATCAGTAACACACTACGCCGCCAGGGACTCAAATCCTGCAGTGCCAGACGTGTCCCCCAGCTTAAGCCAGTACATGTCCAGGCCCGTCTGAAGTTTGCTAGAGAGCATTTGGATGATCCAGAAGAAGATTGGGAGAATGTCATGGTCAGATGAAACCAAAATATAACTTTTTGGTAAAAACTCAACTCGTCGTGTTTGGAGGAAAAAGAATGCTGAGTTTCATCCAAAGAACACTGTACCTACTGTGAAGCATGGGGGTGGAAACATCATGCTTTGGGGCTATTTTTCTGCAAAGGGACCAGGACGACTGATCCGTGTAAAGGAAAGAATGAATGGGGCCATGTATCGTGATATTTTGAGTGAAAACCTCCTTCCATCAGCAAGGGCATTGAAGATGAAACGTGGCTGGGTCTTTCAGCATGACAATGATCCCAAACACACCGCCCGGGCAACGAAGGAGTGGCTTCGTAAGAAGCATTTCAAGGTCCTGGAGTGGCCTAGCCAGTCTCCAGATCTCAACCCCATAGAAAATCTTTGGAGGGAGTTGAAAGTCCGTGTTGCCCAGCAACAGCTCCAAAACATCACTGCTCTAGAGGAGATCTGCATTGGGGAATGGGCCAAAATACCAGCAACAGTGTGTGAAAACCTTGTGAAGACTTACAGAAAACGTTTGACCTCTGTCATTGCTAACAAAGGGTATATAACAAAGTATTGAGATAAACTTTTGTTATTGACCAAATCCTTATTTTCCACCATAATTTGCAAATAAATTCATAAAAAATCCTACAATGTGATTTTCTGGATTTTTTTTCTTCTCATTTTGTCTGTCATAGTTGAAGTGTACCTATGATGAAAATTGCAGGCCTCTCATCTTTTTAAGTGGGAGAACTTGAACAATTGGTGGCTGACTAAATACTTTTTTGCCCCACTGTAACTAAGTATATAAGGAACTAACGGGACTGCCCCGTTAGAGCTCCTAATCGACATTTGTACTTGGTGCATTGAGTTTGTTGGAACCTCTCCAGCGGGCTGACAATAAACAATGATTAATTTAAGATTGAGTTCCTGTATCTCTATAAATTCATTTCCACAACAATTTGGCGTCAATGAACAGGATGATTGATTCTGCCTGCGGAGCTTTCCAGTTGGGGTCTGTGAGGAAAATTGGTGGCACATTTTAAGGAGCGTGAGGGAAATTCTCATCTGACCAAAAGACGACGAGACCCACCCAGGCCAGACCTTTACTGTGAGCTGCCCAGGAGGAGACCCATCATCCATGAACAATTGAGGGACGGCAACTGATTTCGGTAAGTCAATTTTAAATGAATTTGTATAAAAAAATCTAAATATATAATAAAACTTAACAAAGATATGTATAGAGGGTACCACTAGTCCTAACTTCTTATGGCTGCAGGGGCAGTATTGAGTAGCTTGGATGAAAAGGTGCCCAGAGTAGACTGCCTGCTCCTCAGTCCCAGTTGCTAATATATGCATATTATTATTAGTATTGGATAGAAAACACTCTGAAGTTTCTAAAACTGTTTGAATGATGTCTGAGTATAACATAACTCATATGGCAGGCAAAAACCTGAGAAGAAATCCAAACAGGAAGTTGGAAATCTGAGGTTGGTCGATTTTCAACCCAGCCCCTATTGAATACACAGTGGGATATTGGTTATGTTGCACTTCATAAGGCTTCCACTAGATGTCAACCGTCTTTAGAAACTTGTTTGATGATTCTACTGTGAAGTGGGACTGAATGAGAGAGGAATGAGTCAGACGTCTGCAAGCAGTCACGCGCTGGTCACGCACATTTCACATGAGAGGTATCTCCCGTTCCTTTACTTTTCTGAAAACAAAGGAATTCTCCGGTTGGAATATTATTGAAGTTTAATGTTAAAAACATCCTAAAGATTGATTCCATACATCGTTTGACATGTTACTACGGACAGTAACGGAACTTTTTGACATTTCGTCTGCAACTAGTGAACGCGCTTCATGACTTTGGATTTGCTTACCAAACGTGCTAACAAAAGTAGCTCTTTGGACATAAATGATGGACATTATCGAACAAATTAAACATTTAATGTGGAACTGGGATTCCTGGGAGTGCATTCTGACGAAGATCATCAAAGGTAAGTGAATATTTATAATGTTATTTCTATTGACTCCAACATGGCAGATATCTCTTTGTTTTCTGAGCGCCGTTCTCAGATTATTGCATTTTTTGCTTTTTCCGTAAAGCTTTTTTGAAATCTGACACAGCGGTTGCGTTAAGGAGAAGTGTATCCATATTTCCATGTCTAACAATTGTATTTTCATCAACATTTATAATGAGTATTTCTGTAAAATGATTTGTCTCTCTGCAATATCACCGGATGTTTTTGGAACTAGTGAACATAACGCGCCAATGTATACTGAGATTTTTTTAATATAACTATGCACTTTATCGAACAAAACATATATGTACTGTGTAACATGAAGTCCTATGAGTCTTTGGCTGGAAAAATGGCAGAATTTTTCTGTGACTTGGCAGTGACCTAACATAATCATTTGTGGTGCTTTTGCTGTAAAGTCTATTTGAAATCGGACACTTTGGTGGGATTAACAACAAGATTACCTTTACAATGGTATAAAATACATGTATGTTTGAGGATTTTTAATTATGAGATTTCTGTTGTTTGAATTTGGCGCTCTGCACTTTCACTGGCTGTTGTCATATCAATCCCGTTAACGGGATTGCAGCCCTAAGAAGTTTAAGTAATAGCACAAGGTGTTATTCTATATGTATGGAAAGTGACAAGACTATAGAGTCTGTAGAGACCACAGAATTTATGACTATATGAACAAATTATACTATGGATGCTGTAGGGACTATGGTGACTGTAGAGACTATAGAGGAACTGTTGAAGATACATATGACATGAAATAAAGCTATAGCTAGTTTTATAGAGAAGACTAGAGCAAGTAACAGTACCATGCCCCGCTGACGGCTGTCTGTAGGAATTTATAAGAGAAGTGTCTATGTGGTCTGAAGCCACTGGTAGAGAATAGCATAAAGTGCACTAGGTGCTATTCTATATGTAAAGTGAAGATGCATAGGAAGTAACGACAGAGAATTGTTGAAGATGCACATGGAGTAATAAGGGAGATTACCGAGTGTGTTTGGGAATAGTACTAAGTGAATATGGGATGTGAAAGTTGTGTGATTGGGAGATATGACATATTAAGCTGATTGAAACCTGGATAAGGAATTGATTTAAATGATTACTATTAAGATTGATTGAAATTTGGATATTAAGAAATATGGATAACAAGATGATTGAATTTTGAAAATAAGAGATTGAAATTTAGCTATAATGCACTGAGTGAATGAGAGCTGTCAGGGGACCAGCTCCAGTGTGAATGTGAGCTGAGTTTTCCATTTCTATGTGAGCTAAGTTTTTCCATCTATAACGTTATTTAGGGGTTCCATCCACCACCACCCATCGTAGTCTGGGACTACTAATAATAGCATGTGGTGTCATTGAACACGGTGGAGTTTTATATCTATTGGAAGCAGCGGTCTACAGGGTTTCTGAATTGTCTATGTGGTCTGGGAGGCTAAAACCGTTGAATATACATATGGTGCATATATGCACATGGAGTTGTGTGGGTGTGAATACCTACGTATAGTTATATAGGAAAAATAATGAATACCCCAACCAGTTCTGTGTGATTTGAGTTTTTCAACCTATAACGTTATCTAGGGTTCTGTCCACCACTGCCCATCGAGCTACAGGTAGTGAGCACTTACAGGAGAAGCCATTGAAATATTTGAGAGGGTAACATGCCCCAGACATTGATTTCCTCGATATGAAAGAGATGTGTACCTCTCGGGATGCTGCGCTGTGATCGTTGCTGCGGTGTGGAGGTGAAAACCTAAAGATTTAAAACATTATAAAGGGATTCTGTATGGAGATATGAAAGAAGAGAGTATTATTCCCGAATATGCTGTTAAATTGAACACTAGACTGAATATTTAAACCACTGTATAAATAGATCACTGGAGTTAATATTTAAATCCCCTCTATAAATAGAACACTAGAGTGAATATGTAAATCCCTGTATAAATAGAATACTAGAGTGAATATTTAAACCCCTCTATAAATAGAACACTAGAATGAATATTTAAACCCCTGTATAAATAGATCACTAGAGTGAATATTTAAACCCCTGTATGAATAGGACACTAGTGTAGAGGAGGGATTTGTGATGTACCATAAATGTATAATGGGTTACTAGAGATAAAGTAACATAATATTGAGTATAATGGGTTACTAGAGATCTGATGAAATAACAATAGAAAAATATATAATAATATACAACTTTCACACCCACACGTAGACATACATAAGTGGTGTAAAAATTATTCTGAGCAATGTTCAGAGTGGGTCATGGATCATTTGATGTATGAAAAGGTTAAAGCATTGTACAGGACTTGACTTACCCCTAACCAATAAAATTATAAATAGAACCATTGAATGTTGAACATGATTAAGGCTACAATTTATTGTACTCCTGATGGAGTTTTTGTTGATTTCCCAAACAATTAGATATTAAATTAATGAGTAACCAGGCAAATTGAACCACAAAATCATCCTAAAGATTGATTCTATACTTCGTTTGACATGTTTCTACGGACTGTAATATGACTTTTCGTCTGAACTTTTGCCTGGACCTGCCCGCGCGTCGCGAGTTTAGATTGTGTACTGATCGCGCGAACCAAAAGGAGTTATTTGGACATAAATTATGGACTTTATGGAACAAATCAAACATTTATTGTGGAACTGGGATTCCTGGGAGTGCATTCTGATGAAGATCATCAAAGGTAAGTGAATATTTATAATGCTATTTCTGACTTATGTTGACTCCAAAATGGCGGATATCTTTTTGGGTTGTTTTGGTCTCTGATCGCTGTACTCAGATTATTGCATGGTTTGCTTTGTCCGTAAAGTTAACAAAAAATTCTGACACAGCGGTTGCTGTATATCTTTAAATCTGTAAATAACACTTGTATCTTTTATCAATGTTTATTATGAGTATTTCTGTAAATAAATGTGGCTCTGTGCAAATTCACGGGATGTTTTGGAGGCAAAGCCAAATGTAAACTGAGGTTTTTGGATATAAATATGAACTTGATCGAACAAAACATACATGTATTGTGTAACATGTTGTCCCGGGAGTGTCATCTGATGAAGAATATCAAAGGTTAGTGATTAATTTTTGTGACTCCTCTCTTTGGTTGGAAAATCGCTGTATGCTTTCTGTGACTAGTTGCTGACCTAACATAATGAATGATATGTTCTGCTTTCGCCGAAAAGCTTTTTTGAAATCGGACACTGTGGTTGGATTAAGGATAATTTTATCTTTAAAAAAGTGTCTAATACTTGTATGTTTGAGACATTTTAGATATGAGATTTCTGTTGATTGAATTTGGCACCCTGCAATTCATTGGCTGTTTGGCGAGGGGTTCCGCTAGCGGTACGGGGTATTATGTTGGTAATGGTGAACAGTTACTCCAAATGGGTTGAAGTTTTCACTCACATCAAGTGATACGTTTTTGTCTTGCTTCAATAACAAATCTCACCAGATTGGGTCTGCTGGATGGTTGGGATTTCTCCCTAAGGATTAGCTCTCTAACTCCCTGACCTGAAACTCTGCAGTGAGATCTCCTAGACGATGGGGGAGTAAGCCAATTTGGGAGAAAAAAAATGGTTTCAACTGTGTGTTGTTCTCTTTGACATTTGTTTTATAAATCTGTATTAAGAATATTGGTGGTAGTAGTAATAATTTGTCATGCAGTAAATCATTTGTCAGGATTTCCTGAATCAGATATGCCCCAAACCAAACTGTTGTTCTGGTCTGTCCTCTCTCTCGGTTATGGTGAAGGTGACCACAGATGGTGTCTAGATGCATGGAAGGGATATTTTGACCAAGAACAGTGTGAACTTTAACCCCCTCTTAGCGGCTGAAGCAATGGCAAAAATGGTGTTCAGTATGGTCCTTCACCACTTCTACCTTGAGACCTGAGTCCGAGCTAGCATCCTGTACACAACAACAAAGCTATCAAATGTCTTTTCTCTCATGTCTTTTCAGGAGTGCGACATGAGTCCACATGGAGTGAGCATGGAGAGACATCCCATCCAAACTTGCCGGTGTCCTGGTAGGAAATTGACAGTGGCGGCTCAGGTGAGACATTATCATCCATTTCATCCATTTTTAACATGTGCCATTAAAAGGACGTCCTGAAACACTATCTGAAGAAGAACATGAGGAAACGCCAGAAGGATAAGTCCCGGGAGGGAGGGAGGTGCCCGTAATAACCGTGCCCGTAATTGATTTAGGCTTACCCCAAATAAACCATTTTGGATATCCGGTTGATTGTGGATGTATGCACACTGTGAAATGTATGGTAATATAGACTAAGAATGCATTGGTATACCAATCTGTCATTACCACAAGTGATGAGAAAAGTTCTTGATATAAATTATCAGATGAATATACTGTATGTAAATGTACATTCTGCCAGTATCAGTGTGTGTTTAAGTTGAGGGTCTTAAATTAATGTGATAGTCCTTAGTGCTTCGCGTTGGTTTTGTTGTTCTAAATTTGGGTTGAATAATTTATCAATAGTTCTAATTATGATTTGGAAAGGCGAGGCTTCTAGAGACAGAGCTATGCCCCTAAATTTAGTGAGGAGAGTCACTCGATTGTAGCTTTGGCTAACTTGGTCCCAATCTCATTCTTATCAAGGTTGATGTGAAACTGTTATAACATGTGTTCTCTCTCTTCCCTGTGAAAGTCAATATGCATATGCCCTAGACCAAATTCGGGAGATCTCTAGAGACTTAAGAGAAAATTGGCAATGCTAAAATAATTGCGTAAATTGGTTCTGTGAAACAAAGAGGCCCTTGACTTTCTTTTGGCAGGTCAAGGGAGCACTTGTGCAATCATTGGCGAATGTTGTTCTTTTGTCCCAGATCCCTCTTCTAATATGACTGATCTCACCGAATACATTGCCGCTGTTGCTAAGAATAATTCCCCACAACCAGAGTGGATGCCTGCAACTTGGTTGGGATCCCTGTTTGGAAGATGGGGATCCCAAATTGCCAAAGGGGCTGCAGTGTGTGGTTTTTAAAATTATTTTTTAAATCTAAATTGTGCTATTTAACATGCTGTGTATTATGTTGATAGTATTTCCATACTAATTACAGAATGAAGGGCTTGAAATTAAGTGTCTTTTTTTTCTGTGTTGATTTCCCTTACTTTATTAGGAGTATAGAATATTATGATATAGAAGCTAAAATCAAAATAATTACATTAAAATGTAATGATTATTATCACACAAGTGATAAGAGGAGGGAATGTGGACATGTTATTGTCATGTACTGTCATGTTGTCTTGTCTCTGTCCTTTCCCTTCACCCTGTCTCCCTCTGCTGGTCGTGTTAGGTTACCTTTTCTCCCCCGCTTTCCCCCAGCTGTCCCTTGTCTCCTCTAACTACCCATTCACCCCGTTCCCCACCTGTTCCCTTTTTTCCCTCTGATTAGGTCCCAATATCTCTCTCTGTTTCTGCTCCTGTCCTTGTCGGATTCTTGTTTGTTTGTGTCATTCATGCCTGAACCAGACTGTCGTCATGTTTGCTGTAACCTTGTCCTGTCCTGTCGGAATCTGCCGGTCTATCTGAGCCTACCTATGTTTGGTTATTAAAGAAGCTCTGTTTAAGTTAGTTCGCTTTTGGGTCCTCATTCACTCACCGTAACAGAAGAATCCGACCAAGAATGGACCCAGCGACTTCGGATCCTCTCCACTCAGCCGTCGAGATCCAGGGAGCGATGCTAGGCAGACACAAGCAGGAATTGTCTGCTGCTCGACATGCCGTTGAGACCCTGGCCACCCAAGTCTCCAACCTCACAGAACAGGTTCACCATCTCCGCCTCGATCCACCGGCCACTTCCAGGGCTTTCGAATCTCCGGAGCCCAGAATCAATAACCCGCCGTGTTACTCTGGGGAGCCCACTGAATGCCGCTCGTTCCTCACCCAGTGTGATATTGTGTTTTCTCTCCAGCCCAACACTTACTCCAGGAGCACTGCTCGTGTCGCCTACGTCATATCTCTCCTTATTGGACGGGCTCGTGAGTGGGGCACGGCAATCTGGGAGGCAAGGGCTGAGTGTACTAACCAGTATCAAGACTTTAAGGAGGAGATGATACGGGTTTTTGATCGATCTGTTTTTGGGGAGGAGGCTTCCAGGGCCCTGTCTTCCCTATGTCAAGGCAATCGATCCATAACAGACTACTCTATTGAGTTTCGCACTCTTGCTGTCTCCAGTGGCTGGAACGAGCCGGCCTTGCTCGCTCGTCTTCTGGAGGGTTTCCGCGCAGAGGTAAAGGATGAGATTCTCTCCCGGGAGGTTCCTTCCAGCGTGGATTCCTTGATTGAACTCGCTATTCGCATTGAGCGACGGGTTGATCTTCGTCACCGAGCTCGTGGAAAGGAGCTCGCGCTCTCCGTCGCCTCCCTCTCCGCATCACTACCATCTTCCTCTGCCGGCTCGGGTGCTGAGCCCATGCAGCTGGGAGGTATCCGCATCTCGACTGAGGAGAGGGAACGGAGAATCACCAACCGCCTCTGTCTCTATTGCGGTTCCGCTGGTCATTTTGTCACTTCATGTCCAGTAAAAGGCCAGAGCTCGTCAGTAAGCGGAGGGCTACTGGTGAGCGCTACTACTCCTGTCTCTCCTTCAAGATCCTGCACTACCTTGTCGGTCCATCTACGCTGGACCGGTTCGTCAGCTTCCTGCAGTGCCTTAATAGACTCTGGGGCGGAGGGCTGTTTTATGGACGAGACCTGGGCTCGGGAACATGACATTCCTCTCAGACAGTTAAAGGAGCCCACGGCCTTGTTCGCCCTGGATGGTAGTCCTCTCCCCAGGATTCAGCGTGAGACGCTACCTTTAACCCTCACTGTTTCTGGTAATCATAGTGAAACCATTTCTTTTTTAATTTTTCGTTCACCTTTTACACCTGTTGTTTTGGGCCATCCCTGGCTAGTTTGTCATAATCCTTCCATTAATTGGTCTAGTAATTCTATCCTCTCCTGGAACGTCTCTTGTCATGTGAAATGTTTAATGTCTGCTATCCCTCCTGTTTCCTCTGTCTCTTCTTCACAGGAGGAGCCTGGTGATTTGACAGGGGTGCCGGAGGAATATCACGATCTGCGCACGGTGTTCAGTCGGTCCAGGGCCACCTCTCTTCCTCCACACCGGTCGTATGATTGTAGTATTGATCTCCTTCCGGGAACCACCCCCCCCCCGGGGTAGACTATACTCTCTGTCGGCTCCCGAACGTAAGGCTCTCGAAGATTATTTGTCTGTAGCTCTTGACGCCGGTACCATAGTCCCCTCCTCCTCTCCCGCCGGAGCGGGGTTTTTTTTTGTCAAGAAGAAGGACGGGTCTCTGCGCCCCTGCATAGATTATCGAGGGCTGAATGACATAACAGTGAAGAATCGTTATCCGCTTCCTCTTATGTCTTCAGCCTTCGAGATCCTGCAGGGAGCCAGGTTTTTCACTAAGTTGGACCTTCGTAACGCTTACCATCTCGTGCGCATCAGGGAGGGGGACGAGTGGAAGACGGCGTTTAACACTCCGTTAGGGCACTTTGAATACCGGGTTCTTCCTTTCGGCCTCGCTAACGCTCCAGCTGTCTTTCAGGCATTAGTCAATGATGTCCTGAGAGACATGCTGAACATCTTTGTTTTCGTTTACCTTGACGATATCCTGATTTTTTTCACCGTCACTCCAGATTCATGTTCAGCACGTTCGACGTGTCCTCCAGCGCCTTTTAGAGAATTGTCTTTTTGTGAAGGCTGAGAAGTGCACTTTTCATGCCTCCTCCGTCACATTTCTCGGTTCTGTTATTTCCGCTGAAGGCATTAAGATGGATCCCGCTAAGGTCCAAGCTGTCATTGATTGGCCCGTCCCTAAGTCACGCGTCGAGCTGCAGCGCTTTCTCGGCTTCGCAAACTTCTATCGTCGTTTCATCCGTAATTTCGGTCAGGTGGCAGCTCCTCTCACAGCCCTTACTTCTGTCAAGACGTGCTTTAAGTGGTCCGTTTCCGCCCAGGGAGCTTTTGATCTCCTCAAGAATCGTTTTACATCCGCTCCTATCCTTGTTACACCTGACGTCTCTAGACAGTTCGTTGTCGAGGTTGACGCGTCAGAGGTGGGAGTGGGAGCCATCCTTTCTCAGCGCTCCCTCTCTGACGACAAGGTCCACCCATGCGCGTATTTTTCTCATCGCCTGTCGCCGTCGGAACGTAACTATGATGTGGGTAACCGCGAACTGCTCGCCATCCGGTTAGCCCTAGGCGAATGGCGACAGTGGTTGGAGGGGGCGACCGTTCCTTTTGTCGTTTGGACTGACCATAGGAACCTTGAGTACATCCGTTCTGCCAAACGACTTAATGCGCGTCAGGCGCGTTGGGCGCTGTTTTTCGCTCGTTTCGAGTTCGTGATTTCTTATCGTCCGGGCTCTAAGAACACCAAGCCTGATGCTTTGTCTCGTCTCTTCAGTTCTTCAGTAGCCTCCACTGACCCCGAGGGGATTCTCCCTGAGGGGCGTGTTGTCGGGTTGACTGTCTGGGGAATTGAGAGGCAGGTAAAGCAAGCACTCACTCAAACTCCGTCGCCGCGCGCTTGTCCTAGGAACCTTCTTTTCGTTCCCGTTCCTACTCGTCTGGCCGTTCTTCAGTGGGCTCACTCTGCCAAGTTAGCCGGCCACCCTGGCGTTCGGGGTACGCTTGCTTCCATTCGCCAGCGTTTCTGGTGGCCCACCCGGGAGCATGACACGCGTCGTTTCGTGGCTGCTTGTTCGGTCTGCGCGCAGACTAAGTCCGGTAACTCTCCTCCTGCCGGCCGTCTCAGGCCGCTTCCTATTCCCTCTCGACCGTGGTCTCACATCGCCTTAGATTTTGTCACCGGACTGCCTTCGTCAGCGGGGAAGACTGTTATTCTTACGGTTGTCGATAGGTTCTCTAAGGCGGCTCATTTCATTCCCCTTGCTAAGCTTCCTTCTGCTAAAGAGACGGCACAAATCATCATCGAGAATGTTTTCAGAATTCATGGCCTTCCGTCAGACGTCGTTTCGGACAGAGGTCCGCAATTCACGTCTCAATTTTGGAGGGAGTTTTGCCGTTTGATTGGGGCTTCCGTCAGTCTCTCTTCCGGCTTTCACCCCCAGTCTAACGGTCAAGCAGAACGGGCCAATCAGACTATTGGTCGCATCTTACGCAGTCTTTCTTTTCGCAACCCTGCGTCTTGGTCAGAACAGCTCCCCTGGGCAGAATACGCCCACAACTCGCTTCCTTCGTCTGCGACCGGGCTATCTCCTTTTCAGAGTAGCCTCGGGTACCAGCCTCCGTTGTTCTCATCTCAGTTCGCCGAGTCCAGCGTCCCCTCCGCTCAGGCTTTTGTCCAACGTTGCGAGCGCACCTGGAAGAGGGTCAGGTCTGCACTTTGCCGTTATAGGGCGCAGACTGTGAGAGCTGCTAATAAGCGTAGAACTAAGAGCCCTAGATATTGTCGCGGTCAGAGAGTTTGGCTCTCCACTCAGAACCTTCCCCTTAAGACGGCTTCTCGCAAGTTGACCCCGCGGTTCATTGGTCCATTCCGTATCTCTCAGGTCATTAATCCTGTCGCAGTGCGACTTCTTCTTCCGCGATATCTTCGTCGCGTCCACCCGGTCTTCCATGTCTCCTGTGTTAAGCCCGTTCTTCGCGCCCCCGCTCGTCTTCCCCCCCCCCCCCATCCTTGTCGAGGGCGCACCTATCTACAGGGTCCGTAAAATCTTGGACATGCGTCCTCGGGGCCGTGGTCATCAGTACCTAGTTGACTGGGAGGGGTACGGTCCTGAGGAGAGGAGTTGGGTTCCCTCTCGGGACGTGCTGGACCGTGCGCTGATTGATGATTTCCTCCGTTGCCGCCAGGTTTCCTCCTCGAGTGCGCCAGGAGGCGCTCGGTGAGTGGGGGGGTACTGTCATGTACTGTCATGTTGTCTTGTCTCTGTCCTTTCCCTTCACCCTGTCTCCCTCTGCTGGTCGTGTTAGGTTACCTTTTCTCCCCCGCTTTCCCCCAGCTGTCCCTTGTCTCCTCTAACTACCCATTCACCCCGTTCCCCACCTGTTCCCTTTTTTCCCTCTGATTAGGTCCCAATATCTCTCTCTGTTTCTGCTCCTGTCCTTGTCGGATTCTTGTTTGTTTGTGTCATTCATGCCTGAACCAGACTGTCGTCATGTTTGCTGTAACCTTGTCCTGTCCTGTCGGAATCTGCCGGTCTATCTGAGCCTACCTATGTTTGGTTATTAAAGAAGCTCTGTTTAAGTTAGTTCGCTTTTGGGTCCTCATTCACTCACCGTAACAGTTATGTTTGTACGTTTCTAATAACCAATTTCTGTGTTCTGTGCTTTTCTATAAAACAATCTGTGTCCATTCAAGTGACTGATTGAATGAATCCTCACTATCAGTATCTGCAATTTGGCAGTACGCCCAGAAGCTTGTTGAGAGAAAGGGACATCTCTGTTTCAAGGTGTCAGCTTAGATAAGAAGCCTCGTGAGATATTGGTCTGTCACATGTTATGAACCAAACATTAATTCTGAATGATGAATAAGTTGAGTCATGCAAATATAACTTGTCAGTATATAAGGGAACTAACGTAACTACTTCATTGAGTTTTTTGGAACCTCTCCAGTGCGCTGACAATAAACAATGATTCATTTAAGATTGACTTCAAGTGTCCCTATAAAATAATTTCCACTACACCAGTCATGTGAAATCCATAGATTAGGGCCTAATTAATTATTTTCAATTGACTGATTTCCTTATATGAACTGAAACTCTTGAAGTTGTTGCATGTTGCGTTTTATATTTTTGTTCAATGTAAATCTTTTGTCTTACCCATTCACCCTCGGAATGGCACAAATACACAATCAATGTGTCAAGGCTTAAATATCCTTCTTTAACATGTCTCCTCCCCTTCATCTACACTGATTGAAGTGGATTTAACAAGTGACATCAATAAGGGATCTGTCTCGTGTACTCCCTCTCCAGCACTCGAGGTAGTCAGGCTGCTCATTATTACGCACACCTGTCAACATGATGCGCATAACGACTCACCTGGACTCAATCACCTGCCTGATTACCTTCCATATACATGTCCCTCCCTTTCGTTCTTTCCGTAGGTGTTATTGTTTCTGTTCATGTCTGTACGCTACCCGTGTTTCTTGTTTTGGGCTAGGTTCATTTATTTATTAAATACACCCCCTAAACTTGCTTCCTGACTCCCAGTGTTTATGTTACAGAAGGGGACCACCCGGGAGTTATTATTTACATTTATTTGTGTAGGTGACATCGGGTTCGAGTGCCACAACTGGGAATGTCTCAGCCAGCTTGTCAGGCTCCCGCACGTCAGCCAACGTGATCGGGCCGAGCGTCCCTCTGTTTGGCGTCCTGCAGCTGGAGTCATGCGTCAGGGAGGGGGTTCTGTCACGTATACTCCCTCTCCGACGCTCAAGGTCGTCAGGCTGCTCATTCTTACGCGCCTCATCAGACTCACCTGGACTCAAACACCTGCCTGATTACCTTCCCTATATACAGTTGAAGTCGGAAGTTTACATACACTTAGGTTGGTGATATTAAAACTCGTTTTTCAACCGCTCCACAAATTTCTTGTTAAAAAACTATAGTTTTGGCAAGTCAGTTAGGATATCTACTTTTTGCATGACAAAAGTAATTTTTTCCAACAATTGTTTGCAGACAGATTATTTCACTTATAATTCACTGTATCACAATTCCAGTGGGTCAGACATTTACATCAAATCAAATTTTATTGGTCACATACACATGGTTAGCAGTGTAGAGAAATGCTTGTGCTTCTAGTTCCGACCGTGCAGTAAAATCTATCAATTTCACAACAACTACCTTATACACACAAGTGTAAAGGAATGAATAAGAATATGTACATATAAATAGATGGATGAGTGACGGCCGAGCGGCATAGGTAAGATGCAGTAGATGGTATAGAGTACAGTATATACATATGAGATGAGTAATGTAGGGTATGTAAACATTATATAAAGTGGCATTGTTTAAAGTGACTAGTGATACGTTTATTACATCCATACACTAAGTTGATAGTGCCTTTAAACATGTTGGAAAATTCCATAAAATGATGTCATGAATTTAGAAGCTTCTGATAGGCTAATTGACATCATTTGTGTCAATTGGAGGTGTACCTGTGGATGTATTTCAAGGCCTACCTTCAAACTCAGTGCCTCTTTGCTTGACATCATGGGAAAATCAAAAGAAATCAGCCAAGACTTCAGAATTTTGTTTTAGACCTCCACAAGTCTGGATCATCCTTCGGAGCAATTTCCAAATGCCTGAAGGTACCACGTTCATCTGTACAAACAATAGTACGCAAGTATAAACACCATGGGACCACGCAGCCGTCATACCGCTCAGGAAGGAGACGCGTTCTGTCTCCTAGAGACATACTTTGGTGCAAAAAGTGCAAATCAATCCCAGAACAACAGCAAAGGACCTTGTGAAGATGCTGGAGGAAACGGGTACAAAAGTGTCTATATCCACAGTAAAATTAGTCCTATATTGACATAACATGAAAGGCCGCTCAGCAAGGAAGAAGCCACTGCTCTAAAACCGCCATAAAAAAGCCAGACTATGGTTTGCAACTGCACATGGGGACAAAGATCGTACTTTTTGTCAAAATGTGTTCATAATGACCATTGTTTTTGTCGACATTTGGTCATAATGACCATCGTTATGTTTGGAGGAAAAAGGGGGAGGCTTGTAAGCCGAAGAACATCATCCCAACCGTGAAGCACGAGGATTGCAGCATCATGTTGTGGGGGGTGCTTTGCTGCAGGAGGGACTGGTGCCCTTCACAAAATAGATGGCATTATGAGGGGGGGAAATTGTGGATATAGTATTGAAGCAACATCTCAAGACATCGGTCAGGAAGTTAAAGCTTGGTCGCAAATGGATCTTCCAAATGGACAATGACCCCAAGCGTACTTCCAAAGTTGTGACAAAATTGCTTAAGGACAACAAAGTCAAGGTATTGGAGTGGCCATCACAAAACCCTAACCTCAAACCTATAGAACATTTGGGGGCAGAACTGAAAAAGCATGTGTGAGCAAGGAGGCCTACAAACCAGACTCAGTTACACCAGCTCTGTCAGGAGGAATTGGCCAAAATTCACCCAATTTATTGTGGGAAGCTGGTGGAAGGCTACCCGAAACGTTTGACCCAAGTTAAACAATTTAAAGGCAATGCTACCAAATAATTATTATTTAAACTTCTGACCCACTGGGAATGTGATGAAAGAAATAAAATATTAAATAATTTTCTCTACATTTATTCTGAGCATTTCACTTTCTTAAAATAAAGTGGTGATCCTAACTGACCTAAGACAGGGAATTTTTACTAGGATTAAATGTCAGGAATTGTGAAAAACTGAGTTTAAATGTATTTGGCTAAGGTGTATGTAAACTTCTGACTTCAACTGTATGTCACTCCCTTTGTTTCTATCCCGAGGCGTTATTATTTCTGTTTATTTCTTTACGCTACCCGTGTTTCTTGTTTTGTTCTATGTTCAATTATTTATTAAATACACTCCCTGAACTTGCTTCCCGACTCCCAGCGTTCATGTTATAGGATCATAGCTTTCACCTGGTCAGTCTATGTGCTTTATGTTTTGTATACTCCGTGTATAGTAACAATAGTAGTTAGGAATCAACTTGCTCTCTCCCTTTACCAGCCAGTTGAAGGATTAAAGCAGAGGCGACGAGTGTAGAGAATCACCTTGCGTTCTCTTCTGGAAGAGGCCTCTGTCCGGGGCTGTGGAACTGGGGAAAAGACTGAGTGACAGGAGGAGAGTTGGGAAGGACATAGAGGTGTTGAGGAAGGAGAGCTTGGACCTACACCACCTTACTACCAGCCAGGAGCAGCGACCGGAGCAGTGTCAAAGATCAGCACTGCAGAGCCAGGCTGAACTAGCATCCCGAGAGGCCATCCTCAGCCTGCTGTGTCTTAGGGGTGAGCCTAGCTCCATACTCTCACATGAGAACCTCTTTAAATGTTGTATTCTGTATGTTCCCCATGCAAGCAAAGTGCAACCTGCTTATTGCTAACTCAGCATATAACTGAATATAAGACTGTTCTGTGCAACTTTACTATACTGTTACGGTATGTAAAACAGACTTAACTATTTGTTATAAAGCGGTGGGGGATCACTCTGTGCTAAGCCTTGTCTGCCAGCTCCTGTGCCACCGTGTGATGTCCCCCAAACTCAAGCCAGGGTATTTCCCTAGTTTACTGTCTACACATCCTATTGTAGTCTATATATAGCACATCTTTATTTTTCCATCTCTAGGCCATGCATATAGGAGAGTAGATTAACTAAAAAATGTCCCACTTCCTTGTATTCCGTCATGCAACATTGTGGGTACACATGAAGTACGCAAAGTATCTTTGTATCCTGCAACACCACCCAGACAGAATACCAGCTACAGAAACTACACACACAGCTGCAGGAGAGGACTGTACGCATCAACCAGCTGGAGAGAGGGGTAAGGATGGACACATGAATAGTATACTGTACCACTGTTTCCATTATAAGTGGTCTCAAATCAAGGAAAATGGCTGCATCTCAAAGGAGTTACACAGTGTCACATACCAGGAAAAATTAGGGTCCCTCACAGTGAGTTATCAGGCCTTAAACTAGTGCCTGAAACAAAATATGACTTGTTTCAGTACTGTATGTGTGACTGATGTCTGTCCTCTAGTGGTGAATGAGTTGTATTTTAGTTATTGATGAATAATGTCTGGCAGCTACAGAGAAGAATAAATGGAGCATTTTCACAGACTGTAGAGAAGACCAAACCACAACACACGCACACATATGCTTTCACTAACACACGGGTCTGTCTCAATCCACCATGATGCCGACTTTCGATTTAGACAGACCCAGTTCCTATTTCATATTCACACATAGGCTATGATAAGTTCAGGTTGACTAGTTCGTTGACTAACTATATGTTTTGAAACATAGGAGAAGAGCAGCAGTCTCCAGCACTTTAAAACTACTCTGGACTTTAATAAGAGGGACACCCATAGGCGTTGGAGTCTCAGAGAGCTGGATCGGAGCAATCTAAGGAGCTAGAGGATCAAATCTAAATGGTGAGAGGATTCATGGCTTCAGTTCCCTTTACTGTTCATAAGGATTCAACCAAAGTTCCAATAAGCAATACCATAAACATTACGCACATCTGATCTTATGTTAACATCGATGTTTGGCCGCCTGCAAAGGTGCTTGTGTGCATACTACAGTCCTGTCATACATGTGTTTCCTGCCCGTTTCTTGTGATTCATTTCTGCCTGTCCTGTACAGTTGAAGATATCTTTGAAGTGAAGTCCTTTGTAGCTCAGTTGGTAGAGCACGGCGCTCATAAGGCTAGGGTAGTGGATTAGATTCCCGGGACCATCCATACGTGAAAGGAATGCACACATGATTGTCGCTTTGGATAAAATGGTATATATTATGAAGCAGAAACACTCTCAGATAGCGGAGTTGGAGAGAACCTTCTCTTCAACCCAGCGTGAGAGACAGGAGGCCCAGCACAGGCTTAACATATCCATGGCTAGTGCACTAACCCCTGCCCCAATCATGTCAATCTCTTAGGAGAGCAAGACGAGAGACAAACAAGACCAGGAGGCCTTAAGAGCTCTGAGTGCAGGCTACAGAGTCTACCACCAAGGAACACTTACTTAACTCCTTGTGCATTTTCTCATCTCTCTCAGTCAACTCAATTATGCCATAATAACATGTGATCTTTTCATTTCTCATCATAATTGCTAGTTAGAGCAGGCTTTTTCCCTTTTTTTCTGCCCTGTTGAAGGTGAGGTTTTTGGAGACGGATGAGTTGAGTAGCTGTGTGCAGCAGATACAGGGAGTGAAGGGACGCTATGAGAGAGTGAGCTGGAGACACGAGCCAAAGAGGTATAACGTCATTAAGATCTGAATAGTTTCTTCATTCATTTCCTGTACAATAGTCATCACACAATGTATTTTGCATCTGTGGGGGACAGAAAATAGGACTAGAAAATATTCAAACTGGGAAAGTATAGGGGTGTAGACTAGCTAGAGACACCCCAACAGGCACTGTCCACCTTTTCAGTTGGTGGTGGTAAGTCACCATTTTGTTTGCTCTTTCCAACCAATAAAACCTCAGTGAAGAAGACACTCCCTGAATCCCAAATCAACCCCTAGGCCCTACCCCCTAGGAGCTTGTATACATCTGAGTATTGGATAGGTGTAAGCAATATGGTTCAGAAGAAGGTTCAACAGGCAGCTCTTATGCTTGTTGAGTTGTTCTCAGGTGGATGCTCTGCAGTCAGAATTGAAGAGCAGCTCTCTGGTGTGCCAGAGCTCCAGGTTCTGCCAGAGCTTGTGTTCATCAAATAGCTTTAACTGGTACTGTTCTTTGTCGACAAAGCCTGCTTTTGTGGGCTGGCCTGAACTTGCACTAAGGGCAGAGAAGGGTTATTAAAATAGTCCTCATATCTGTTAATAACTGACTGCATGCTTCCTTCTGCGCATACTGTTTATGAATGTTTTGAAGAGCTTCGTTGTTTAGACGGATACTATTTTTTTTTAAATTGATTACCTCAGGCTTTCAGGGGGTGACTACACTCTTAGAAAAAAAGGTGCTAAGTAGAACCATGTAGGGTTTTTCAGTTTGTCCCTATAGGGAAACCCTTTTTGGTTCTAGATAGAACCCTTTGCAGAGGGTTCTTCATAGAACCCCCTGTAAATGGTTCTACCTAGAACTCTCTATAACGGGTTATGCCTAGAACCCTCTGTGATGGGTTCTTCCTAGAACCCTCAATTAACAGTTCCACCAGCCTTATTATCCTTTAAAATGAAGCTCTTTATGACAATACAATACAAGGACACCTGCTCTTTCCATGACAGACTGACCAGGTGAGTCCAGGTGAAAGCTATGATCACTTATTGATGTCGCTTGTTAATTTACACAGATTGAAGTGGATTTAAGGGGAGGAGACAATGGATTGTGTACAGTATTTGTTCCATTCAGAGGGTGAATGGGAAAGACAAAAACATTTTGTTGCCTTTGAACAGGTTATGGTAGTAGGTGCCAGGCCACCGGTTTGTGTCAAGAACAGCAACACTGCTGAATTTTTCACCCTCAACAATTTCACGCCCAATTTTTCAGTTTTTGATTTGTTAAAAAAGTTTGAAATATCCAATAAATGTCGTTCCACTTCATGATTGTGTCCCACTTGTTGTTGATTCTTCACAAAAAAAATACAGTTTTATATCTTTATGTTTGAAGCCTGAAATGTGGCAAAAGGTCGCAAAGTTCAAGGGGGCCGAATACTTTCGCAAGGCACTGTACATGTAAATCTAAGTAAGGAATGGATTAAGAATATATAGATATATGTCAGAGTGGCATTGGACTAAGATACAGTGGCATAGTATAGAGTACAGTATATACATATGAGATGGGTGATGCAATATTTACAAACAATTTAAAGCGACTAATATACCGTAGAATAGTATAGAGTACAGTTTACACATGAGATGAGTAATGCAAGCTACGGAGACATTTTTAAAATGGTTAGAGTTTCATTTCCTTAAAGTGGACAGTGATTCCTAATCTATGTCTACAGGCAGCAGCCTCTGATGTGCTGGAGCTGGCTGTTTAACAGTCAGTGGTGTAGCACCATGGGTGGTTCTTGTTTGAGTTTCTGCCTATAGGAGGGCAGGAGCAAGGTGGAATCGTGGTCCGATTTGCCGAACGGAGGGTGGAGGAGGGCCTTATATGCATTCTGGAAGGTAGTATAGCAATGATCAAGGGTTTTAGCAGCGTGAGTACAACAATCAATATGTTGATAGAATTTCTGGAGCCTTTTCCTCAAATTTTATTTGTTAAAATCCCCAGCTACAATATATGCAGCCTCAGGATATGTAGTTTCCAGTTTGCATAAAGACCAGTGAAGTTCTTTGAGGGCCGCCGTGGTATCCGCTGTGGCTATTATTGCCGAAAATTCTCTTGGGAGATAGTATGGTTGGCATTTGATTGTGAGATATTCTAGGTCGGGTGAACAGAAGGACTTGAGTTACTGTATGTAATCACAGTTACACCATACATTGTTTATCATAAAACATATACCTCCACCCTTCTGCTTCCCGGAGAGATGTTTGTTCCTGTCGGCACGATGTACTGAGAACCCAACTGGCTTTACAGGGTCAGACAGTATATCTCGAGAGAGCCATGTTTCCATGAAGCAGAGTATGTTACAATCCCTGGTGTCTCTCGGAAAAACAACTCTCGCCTTGTGCTCATCAATTTCATTATCCAGAAATTGGACATTAGCGAGTAAAATACTTGGGAGCGGTGGGTGGTGTGCACGCTTCCTAATTCGGACCAGAAGACCCCTCGAGTACCTCTTCTCTGTTGTTTTGGGTCAGCCTCTGGAATAAGTTAAATTGCTCTGGGGAGAGCAAACAAAGAATCCGCTCCAGAGAAGTCGTAATCCTGGTCGTAATGCTAGACGTTCTGGTGAGTTACCGCCGCTCTAATATCCAATAGTTCTTCCTGGCTGTATCTAATGACACACAACAATTCCTGATCTAATAACTTAAAAAATAGTACTCAAACAAACAAAATACTGCAGAGTTGCTTCAAAGCTAGTCGTGATCTCCGTTCGTGCCATCATTACGGATACTTCAGGATTTTGGCTATGAGACCCTTTACTTCCTCAGAGTCAGATTAACTTGTGGATACCATTTTTATGTCTCTGTGTCCACTGTGTATAGGTAGTTTCGCGAGACAATACTGACTAGCATTAGCACAATGCCTGGAAGACTATGGGAATCTGCTAGCATGCTAGCTGACACTCAGTTTTCAAGGATGAAAAAAGTTATAGGTAGAACTCAATCCCTCCACAAAGAACCCTTTTGGAACTATTTTTTCTAAGACTATAGTATAGTGGGTAAAAAGGAACTATTTGTTCTAATGTACAGTTTACCAGACAATGTTATATCATGCTAGTTTTGGAGATGAGGTGAGGGGGTTCCGTTCAGTGTGTGTGTGTGCGTGTGTGTGTGTTTCTTCAGGTGGGCCACTTGGAGTAGGACCTGGAGAAATAGAAGGCACTAGCCTCCAAAATGCTGAAGAGGAGACAGCAGAGTGAGACTAGTTTTAACTCTCTGTACTGTACTCGGCTCTACGCTACGGTACTGCTAAACACTGCACAACACTGTGTAGCGTTCATGGTCCCATGATGAGGTAGCCCCGCCTGCAAACTTCAAAACCAGTGTCTGCCCTCAGCCCAAGAGGGAATTTCCTATTGGTATAACAGTCTAAGACGTTGGTTGCTCCTGTGGGAGACCCAGGATCATATTCTGCACGTTACATTGGTGCCCAACGTGGGGTGGTTTCTCATGGAGGAGGGGTTCAGGGGGGGGGGGGGGGGGGGGGGGGTGATTGTAGCAGACATGAGTCGGTCATGTGATGAGGTAGCCCCACCTGCGAACTTCAAAACCAGTGTCTGCCCTCAGCCCAAGAGGATTTTTCTGTTGGTCTAAGACGTTGATTGCTCTCGTGGGAGAACCTGGTTTATTTCCCGCGTGTTATAACTGCATGCAAATGACTGCTATTAAATGTATCACTTACATTCACTATTGATATGAGGCTGCATGTTGAGGTTCTTGAAAATGATATGATACTGTAATAACAATAATAGATAGAATGTAAAGTATAGTTTTTTTTCCAATTCCTAGACCCAGCAGTAAACCTCCATTCAGGAGTCGGTGGGTAGAAGTTCTATCAACGTCTGACTTCCATCATCGCCAAGTGATAAGTCTGTCTTGTACTAAAAAAGCTAGCTACTGATTGCAACAGTCCGGTGATTTTGAAGTGAAATTAGGTGGGCCTCCCGAGTGGCGCAGCAGTCTAAGGCACTGCATCGCAGTGCTTGAGGCATCATTACAGTCCTGGTTTCGATCTCAGGCTGTGTCACAACCGGCCATGACCGGGAGTCCCATAGGGCGGCGCACAATTTGCCCAGCGTCGTCCGGCTTAGGGAAGGGTTTGGCTTGAGGGGCTTTACTTGGCTCATTGCACTCTAGTGACTCCTTGTGGCGGACCGGGGCGCCTGCAGGCTGACTTCGGTCATCAGTCGAACAGTGTTTCCTCCAACACATTGGTGCAGCTGGCTTCCGAGTTAAGCTGGCTGGTGTTAAGGAGTGCAGTTTGGTGGGTCATGTTTCGAGGAAGCATGACTCAACCTTTACCTCTCCAGAGCCCTTTAAGGAGTTGAAACAAGATTGTAATTGGAATTGGGAGGAAAAATGGGTGGGAAAAAAGTTAAATGAGGCAAAGTCAAACACCTGTATGCCTGCAGTAAGAAATAGCGGAGGGAGCTTTAGACGGATAGTCTTTATAGAATGTAATTCCACCCACTCGTAGCACGTGCTCCAGCAGGTATATCTCACTGGTCACCCCCAAAGCCAATTCCTCCTTTGGTCATCTTTCCTTCCAGTTCTCTGCTGCCAATGACTGGAACGAACTGCAAACATCTCTGAAGCTGGAGACTCATATCTCCCTCACTAGCTTTAAGCATCAGCTGTCAGAGCAGCTCACAGATCACTGCACCTGTACATAGCCCATCTGTAAACAGCCCATCTATCTACCTATCTCATCCCCATACAGTATTTATTTATTTATCTTGCTCCTTTGCACCCCAGTATCTCTACTTGCACACTCATCTTCTGCACATCTACCATTCCAGTGTTTAATTGCTATATTGTAATTACTTCGCCACCATGGCCTATTTATTGCCTTAACCTACTTCATTTGCACTCACTGTATATATACTTTTTTCCCCCTTCTCTCTACTGCATTATTGACTGTACGTTTTGTTTATTCCATGTGTAACTCTGTGTTGTTGTATGTGTCGAATTGCTATGCTTTATCTTGGCCAGGTCGCACTTGCAAATGAGAACTTGTTCTCAACTAGCCTACCTGGTTAAATAAATGTGAAATTAAAATAAATAAAATAAAATATAAGAATGGTTAGGTTTAGTCCCATAATGGGTTTGATTAATTAAACTAGATGTCTTTGTAAAGATGCTGGTCTTGACAACATACAATACTTTATTATGAAAGACAACAGAATATGATGGGCATTCTAACATTGGTTTGGACATTATTATGTAGTTGTGTCATATCAGCTGTTTGTTTTTACAGAATGTTTTTTACTGTAACATACACAGGAAAGGTGCAGTGAAATCTGTTTTACAGGGTCAGCCATAGTAGTACAGTGCCCCTGGAGCAAATTAGGGTTAAGTGTCTTGTTCAAGGGCACATCGGCAAATGTTTCACCTTGTCGGCTCTGGTATTTGAACCAGCGACATTTCGGTCCTTTAATCGATAGTTATTAGAGTGCTCCATTAGTTGGTGTTGGGTGGATGCGTTATTAGGCCTCTTTTAGTTCCTGGGAATGGATTTGATATGGCCAGTTTAACTCCCTGAGTTACTGTGACCCTGCTGAGTTACTGTGACCCTGCTGAGTTACTGTGACCCTGGCATATTCAAGTGTTATATTTGTCTAAATAGACTTGTACTGAGTTAAATGTTCTCCTTCAACATTGAGCCTAATGTCTCGGCTGGTCGAGTGTATAATGTCAGTTAGCTGCAGGGCTTGGTGAAGCCAGTCTTATGACTTGTCTGATTATAATGCTCTGTACTCAGTGTTAGTTGTTTGGAGGCTGTTTTCTGCTCTTTGTTGGGGGTATATAAGAGGCCTAGATAGCCCAGCCCCAAAAGATCAGCTGGAGCACTCAGGAGCAGGACAAACACTACATCCAGTAGAAGGAATAGCTTAGAGATTTTCAATCCAGACCAGGGAACCAGTACACGCAGAATATTGTGTACTTGTATGTGACTGACTTCTCTAGACATCCCAAAGTCCTTCTACCTTTTGTGTTGTCAAGTATCGTAATCAGTGCAAACGACTTTAGGGTGACCATTTACAGACGTAGCGTGTCTAGCAGCCGTAAGCCCCTGTTGAGAGCCAGGGTTCGTCTGTTCTCCTGACCTGTAGGCAGTCAACGGAGGACATGAATAAGGTTCAGGGTGAGCTGAGTGAGCGAGAGCAGCAGATGCTGCGTATACGGAGAGACAGCGTCACAAAGGCCTTCCAGCTCTCCAAGATGGAGAAGATGCTAGCCGAGACCAGAGGAAAGCTGGACAAGAAGCCTGAGCCTGGAACGGAAAGTAAAGGACGGGACACCCGGGACGACATGGGTCTGTATCAATATCCTTACGCTAATTGACTTCAGTTTCTTCTCTGAACTGCACGAGCACTTCATGGTTTTAGTGCTATGGATAAACTGTCGTTCAAGGATTTAAGTCATTCAAATGTAGTTAATATGATAGTGCATGTGCCCTTGATTTTATAGACCGTATCTACTTTTAAAGTGTATATTTTAGCATGAAATCATGTCATCAAATGATTCTTCTGAGTACTTTCTTTGTTCTGGACTGATGCTCTCCATGTGTATTTTAGCATCTCTTAGATTTGTTTTCTCTCTGAATGTCTGTGTCTTAAGGGGTTGGTTTCCAAGGCACAGAGATTAAGCCTAGTTCTGGAGTAAAATGCATGTCAGATTTTACTCAAAGACTAAGCTTAATCTGGGTCCAGGAAACTGGCTCAAAATGTTAACTCTCCCTTGGAGTGACTGTTTCTGATCTTGTTCTTCTCTGGGCCTTGTCCGGTGCAGTCCAGGACCTGGAGGATAAGGTGCGTTTCACCAGGAGAGACAGGAGGAACTCCCTGCACCGCACCCAGCTGCTGGAGAGCCAGATGAAGACTGTGAAGGGAGAGCTGGTGGACACACTGGATCACCTGCAGGAGCTGCGAGACAGGCTGAGACGCTCACAGGCTAACGCAGAGCAGCGCAAAGTTGACATGGAGAAACTGCAAGCAGGGATGAGGTGAGCCAACAAACCCAATGGTTCTGGCCCAATGTGCAGGGGCAGAGGCTCCTTCAGTCTTCTCCTATGCCCACAACCACTTGGTTCTTGGTACTTTGGCCTCTCTTGGTACCTGCTTCATTCTTTTTCACCAATGGGGCCTGAACACCTCAATTTTGACGACAAAGCTGAATCCAAATACTTTTTAAAACTGTAACAAATGTATATTGCCTCTTTACAGTTTGTAATACTCCCAAATCTTTGGAAATGCTTATCTACTTTGTTTTTACTTCGTTTTCACTTCCCACAAACTGCTTTTGTGACTTGGTTGTTGTTAGGGATTGATAAACACTTGTATTATGTTAGCTCCTATTCACAGCACTGTATTTCCTGTCCGTGTTGTGTGGAAACTCAGAGCCAGACCAGAATGTCAATTACCGAATAAAAACTGTGCTACAATCCAACGGGAAAGAAGCAAAAAATATAACTGTAGTTAACTGTTTTTAACTTGTCTTAAATTGAGATAAACTTGTGCATCACTGTGTTGCTAGTGGTGTTGTATTGTCAAGGGTTGTCAAAGGTTACTATGTAAATAAATACATTTTCCAGGTGACAAAACTGAACTTCTCTGAGACCAATGATGGCTGATAAACAACACTGACCCCCCCCCCCCCCCCCCCCCCCCATTGTCATATGTCACTTGGAGGCAGTGGTCAGTGAAACTGGTTCTGGGGTGTCTGTTGGTGCTGTTTCAAACGCACATTCTGTGAAACAGCAGCAGCCCATGAATATGGTGTAACAAAGTTGAACTTGTGCTATTTTTTTTATAAGGTCAAGTATCAGTGACCTCATTACATTCTTGCCTGCCCTCCAGTTCCTATTCATACAGTATGAAAAGAAAACAGCTAGTATCATGTCTGTTTTATTGGGGGATTTTCCATGCTGAAATTAAGCAGTCCCTGTTTCAATTGAAACTATTTTAGTGCCAAGATGTAAGTTCAGCCAAGATGTAGCACTACTTGTATTATAAGATGAAAGACGCACATTCATTCTTTTTTTTTTGTCAGACAGATTATAAATGGGTGACTTGGCAACCTCTTCTGTTTCTGTGTCTTGTCACATGGATGTGACCACTGAACTGGACAAGTTGCTATGGAAACTATTGTATTATCAGCTATCTTACCACAGTTACTTTGAGTACACTGCAGAGAGCCATGGAAGCTACCTGCAAAAGCAGCAGTCTGCAATGTATTACATGTGAATTAAAATGTAAACATGATGTTTTCACTGACTCATTTTTGTCTATACCATACAGGTAGTGTTGTATCACAACCAGGTTCTGAACGAGGTTATATCCATTTATGGTGTTGTTTGGTACATTCTATGTACTTTCCCTCAAACTGCAGGGTAGCATCGTTGCTACATGAATGGTTCCAGTGTTTCTAACAGCAGCAAGGATTGTCTTTCTGTGTCCCAAATGGCTCCCTATTCCGTGTATATAGTGTACTACTTTGACCAAAGCCCTATGGGCCTTGATCCAAAGTAGTACAATATATAGGGAAAATGGTGCCATTCAGCATGCAGCGTCTGCCTGTTTTCCTGTTCCCTCAGGTGAGTGTCAGCTGATTGTCTCTGAAGCAGCACTCATGTTCTAACTCTTAGCCCCATGGCAAAGATGTGATCAGACTAGATGTAGCAATGTTTTCCCCCACACAGACAGCATCACATGCTAGAAAGCTATTGGCTATTCTCTGTTGATCAACACTTTTGGCCCCTACTGCCTGCCTGCCTGCCTCAACTAAAAGCCCTTCGGGTGCAGCAGAGCAACACACACATTTCATACCTGGTTTATTATTTATTCAAAGATAATAAATGATTACTCACTATAGTTTCCCATGTGAACACATCATTTGAGCATATGTTGATTGTGATTATTTCTGTAGCTCAGTAAGTTAGAAGCTGTAGAAGATGTAGTAGAGAGTCACTCTCAGGAAATGCAGCGTAAACTCAGTCTCCAACAGGGGGTCCTGGACCAACCAGGTTGACTACATCACATCTCATCTCATCACATCTCATCACATCACTTGCTAATGATCGGAAATAGCCCTTTTCGGTCAATCAGCATCACATGCAACATGGTTCTGATAGTTGAAATATGTATATTCTTATTTACTAAACTTATGTAAACTATAACAGTCAAAAGTTCCACAAACTCAAAAGGTCTTAGCAGTGACAAACCAATCCTTGTTCATGACCTGTGCAAGTTGTGTGGTTAGTGGATCTAGTGTAGTCTAGTGGGTTCGAAGAGTTTGCATGTGTCTGTCAGGTGGCGTTTCCGAGTGAGAGGCTGGAGTTGATACAGAAACAAACTGCTGGGAAAAGAAGACCCGCAGAAGGTGCAGTTAGTGTGTCTCCATGCTGGAGGACAGTGAATGTATGGCTAAAAATAATTGGTTAGGGTTATTTATAAACTGAGTGGTTCGAGCCCTGAATGCTGATTGTCTGATAAAACATTTATTTTTACTGCTCTTAATACGTTGGTAACCAGTTTATAATAGCAATAAGTCACCTCGGGGGTTTGTGATGATGTATGGCCAATATACCATGTCTATGGGCTGTGTCCAGGTACTCTGCGTTGCGCCTAAGAACAGCCCCAGCCGTAGTATAATGGCCATATAACGCAATCCCTCGGGCCTTATTGCTTAAGTATATCACACAAAGTAGTGTTGTCACGATACCAGAATATTGAATTTGACACCGATACCAGGTTTAGTATCACGATACTGGATACCATCACGATACTTGATATCAAAAAGAAGGCATATTATCCAGTCACAGAATGGCACTTGATCCAGACAGATAAACTCAGCTACTGCTCTGTTCAATCACTAGGCATTTTTTTACTTCAATATCATTAAATGTTTTTTTTTTGTTTTTTTAACCTCAATTTTAGTACTGAACCGTTTGATGTTTTAGTATTGAAAGAGTACCGAAGTTTCGGTGTACGTGCAACACTACTTTAAAGTTAGGGTTATGTTAGCTTTATGTACAGTATATCATTGTAAGGGTTTTCCTGTGGTGAAGGAGAAGCGGACCAAAATGCAACGTGGTGGTTATTCATGTTCTTTAATAAAGGAACTAGACATGAAATAACTAACAAAACAATAAATGTGCGAAAACCTAAACAGTCCTATCTGGTGCAAACACAGAGACAGGAACAATCACCCACAAACACACAGTGAAACCCAGGCTACCTAAGTATGATTCTCAATCAGAGAATGGCGCGGGACGCGGACCCCACTTCACTATTGTCTTAGTCCGCCTCATTGTCCGCCTCCGTGGCTCTCTAACCATGGCAACCCCTCTCAATGACCCCACTGGACAGAGGGGCAGCTCGGGACAGAGGTGTGGCTACTCGGGACAGAGGGGCGGCTGCTCGGGACAGAGGGGCGGCTGCTCTGGCGCCTCTGGGCTGACGAGGGGCTCTGGCGCCTCTGGGCTGACGAGGGGCTCTGGCGCCTCTGGGCTGACGAGGGGCTCTGTCGGCGCTGGGCAGACGGGTGCCTCAGGCGGCGCTGGGCAGACGGGTGCCTCAGGCGGCGCTGGGCAGACGGGTGCCTCAGGCGGCGCTGGGCAGACGGGTGCCTCAGGCGGCGCTGGGCAGACGGGTGCCTCAGGCGGCGCTGGGCAGACGGGTGCCTCAGGCGGCGCTGGGCAGACGGGTGCCTCAGGCGGCGCTGGGCAGACGGGAAGCTCCGGCAACGCTGGAGAGGAAGGCTCTGGCAGCGCTGGACTAAGGAGCTCTGGTGCCTCTGGAATGAGGGGCTCTGGCGCCTCTGGACTGAGGGGCGGGAGCTCTGGTAGCGCCGAACAGGCGGGAGACTCCGGCTGCGCTGGAGAGGAGGAAGGCTCCGGCAGCGCTGGACAGGCGGGAGCACCTGTAGGGATGAGACGGAGAGACAGCCTGGTGCGCGGGGCTGCCACCGGAGGGCTGGTGCGTGGAGGTGGTACCGGATAGACCGGACCATGCAGGCGCACTGGAGCTCTTGAGCACCGAGCCTGCCCAACCTTACCCGGTTGAATGCTCCCGGTCGCCCTGCCAGAGCGGCGAGGTGGAATAGCCTGCACTGGGCTATGCAGGCGAACCGGGGACACCGTGTGCAAGGCTGGTGCCATGTAAGCCGGCCCAAGGAGACGCACTGGGGACCAGATGCGTAGAGCCGGCTTCATGGCACTTGGCTCAATGCTCACTCTAGCCCGGCCAATACTGCTGGTATGTACCGCACCGGGCTATGCACCCGCACTGGGGACACCGTGCGCTCCATAGCATAACACGGTGCCTGCCCCGTCTCTCTCGCCCCCCGGTAAGCACAGGAAGTTGGCGCAGGTCTCCTACCTGGCTTCGCCACACTTCCTGTGTGCCCCCCCCCAAGAAATGTTTGGGGCTGCCTCTCGGGCTTCCTTGCCAGCCGTGTTCCCTCATATCGCCGGCTCCTCTCTCCGGCTGCCTCTGTTCTCCTAGCTGCCTCCACCTGTTCTCATGGAAGGCGATCCTTTCCCGCCAGGATCTCCTCCCATGTGTAGCAACCCTTGCCGTCCAATACATCGTCCCAAGTCCATTCCTCTTTGCGCCGCTGTTGCTGTTGCCCGTTACCACGCCCCTTGGTCCTGTTGTGGTGGGTGATTCTGTAAGGGTTTTCCTGTGGTGAAGGAGAAGCGGACCAAAATGCAGCATGGTGGTTATTCATGTTCTTTAATAAAGGAACTAGACATGAAATAACTAACAAAACAATAAATGTGCAAAAACCTAAACAGTCCTATCTGGTGCAAACACAGAAACAGGAACAATCACCCACAAACACCCAGTGAAACCCAGGCTACCTAAGTATGATTCTCAATCAGAGACAACTACTGACACCTGCCTCTGATTGAGAACCATACTAGGCCGAAACATAGAAATACCCAAAACCTAGAAAAACAAACATAGACTGCCCACCCAACTCACACCCTGACCATACTAAATAAATACAAATCAAAGGAAATAAAGGTCAGAACGTGACAATCATGCTTTTCCAGTCGTTCAATGCTCTTTACATAGTAAGTGGGAAATCACATCATCCTCCACTAGTGACTGCATGGCTCTGTTGGAAGGCTTATTTGTCTCAAAGACCCAATGGAATTTCATCATAGGGCACTGGAAACAACTCATTGATTGAGAGGTCGAAGGAGAATGGCAAGAACCAAACAGGCAAATAATGGAGCAGAATGGCATCTCGGGAAAGCAAAACTTGTTGGTCCATGGCCCCATCCTGCCTGGTTTATCGATAGCCTAGCATAGCATTTTGTCCAGCTAGCAGCAGGTAACTTGGTCACGGAAATCAGAAAAGCAATCAAATTAAATCGTTTACCTTTGATGAGCTTCGGATGTTTTCACTCACGAGACTCCCAGTTAGATAGCCAATGTTCCTTTTTTCCAAAAATATTATTTTTGTAGGCGAAATAGCTCTGTTTGTTCTTCACGTTTGGCTGAGAAATCGCCCGGAAATTGCAGTCACGAAACGGCGAAAAATATTCAGAATTAGCTCCATAATATCGACAGAAACATGGCAAATGTTGTTTATAATCAATCCATAATATATCCGTCGGGACAATTCGTTTTTCAGTAGGACCGATTGGAGTAATGGCTACCTCTGTATTTTATGCGAGAGTCACCCTGGGAGCCATCAGGTGACCACTTACTTCAACATAAATGCGTAAAACTACGTCACAATGCTGTAGACACCTTGGGGAATACGTAGAACGCGTAAGCTGGTTGATAGCACATTCACAGCTCAATAGGGATTCATTGGAACGCAGCGCTTTCAAAATATGGGGCACTTCCGAATTGGATTTTTCTCAGGCTTTCGCCTGCAACATCAGTTCTGTTATACTCACAGACAATATCTTTACAGTTTTGGAAACGTTAGAGTGTTTTCTATCCTAAGCTGTCAATTATATGCATATTCTAGCATCTTGTCCTGACAAAATATCCTGTTTAAAACTGGAACGTTTTTTTCCCCCAAATAAAAATACTGCCCCTAGAGTCGCAACAGGTTTTAACATCCGGTTGATGGAGACTCTGCAGATGCGATATCTCAATAACCCAGTACCCAGCATAAATAACTGAACCGTGTTCTTGACGCCACCCCCCCCCCCCCCCCCCCCCCCCCGTTCAGCTCAAACCGTGGCGCATGGAACGCAAAAATATTCTTAGAAATATTTAACCTCCACACATTAACAAGTCCAATAGCTCAAATGAAAGATAAACACCTTGTTCATCTACCCAGCATGTCAGATTTTTAAAAATGTTTTACGGCGAAAACACACCACATATTTATATTAGACCACCACCGAAACCAAGACAAGAGGCAGCCATTTTGTCCCAGAAAATATAAAATTATAAAAGCAGGATTAAAAAATAAATAATTCACTAACCTTTTGAAAATCTTCATCAGATGACAGTAATAGGACATGTTACACAGTACATTTTTTTTTTCAATAATATGCCATTTATATCCATAAATGTCCATTTACATTGAATTCATGTTCAGAAAATACTCAAAAATGTCCGCAGAAAATGTAGGTAGCACCGCAAGATAACGTAAATAGACATCATAAACTTTGACTAAATATACATGTTCTACATATAGTTAGAAAGATACACTGCTTCTTTATGCAATCGCTTTGTTACATTTATTTTTAACGTTACAGAAATCGCACACTATTCAATATTCTGAGACGGCGCTCAGATATAAGCTACATTTCTCCGTAATGTTGGAGTCAACAGAAACACAGATTTCAGCATAAATATTCCCTTACCTTCGATGGTCTTCGTTCAGAATGTTCTGGAAAGGTTCATACTTAACCAATACATCGTTTGGTTTCAAGTCTTGCGTCTTTGTATTAGCTACTGCTAATAACATCAGCTGAAATGCACCCAAAATGTCCTCTGGTCCGGAAAAGTTGCGCATCAAAACTTCAAAATTACATATTATATGTCGACTAAACAGGTCAAACTAAGTGCAAAACCAAGCTTTAGGATGTTATAGACATACAAAACAATTTTCAATTCAACCGGTCATTGTTTGTCCTTCTTCTGAGTACTGGAACAAAGGAATGGCTGGGACCAATTCGCACCCTAACGCACAGGTTTTTTCTCGCAGCACTTACTCAAATCACTCCCATAGGGCCAATTCTCGCGGGATTTGAACGATTAAACGCTCTACAGAATGAGGACATCTAGTGGAAGACATAGAAAGTGTCCCCAGATCCATAAGTGGTTGGGAAGGGTGGGGGCGATGACGTCAAAGTTGCTCCAACTTTCATGACCACAAAACTAGTTTGGAAGAATGCCTGCCCTGTGAGTTCTGCTATACTTACAGACATAATTCCAATGGGTTTAGAAGCTTTAGAGTGTTTTCTATCCAATAATAATTATTATATGCATATATTAGCAATTTTTGACAAAAAAAAATTCAGTTTACTATGGGCACGCAATTGCTCCAAAGGGGGCAGTAGTCAGCCATATCTTTAACAAGTTAAAAAAACAATGGAATGAATCTGAGTTTGAGCTTATTTGGTTGCATTGTAAACATGCATCATTCACTTATGACTGTTGGGGAGCCGCTTGGCATTTCAGGCTATTGAAATGACTTAGCTTAATTGAGGGATTTTGCATGCCCGTTACCTATTATTTGACCTTATGATTTGGAGGCATATGAAAATCCTGAAACTGGAAATAAGCTATTGAATGGTCAGTGATCATCGCTATTTGAAGCATGTAATTAACTAAATAGACTTCCATTGAGGCTGCAATATGTTATCGCCAAGTGGGACCGTCATGTTAACCTTCTTAAGGAGAATGTGTTTTTTAGACCTAGAGGCTACACAAATCCACAAGGAGTCTGGTGTAGTTTTAAAAAAACTGAGGGAATTAATAAAAATAATCAGACGGTAAGAATAAAAGAAAAACATACAACTTTTTTTTTTCTCTCCTCACCATGATCCCTAAGGGGCTCTGTAGAATAGCATTCTTGAACATGTGAACTTCAGTGGTGTAAAGAAAATAAGTAAAAAATACTTTAAAGTACTACGTAATTTGTTTTTTGGGGGTATCTGTACTTTACTATTTATATTTTCCACAACTTTTACTTCACAATGTTCTTAAAGGAAATAATGTACTTTTTGCTCGCTACATTTTGAATGCCAAGCAGAACAGGAAAATGTCCAAATTCACTCACCTATCAAGAGAACATCCTTGGTCATCCCTATTGCCTCTGATCTGGCGGACTCCCTAAACACACATGCTTTGTTTGTATATTAGTGTTGGCTATCCGTAAATAGATAGAAAAAACAAGAAAATGGTGATGAAAATGGTCTGTTTTGCTTAATATAAGGAATTTGAAATGATTTATACTTTTACTTTTGATATTTAAATATATTTGAGCAATTACATTTAATTTTGATACTTAATTATATTTTAAACCAAATACCTTTAGACTTTTACTCAAGTAGGATTTTACTGGGTGACTTTCACTTTTTCTTGAGTCATTTTCTATTAAGGAATCTTTACTTTTACTCCAGTATGAAAATTGGGTACTTTGATGTGCATTAATTACAAACTCAGATGTGATCTGTAAATATGAAGAAAAATGTTAAATGACAAGCCTAGTTTAGCCGAGGAGAAAGCATTGAGCTATTTGTATTTGTATTTATTATGGATCCCCATTATCTGCTGCCGAGGCAGCAGCTACAGTGCCTTGCGAAAGTATTCGGCCCCCTTGAACTTTGCGACCTTTTGCCACATTTAAGGCTTCAAACATAAAGATATATATGTATTTTTTTGTGAAGAATCAACAACAAGTGGGACACAATCATGAAGTGGAACGACATTTATTGGATATTTCAAACTTTTTTAACAAATCAAAAACTGAAAAATTGGGCGTGCAAAATTATTCAGCCCCCTTAAGTTAATATTTTGTAGCGCCACCTTTTGCTGCGATTACAGCTGTAAGTCGCTTGGGGTATGTCTCTATCAGTTTTGCACATCGAGACTGACATTTTTTTCCCATTCCTCCTTGCAAAACAGCTCGAGATCAGTGAGGTTGGATGGAGAGCATTTGTGAACAGCAGTTTTCAGTTCTTTCCACAGATTCTCGATTGGATTCAGGTCTGGACTTTGACTTGGCCATTCTAACACCTGGATATGTTTATTTTTGAACCATTCCATTGTAGATTTTGCTTTATGTTTTGGATCATTGTCTTGTTGGAAGACAAATCTCCGTCCCAGTCTCAGGTCTTTTGCAGACTCCATCAGGTTTTCTTCCAGAATGGTCCTGTATTTGGCTCCATCCATCTTCCCATCAATTTTAACCATCTTCCCTGTCCCTGCTGAAGAAAAGCAGGCCCAAACCATGATGCTGCCACCACCATGTTTGACAGTGGGCATGGTGTGTTCAGGGTGATGAGCTGTGTTGCTTTTACGCCAAACATAACGTTTTGCATTGTTGCCAAAAAGTTCAATTTTGGTTTCATCTGACCAGTGCACCTTCTTCCACATGTTTGGTGTGTCTCCCAGGTGGCTTGTGGCAAACTTTAAACGACGCTTTTTATGGATATCTTTAAGAAATGGCTTTCTTCTTGACACTCTTCCATAAAGGCCAGATTTGTGCAATATACGACTGATTGTTGTCCTATGGACAGAGTCTCCCACCTCAGCTGTAGATCTCTGCAGTTCATCCAGAGTGATCATGGGCCTCTTGGCTGCATCTCTGATCAGTCTTCTCCTTGTATGAGCTGAAAGTTTAGAGGGACGGCCAGGTCTTGGTAGATTTGCAGTGGTCTGATACTCCTTCCATTTCAATATTATCGCTTGCACAGTGCTCCTTGGGATGTTTAAAGCTTGGGAAATATTTTTGTATCCAAATCCGGCTTTAAACTTCTTCACAACAGTATCTCGGACCTGCCTGGTGTGTTCCTTGTTCTTCATGATGCTCTCTGCGCTTTTAACGGACCTCTGAGACTATCACAGTGCAGGTGCATTTATACGGAGACTTGATTACACACAGGTGGATTGTATTTATCATCATTAGTCAATTAGGTCAACATTGGATCATTCAGAGATCCTCACTGAACTTCTGGAGAGAGTTTGCTGCACTGAAAGTAAAGGGGCTGAATAATTTTGCACGGCCAATTTTTCAGTTTTTGATTTGTTAAAAAAGTATGAAATATCCAATAAATGTCGTTCCACTTCATGATTGTGTCCCACTTGTTGTTGATTCTTCACAAAAAAATACATTTTTATATCTTTGTTTGAAGCCTGAAATGTGGCAAAAGGTCGCAAAGTTCAAGGGGGCCGAATACTTTCGCAAGGCACTGTACTCTTGCTGGGGTCCAGCAAAATTAAGGCAATTAAATACAATTTTAAAAAACAAACATTTACAAAACATTCATAACAGATATCACAACACATTAAGCTATGTAGGGAGAAAGACAGGATCCTTCCTGGCTTGCAATGATTGGCTGAGATAATGGCGGGGCTGGACATGCCGAGAGATGAGTCCTGATTGGTCTGGCATGTCACAGGCTTCTTTTTCTTCAATATGGCGATCCACAGACAAATATTAGAGGAGCATGCCGCATACTGTATTGGCTGTGTATCAGCCTTCTTTTCTGAAGTGTGAATTCATTACACTTTGTGAAAAAATTGCCCTACCAACTGTCATGACTTTACTTTAATTAATCTGACTACGGTTCTTTATTTAATCATGTCACGACTTCTGCCGAAGTCGTTGCCTCTCCTTGTTTGGGCGGTGCTCGGCGTTCGACGTCACCGGTCTTCTAGCCATCATCGATCCATTTTTCATTTTCCATTGGTTTTGTCTTGTCTTCCCACACACCTGTTTTCAATCCCATTCATTACCTGTTGTGTATTTAACCCTCTGTTTCCCCTCATGTCTTTGTCAGAGATTGTTTATTGTCAGTGTAGTGTTTTTGTTGTATAGGTGCGAGACGGGTCTTCGTACCCATATTTGTTTATGTTCTTTTCCTGTTTAGTGTTATGGAGCATGTTTTTATGACTTATTAAAAGACTCCATTTTACACTCCGTTTGACTCTCCTGCGCCTGACTTCCCTGCCACCTATACACATATGCCTGACAAATCAACTATGTTTAAATGTTACCCGCTTAAATGAATCATGTAACAATTAACTCATTAGGATTTGGGGCACCACGGAAGAGGTTGTTTAAAAAGTTACCATCTCCCCTATTAAACTGTATAAGATCTATTACATCACTAAACAGTCATCTTATTAATCATTACCTCGTATCATATCATCATTCTGAACAGTCGTACCCTTCTTGGATTTGCAAAAACCCCAGCCTTACTCATGTTTCAGTGCTACACAAATTGGTTTAAATATTTATTTACTAGCTAACTAAATAATAACACAGAATAAACATTCACACTTAATACATGAGACAAAGGTCCCTAGCGGACTGACACAAAAAAGGGACACTTATCATTGATACATTTTAGAACTATTCTCACATTTATCATATACTTTGCACACGAACCGCCACCCATTTGAAGTAAGAAATCATGCATGTATACGTGTGAGTGCCGTTCGCCATTTATCTCTGTCAGAACCAGCCCTCCTTAAGAAGGTTGTTGGACTTTCAGTGGCAAGCTTGTATGGATATGGTGGATAACATGTCAGTTTATGGTGACGTGAATATATTTTGTATGGTTTTATCTAAAAATGAAAAAACAAAAAAATGTTTCACCATTTTTATTTGATGAAATTCACTGAGTAGGATGTGAGTGTTATATCTGAGTGTGATTAACACCAGGGAATTGAAATTGAGACCACCTGTGGTGAATAACTACAGTGTTAACCAAGCGGTGCTGTTGTTACTTGACTGTGTTGAGTTAATTTCCGTTTAACTCCGAGTGAAAAAGACATGGGAGGAGCTGCATTACCATATTTCCAAGCATACTTTGTTGCAGGTTGCTTTTTAGAATAGTTTTTTTTACATTTATGTTTCTGCATTGATTGATTTAACTGATCTTATATTACACAAAGATAAATACAGAGAGGGGGAAAAGTATTTGATCCCCTGCTGATTTTGTACGTTTGCCCACTGACAAAGAAATGATCAGTCTATAATTTTAATGGTAGGTTTATTTGAACAGTGAGAGACAGAATAACATCAAAAAAATCCAGAAAAACACATGTCAAAAATGTTATAAATTGATTTTTGTATTTTAATGAGGGAAATATGTCTTTGACCAATCTGCAAAACATGACTTAGTACTTGGTGGCAAAACCCTTGTTGGCAATCACAGAGGTCAGACGTTTCTTGTAGTTGGCCACAAGGTTTGCACACATCTCAGGAGGGATTTCGTCCCACTCCTCTTTGCAGACTTGGAGGCTGACGTTTGGCAACTCGAACCTTCAGCTCCCTCCACAGATTTTCTACGGGATTAAGGACGGGAGACTGGCTAGGCCACTCCAGGACCTTAATGTAATTCTTCTTGAGCCACTCATTTGTTGCCTAAGCCGTGTATTTTGGGCCATTGTCATGCTGGAATACCCATCTACGACCCATTTTAAATGCCCTGGCTGAGGGAAGGAGGTTCTCACCCAAGATTTGACGGTACATGGCCCCGTCCATCGTCCCTTTGATACGGTGAAGTTGTCCTGTCCCCTTAGCAGAAAAACACCCCCAAAGGATAATGTTTCCACCTCCATGTTTGACGGTGGGGATGGTGTTCTTGGGGTCATAGGCAGCATTCCTCCTCCTCTAAACACGTCGAGTTGAGTTGATGCCAAAGAGCTCCATTTTGGTCTCATCTGACCACAACAATTTCACCCAGTTGTCCTCTGAATCATTCAGATGTTCTTTGGCAAACTTCAGACGGGCATGTATATGTGTTTTCTTGAGCAGGGGGACCTTGCGGGCGCTGCAGGATTTCAGTCCTTCACGGCGTAGTGTGTTACCAATTGTTTTCTTGGTGACTATGGTCCCAGCTGCCTTGAGATCATTGACAAGATCCTCCCGTGTAGTTCTGGGCTGATTCCTCACCAATCTCATGATCATTGCAACTCCACGAGGTGAGATCTTGCATGGAGCCCCAAGCCGAGGGAGATTGACAGTTCTTTTGTGTTTCTTCCATTTGCAAATAATCGCACCAACTGTTGTCACCTTCTCACCAAGCTGCTTGGCGATGGTCTTGTAGCCCATTCCAGACTTGTGTAGGTCTAGAATCTTGTCCCTGACATCCTTGGAGAGCTCTTTGGTCTTGGCCATGGTGGAGAGTTTGGAATCTGATTGATTGATTACTTCTGTGGACAGGTGTCTTTTATACAGGTAACAAAATTAGATTAGGAGCACTCCCTTTAAGAGTGTGCTCCCAATATCAGCTTGTTACCTGTATAAAATACACCTGTGAGCCAGAAATCTTTCTGATTGAGAGGGGGTCATATACTTATCTCCCTCATTAAAATGCAAATCAATTTATAACATTTTTGACATGCGTTTTTCTGGATTTTTTTGTTGTTATTCTGTCTCTCACTGTTCAAATAAACCTACCATTAAAATTATAGACTGATAATTTCTTTGTCAGTGGGCAAACGTACAAAATCAGCAGGGGATCAAATACTTTTCCCCCTCACTGTAGCATACATTTGGCTAAACAAATACAATCTATAGGTGGTTGGACATATTTCACTCGTTATTGAGATAGTTATGCCAGTTTATATGGGTTAGGTAGTCTCATTTATCAGTCTCTCCTATCTTGGCAGTCAGTCTAACTGCAGATTATGGGTGATTAAAAGTTCAGGTTGTTGACCCTCCTATATCATTCCTTCCTACCTTGGCAGTCATTCTAACTACAGATTGTGGGTGAATAAAAGTTCCAGTTGTTCGGGCTTCCTAACTCTGTCTGGATTCCAATAGGATTTAAATAATACTTTGCATGCCATCATAATATGACTTGCTGTTGTGGCCAGCAAACCAGCATTTTCAGACCTTAGTGTTATGGTTAAACTAGGCTGTTGAAGTGTGGCATTGTCAAACAAAGTAATGAACTGTCAGAAAGACATTCATTTATTTAAATATTCACTTAGGCACTCACTCTGAGAAGACTACAGTGTTGAAAGCCATTGAATGGGACAACTCGGTCACTAGCAAACACAGGCATGGGTGGTACTGGAAATAAGGAAAGGAAATAAATATGCAAATAAGGCTTTACACCCTACAGTTTTAAAACACCCCAAAATGAGTTACTTTAACACCAAAGGTGTTAATCACCTAACACTGAGAAACTGTAACAGCATCAGCTCTAATACTGTGTTAATTTAAGTTGGAATTTGCAACACCCATAGTATTAAGGACTCAATACTCTTGCTGTGTTAGTTTCTCAACACTTTGATTTCGGTGGGTCACATAATTACTAAGAAAGTGTTCAATTTAACACTGTGGGTGTTATAATTCTGATCACAATTTTGCTTTGTATAGGGACTAAATTCTGGAGGACAATGCCATGCTGACTCACATGCATTTACATGTAAATTCTTTAAGGCTTAAAAGGGTGTGAACTATAGGCGTAAACCCCATTTCAGCAAAATCTGTCAAGGGCTTTTATTCTACTGGTTTTACAAGTTTATCAATGTCCAAAACAGCGTAACTTTCCAATGTAAACTCCAACTACAATGTATGATATACAATTTTGAAGCTCTGAGTCTGCACTTTTATAAAATGTACAGTAAAAAAAGAGACTTAAATTGTACAAAAAAAAAACGTTTTACTTAATTAAACTCACATAGAGATGTGCATAGAATGTGCATAGAATCTCTGAGAGGGAAAAACAGTACAATCTCTGTAGTCTCATGGGTGTTCTAACCGGATTCCCTGGGGGGAGTAATTAGTTTCAACACATTTATCGCACCATCAAACTCAGCGTTCCCATGTAACATCTTTGTCAACGCCCACATCAGGAGTGTACAGAAGGAGGTTTGTCCTTGTGGTTCTCAGAGAGATGGGAGTGGGAGAATACTTTGCTCAGTTTAACATAATGATAGGCTTATTATCTAACACTGCACATTAAAGCAGTATCACAAACACACAACCTGACCACATTTACACACACACACTCACAAACACACGCACACACACACACTTTAGTACTCTGCTTTCACACACACAACACACTGGAACGTTCACCACTGATTCATTGGTCTGCTACTCTGGGCCCAGCTATCATCTCGTACATCTTCCTCATGTCTTACATAATAGTCACCTCAGCTGACTTTTATAACTCTTTTATAAGAGTGGCCAAAAATCCTTAACCTCAACTGTGGCATGGAATGTTCCTTTGTTACATGCGTATGTACAATGGAGTATTTGTGCTACTATGTGGTATGGTTGGGTAAAGGAACATAATGCTTTTCATTAGTATGATAAATGCTGTTGCTAAGTCAGTTTTTAGAGTTATGCTGCAATTATGATTATTGAACAGCCCAAAAAAAGTTTCAATGAAACAATGGATGATGGGTATTCCATAAATCATGTGTCTAGCTTGTCTTTACAGTACTGTAATCACTCAACAAAAACATGTTTACCAAGGGTTTAAGTTTTGACAGGTTGGTCTAAAGATGTTGCCTCGGCAGTCGACATCCGTGTCTAATTCTGAGTGCTGACATAGCATCCACATAGCTTTTGTCAAAATGGGCATCTCATTTTATTATCTTTCGGTGTGTACTGTAGCTATTTGTCCATGTGTGTATGTTTGGGTGTGTGTGTGTTTGGCCATCAGGAATCTAGTCCAGGTCCAGCAGCTCTTGATGTGTAGAGAGAAGCTCCAGGAGATGCGTAGCCACTGTGAGAGCCTGGCAATACAGCTGGAGGAAAGTGTTCAGTTATGCCGTGAAATGGTTTGACCCAATATGATGGCCTATTCACAACACACTCTTACAGTCTCTCACCTAAGAGCACGTCAGTAGCATGATATAATTCAAATAGTGCTTGTGTGCTGTGCTCCATTTACAGTGAATGCTATGTGATATAATTCCGTCTTTGAGCACGCTAAAGTCAGTGATACTTGTATATTGGAGTACTTCCTGTAAATGGTCATGAATGCGGTGCATAATGGTACTGTACCTGTTTCTGTTGTATGGTCTGTGATATGAGAGCCATGCCAGGCGCGTAGAGGAGGAGCAGGGAGGATGGAGGAGCAGGCTTCCTAGACAGAGACCAGGCTCTAGGCCACAGTGGTCTCACTCAGATTGGAGTTGGACACACTCAGACGGCTGCATCAGAATGAGGTACCTAGAGCCTTTTTTATTTTTTATTAACAACAAATCAATACATAAAGCACATGCGGGAACACAAGCATACATAGATTACAAACAATCGAGCTAGGGGGTACAATATTACATTACAATTACACAAGGACCTTAAGGGACATACATATACTTACAATTCTAACAGCTTTTTTGTTAGTAGAGCATTTAACCGTCTTAAATTACAGTTCAATTTATTTTTGTAGGGTAAGAAAATGTGTATATGAAATTTGGCCAAAAGAATAATGAAATTAATTACATAAAAATGTTTCAGCTTATTTCTAATGTATGTAAAGAATCCAAACAGTACATATTTCCACAATAGTGTAAAATCTTCAGAAATGTGTTCAATTATAAACCTACTGATGTCTTGACACCGTTTTCTTACATGCATACAATGCCAAAAAAAGATGCAACACTGTTTCTGGGTGGTCATTACAAAAGGAGCAATTTGAGTTGATGTTTTCCTTAAACTTCTTCATATAGTGGTTGGCAGGATAATATTTATGAATATTTTAAAGGACACTTCCTTAATTTTGTTAACAAGTAGGTATGTGTGTGGCAACATCCAAACTTTTTTCCAACAGATATTATCAATAAATCCATTCCAATAAGGCATGACATACAACATCCTGCTGAAACAAGGTTCGTATCGCTCTGTTGTTGAATGGACCAAAAGAGAAACAAATCTTTCCTACTGATGAGTCAACAGGGTCAACAGAAGGTAGGCTCTGAGGGTCAGGTCTTGACACGTTCCTGAATAACATAGCAACACCTGAGGGAATGGCATCTAAAACAATTGCAAAACCTTAAGAATATAAGAATTCCTTATAACTGAGTAAAAGACCCTCTGCATTTACCAGTTGGCTCACCAATAGGATATTATTTCGGAACCAATATTCTAAAAACAAAGAATTATTTTTATACAATATATCCCGATTATTCCATATATAATATCTGTCTGGAGAAAAATTGTGTTTATAAATGAAGGACCATGGCAAGACAACCTGCTGATGAAAAGCAGAAAGTTTCACTGGAACTTTGTCAATATTACAATTGCAAAACAACATGAAGTTAAGGCCACCAAAAGTAGAGAAGACATGATGAGGAATAAAATTCCAGATAGAAGTGGGTCTTCTTAGGAATTGTTTTATCCAATTGATCTTAAAATTATTATTTAAAGTAGTAAAGTCCAGAATATTCAGTCCACCATTCTCATAAGTGTTCATTACAACTGTTTTCCTAATGTAATGGGTACAGTTTCTCCAAAGAAAGTTGAAAAGCATCTGGTCTATCTTATTTTACTGTCAAGATATAAAGATAGAGCACCATATGTTAGTCTAGAGATACCTTTGGCCTTGGTTATTAGGACTACCTTTTAAAGATAAGTCCCTCTGTAGCCATTGATGTAGCTTTTTCTGGGGTTTTTTAATAAGAGGGTTAAAATTTAGTAAGCCTCTAGACTTCTGATCCTTTGTAATGGTTATGCCTAAATATGTAAGTTCTTCTTTTACTGGAATACCAAAATATGAAGGTGTCACACAATCTTTGACAGCTATGAGTTCACATTTATTAATGTTAAGATATAGACCAGACGCTTTGGAAAAGGATTGTATCACATTGATCGATATGGGCATTTGGTTAGCGTCTTTCAGAAAAAGTGTAGTATCATCAACCAGCTGGCTTATAATAATTTCTTTACCAGCTATGGAAATACCTTGTACAGGACTATTATTTAAAGAATTTGCAAGAAGTTGGGTGATTAATAAAAACAGGCACGGAGAGATAGGACAACCTTGCCTAATTCCTCTCTTTAACTGAAATCTAGGTGAGGTGCCATATGTCAATTTGATAGAGCTGTTACCATTTGCATCGAGAGGCTTATTAGCCTTACAGAAAAACTCCCCAAAGCCAAGTCTCTCAAGGGAGTGGAAGAGAAACTGATGCTCTACTGTGGCAAATGCTTTATAAAAATCTAAAAATAATATGAAGCTATCCTCAGTTATTAGGTCTGAGTAGTCAAGTAGGTCTAATACTAGTCTGGCATCGTTAGAAATATGTCTGTTTCTCATGAAGCCAGACTGTGTTTCATCAATGATTGCATCCAGGACTTCTTTAATTATTTTTGCAAGTAGTAAGGATAATATCTTATAGTCATTATTAAGAAGACAAATTGGACGCCAGTTATCGATGAGCAGCACTTGTATTTTAGGCTTAGGTATCAGTGTTATTAACCCCTGACTCATTGCAGGAGGGAGAACATTGTTTTTAATACTCTCTAAAAAGACTTCAAATAGGAAGGGAGCTACTTGTTCAGAAAATAATTTGTAAACTTCTGATATAATTCCATCAACACCTGGTGATTTATTGTTCTTTCGATATTTGATAGACTCTATAATCTCTTCAACTTTGATGGGTTCATCACACTGTTTAGATTCTATATCACTGATAAAGTGAACATTATTCAGTGAGTTAAAAAACACATCTGTGGATTCCTGACAGTACGTAGAGCTATACAATTTTCTGTAAAAATTGCTACAGTATTTAGAGATTAATTTTTGGTCATCTGTAATAACACCATCAATGTTTAACTTATGGACAGTGTTATTTTTAGAGTGAAATTTCTCAAGTCTAAAGAAATAGGATGAATTCTGTTCTCCCTTCTCAATCCATTTTTTCCTAGATCTAATAAAGGCTCCTTCTGCTTTTAATTTATATATATATTATCCAGTTTATTTTGTAACTCAATTAGTTCAATCTTCTCCTCCCCCGAGAGGTCGGCTGGGGACCTCTGAGAAAGGGAAGTTATCTTAATGATCACCTTTTCCTCCTCAGCTCTTCTGGTTTTAGCAAGATTACTACCATATTTTCTAAGGTATTTGGACACCTCAAATATAAGAGCTCCCAGTTCTTGCAATAAGACTTTTCTTCACAAGCCCTTTCCCAAAAGTGTGAGAGCAGATCTTTGACCTCAAATTTAACTATATCATTATTTAATAATGAGCTACTTAGCTTCCAGTAGGATGCTCTACCAAGGTTAGTATCAGGGGTAAATATTTTGATATCAATGTAAATAGCCCTATGGTCTGTGAGGGGAGTAGTACAAATATTTGTAGTAACACACTCACTATCAATACATTTGGATATAAGCCAAAAATCTATTATGGATTGTCTGGAACCTGTTTTGTTACTCCAAGTGAATGATCTGTCGGCCGGAAACCTCTCTCTCCATATATCAGTAAGATCAAACTTTTTCATAAAAAGTATTAAACCCAAATTCTGATTGGTTGGTCTACCTAGGGGCGATCTATCAGTTGAAGTATCTCTAGTAATGTTAAAGTCCCCTCCAATCAATAATAACGAATTGGGAAATTTAGATAACCAATGAAGTATATGTTTCTCTATAGATTCAAGCAACTCATCATTCTCTTGTTTGGTGTTGTAGAAGTTTACAGTAATGAGCGTAATGTCATTGTAACTGATCACAAGACAAATAAAGTGACCAAAGGGATCACATTCCAAGTGTAGAATATTACCGGCAAAGGTATTTTTCATTGTAGTGACACCAGCGGAGCGTTCAGATCCATGGGAAAGCCAAATATTGTTGCCCCACTGTGACCTCCAGAAGTTGGCATCAGCCGAAATTGAGTGAGACTCTTGAAAGAAGCAAAAATCTGTTTGAAATTGTTTAGCAAATGAAAATAAGGCCTTGCGCTTCACATTGTTTCGTAACCCCCTAACATTAAGAGAAACTATAGACAAAGACAAAACAACAAAGATTATATAAAAGTATAAACTGTAGTGGGATGAGTCAAAGACGTGGGAGCAGTGAACGTAAACCATAAGGAACCAAGATCGGCACCATTTAAGTCAATTTAAAGTCAAAATAGCTTATTCCATAACCTTTGAGCTAGACGTTATCCGGCTTTGAAATTCAACTCAACTGAAAATTATGTTCAAGACCAAACAAAGGGTTCTTGTAGTAAGAGAGACTAAAAACCCTCTTTAGTGTAATCAGGAACTATTCTGAGAAATAAAATAACAAATAATAATTTAAATAAAAGGGTACCTACTATTTAAAGTGCATATGAAAACTGATCATAAAATAATTGAATAAAAAATGTTTTACATATAAATGTTCCTAAGACCTTTTTTGGAAATAAGTATTAATTACTAAATAGAGCAATACCCGTGTAAAGTCAGAGCAGACCTGTTTGCCCTTTAAAACAGTATCTTAGTTACTGTATACATAAAAATTAAATACAGCTTTCAATCTTCTTCGTAAGTTTGTAAACAAAATAGGTCTTCTGGTCATACAAGAACAAACTAAGAAATTGAAGGCGTTCTTCCTAGCAGCTTTCCAGACAGCATCCCTGTAGAATCTGGCAGTGAAGAGGATGATGATACCCCTTGGTCTTGAATTGTTTTGCTCTTGCTTCTTGCCGAGGCGATGCACAACTTCGATGGTATCACCAACTTTGTTCTTCTCTGCAGGCAAAACTTCTTGGCAGATGCGGATAGCCTCTCCTCGCGCATCTTCATTCTCCACCTCTGGCAAGCCGTAGAGTCTCAGTTTCCATTTGATTGTGTATTGTTCCAGATCAGTGAGACGTCTATGGTAGACATTGTCATTCTTTTCCACCCTTTCCACCCTTTTTTAAAAAACTTTTGCGACTCTAGTTTTCACATCCTTGATTTCACCACATGCAAACTCCACAGTCTTTTTCAAGCCTTCAATAACCATGGTGTTCGCACCAACCATTTTCTCAATGGCGTCACACCTGGAGTTGATGAGTAAGGAGAGGGTAGCCACGATGTCAGAGTTCATGCTGGGTTTTTTGGAGGGTGGACGTTTGCATGGAGTAACCGGTAAAGAGGGGAATTCGTCATTTTCAACAGCATTCGAAAGCATGATATTATAAGCACGTTTCTCTCTTGTTGATTAGCAATAGAACGGCTAACTTCTTCCTTTCTTTTTTTGTCACGACTTTGCTTGGACATGCTGAAATAAATGATTCAATTATTATTCCAGTCACAGGAAAGGTCTTATATCTTGAACAAATAAAAATAGTAATGACTATTTTTCACAATCTTTCTGAAGTTTGGTACGGAGCTCAGTAAAAAAACGTCTGTTCAAGCCGCCATCTTGGCACCTCCTCGAGTTACCTAGAGCCCTCAGAGGTTCAAGAGTAGTGTGGTAGAAACATATACAGTACATCTCTAAGAATGACCCTCTAAACTATAGATTACGGCTACTAACTAGTAGTATAGAATTGTTAGTAGTATTGTTAGTATAGAACTGTCTCCGGTACAGTATTCTGACCATGCGCATGACTTGTACTAGCAAAACCCTCTTTTTTGGATTTCTTTTCTCATTTTGTCTGTCATAGTTTAAGTGTACCTATGATGAAAATTACAGGCCTCTCTCATCTTTTTAAGTGGGAGAACTTGCACAATTGGTGGCTGACTAAATACTTTTTTGCCCCACTGTATTTGTATTTCTTTATTAACTCGGGAGCCCATTACTCAAGGCTTTGATGAATGCAATGTACACTAGTGGCACCTGCTGGTCAAAATAATTTACAGCACCTAAATTATTATAGATGACGTCCCACACCCCATAGCGCGGGCGCAGTGTAGCCTTTTTGTCTTCTACCAAACCAATCAGGTGGTTTTCCGCCAAAATGAAGCTTTGGATGTCATTGATCACGTGCTTCTGATAAAGTGATATAGTCATCGGTACACTGCTTCGAAGCAAATTATTTGAACAACAGTGCAGAAAGTGTGGTTTCACATAAAATTATTTTCTAAATATTATGCCTTCAACAGGATTCAACTTCATTCATTCACATCCCTGAATTTTCCATAGTCCCCTACTCTACCTGCTAAGCTACCGGTCAGGTAAAACTACACGGTCAAAATTCGAACTATATTTGTAAGTACGGTGTCCAGTTGACATACTTCTGATAAAGTAATATGCACATCGAAACACTGCTTCCAAATTAGCTGCTTAGCGATTTTGACACGTCTTGGAGCTCCGGTATGAAACATAACATCACTACTAGTGGAGTAGTGGAGAATAAAATTGATGACCTACATGGAAGGTTAAACTACCAACGGGATATTCAAAACTGTAATATCTTATGCTTCACGTAGTTACGACACTATCAACTTACATCTGGCTGGTTATACACTGTACCGACAGGATAGAACAACGACGTCTGGTAAGACAAGGGGTGGCGGACTATGTATTTTTGTAAATAACAGCTGGTTCACAATATCTAATGAAGTCTCGAGCTATTGTTCTTCTGAGGTAGAGTATCTCATGATAAGCTGTAGACTACACAATCTAACTATCTATCTGTATTTTTTGTAGCAGTTTACATACCACCACAGACTGAGGCTGGCACTAAGAAAGCATCGAATGAGCTGTATTCCATAAGCAAACAAGAAAACGCTCACCTAGACGACTCTGATGCTCGTCGGATGTGGCAGGGCTTGCAAACCATTATAGACTACAAAGGGAAGCACAGCCGAGAGTGCCAAGTGACATGAGCCTACCAGATGAGCTAAACTACTTCTATGCTCGCTTCGAGGCAAATAACACTGAAACATGCATGAGAGCACCAGCTGTTCCCGGAAGAATGTGTGATCACGCTCTCCGCAGCCGATGTGAGTAAGACCATGTGAGTAAGACCTTTAAACAGGTCAACATCCACAAGGCCACAAGGCCAGACGGATTACCAGGATGTGCACTGCGAGCATGCGCTGACCAACTAGCAAGTGTCTTCACTGACATTTTTAACCTCTCCCTGTCTGAGTCTGTAATACCAACATGTTTTAAGAAGACCACCATAGTGCCTGTGCCCAAGAACCCTAAGGTAACCTGCCTAAATGACCACCGACCCTTAGCACTCACATCTGTAGCCATGAAGTGCTTTGAAAGGCTGGTCATGGCTCACACAACAGATCCACAGATGATGCTATCTCTATTGCATTCCACACTGTCCTTTCCCACCTGGACAAAAGGAACACCTATGTGAGAATGCTATTCATTGACTACAGCGCAGCGTTCAACACTATAGTGCCCTCAAAGCTCATCAATAAGCTAAGGACCCTGGGCATAATCACCTCCCTCTGCAACTGGATCCTGGATTTTCTGACGGGCAGCCCCCAGGTGGTAAGGATGGGTAACAACACATCCACTACGCTGATCCTCAACATGGGGGACCCTCAGGGGTGCGTACTCAGTCCCCTCCTGTACTCCCTGTTCCCTCATGACTGCACAGCCAGGCATGACTCAAACACCATCATTAAGATTGCCAATGACACAGCAGTGGTAGGCCTGATCACCGACAATGATGAGACAACCTATAGGGTCAGAGACCTGGCCGACAACAACCTCTTCCTCAGTGTGATGAAGACAAAGGAGATGATTGTGGACTACAGGAAAAATAGGACAGAGCACACCCCCATTCTCATGGGCTGTAGTGGAGCAGGTTGAGAGCTCAAGTTCCTTGGTGTCCACATCACCAACAAACTAACATGGTCCAAGCACACCAAGACAGTCGTGAAGAGGGCACGACAAAACCTATACCCCCCCTTCCATATATACATTTCATTGTTAGGGAACTATATATGTATTTAAATATTCACTATTAGCAATTGCCTAATTTATTTTTAATGCAATTCACTATTGCTTTTTTCCCCAATATATTTACTGCAGCACACTGTAAATTATGGTGCATTTTGGAGAAATATTGTGGGAGGAGAAAGAAATACTGTCTCATTAACATATTTTAAGGTGTGCCTTTATAAGTGGCTATATTTTTTTACACCCATTAGTGACAGTCTACCAATGTAAGTGATATGTGGTAGTACACTGAACAAAAATATAAATTAATAATGTAAAGTGTTTGTCCCATGTTTCATGAGCTCAAATTTCGTGCACAAATTAGTTTACATCCCTGTCAGTGAGCAGTTATCCTTTGCCAAGATAATACATCCATCTGACATGTGTCACATCAAGAAACTGATTAAACAGCATGATCATGACACAGGTGCACCAGGAGCTGTGGACAATTAAAGGCCACTCTAAAATGTGCAATTTTGTCAAACAACACGATGCCACAGATGTCTCAAGTTTTGAGGGTGCATGCAATTGGCATGCTGACAGCAGGAATGTCCACCAGAGCTGTTGACAGAGAATTGAATGTTAATTCCAACGTCATTTTAGAGAATTTGGCCTACACCCAACCAGCCTTACAACAGCAGACCATGTATATGGCGTCGTGTGGGTGAGCAATTTGCTGATGTCAACGTTGTGAACAGAGTGCCCCATGGTGGTGGTGGAGTTATGGTGTGGACAGGCATAAGCTACGGACAATGAACACAATTGCATCTTATCGCAGGTAATTTGAATACACAGGGATACCGTGTCGAGTTCCTATTGTCATGCCATTCATTCGCCACCATTACCTCATGTTTCAGCATGATAATGCACTGCAACACATCGCAATGATCTGTACACAATTCCTGGAAGCTGAAAATGTCCCAGTTCTTCCATGGCCTGCATACTCACCAGACATGTCACCCATTGAGCATGTTTAGGATGCTCTGGATTGACAGCGTGTTCCAGTTCCCGTCAATATCCAGCAGATTTGCATAGCCATTGAAGAGGAGTGGGACCACATTCCACAAGCCACAATCAACAGCCTGGTCAACTCTATGCGAAGCAGATGTGTTGCGCTGCATGAGGCAAATGGTGGTCACACCAGATACCAACTGGTTTTCTGATCCACGCGTCTACTATTTTTAAAGGTATCTGTGACCAACAAATGCATAACTGTATTCCCAGTCATGTGAAATCCATAGATTAGGGCCTTATGGATTTATTGAAATTGACTGATTTCCGTATGAACTGTAGCTCAGAAAACTTTGAAATTGTTGCATATTGCATTAGTATTTTTGATCAGTATATATTACAGCATACCAACTGATATTTGATGTTTTATATCACTTGCACTTTAGGCCTAACATTTTACTGCAGTGGGCTACATCAGGGTCACACTGAGTGTTTCTTGGTAGTCTTAACAAATCTACTTGAAACAAAGTATACACCTCACACACATGGTCATCGGCAAACTTAATAATGGTGTTGGAGTTGTGCTTGGCCGTGCAGTCATAGGTTAACAGGGAGTACAGGAGGGGACTGAGCACGCACCTCTGAGGGGCCCCCGTGTTGAAGATCAGAGTGACAGATATGATGTTACCGACCCGTAACACCTGGGGGCGGCCCATCAGGAAGTCCAGGTCTTACTCACATTAGCTACGGAGAGCGTAATCAGAGAGTCGTCTAGAAGAGCTGGTGCTCTCATGCATGCTTCAAATCAAAATCAAATCAAATTTATTTATATAGCCCTTCGTACATCAGCTGATATCTCAAAGTGCTGTACAGAAACCCAGCCTAAAACCCCAAACAGCAAGCAATGCAGGTGTAGAAGCACGGTTTCAATGTTGCTTGCCTCGAAGCACGCATAGAAGTCATTTAGCTTGTCTGGTAGGCTGGTGTCACTGGGAAGCTCGTAGCTGTGCTTTCCTTTGTAGTCCATAATAGTTTGCAAGCCCTGCCACATCTGAGTGTCAGAGCCGGTGTCGTAGGATTCAAATTTCAGTCCTGTATTGACGCTTTGCCTGTTCAATGGTTCGTCTTAGGGCATAGCAGGATTCCTTTTAAGGGTCCGGGTTAGAGTTGTGCTCCTTGAAAGCGGCAGCTCTACCCTTTAACTCAGTGCGGAAATAGGGTAGTTAAGCCTCCTCAGTGCCATCGGAAGAATCACGGAACAAATTCCAGTCTGTCCTAGCAGAACAGTCCTGTAGCTTAGCATCTGACCAATTCCATATTGAGTGAGTCACTGGTACTTCCTGCGTTAGTTTTTGCTTGTAAGCAGGAATCAGGATAGAATTATGGTCAGATTTGCCAAATGGAGGGTTAGCGAGAGCTTTGTACGCACCTCTGTGTTTTTTTTTTCCCTCTGGTTGCACATGTAACATGCTGGTAGAAATGAGGTAAAATGTATTTAAGTTTCCCTGCATTAAAGCCCCCAGCCACTAGGAGCATCGCCTCTGGATGATCAATTTCTTGTTTGCTTATGGCCTTATACAGTGCAGTCTTAGTGCCAGCATCGGTTTGTGGTGGTAAATAGACAGCTACGAAAAATATAAAAACTCTTGGTAAATAGTGTGGTCTTCAGCTTATCATGAGCTACTCTACCTCAGGCGAGCAAAACCTTGAGACTTCCTTAATATCAGATTTCGTGCACCAGCTGTTATTGACAAATAGACACAGACCACCAACCATTGTCTTACCGGAGGCAGCTGTTCCATCTTGCCGATGCACAGGAAACCTAGCCAGCTGTATGCTATCCATTACGTTGTTCAGCCATGACTCGATGAAACATAAGATATTACAGTTTTTAATGTCCCGTTGGTAGTATAGTCTTGATCAGAGCTCATCCAGTTTATTATACAATGATTGCACATTGGCTAGTAGGATGGATGATAGAGGCGGATTACCATCTTTCCATCGGCTACTTACAAGTCAGCCCGACCTACATCCTTTATATCTCCGTCTCTTCTTCATGCGAATGACATGGATTTGGGCCTTGTCCGGTGTCTGAAGTAAATCCTTCGCGTCCGACTCGTTAAAGAAAAAATCTTCGTCGAGTACGAGGTGAGTAATCGCTGTTCTGATATCCTGAAACTCTTTTTGGTCATAAGAGACAGTGGCAGAAACATTATGTACAAAAGAATTGACAAATAACGTGAAAAAACACACACAAAAGGTTAGGAGAATGACAGCCATCTCCTCCGGTGCCGTTATCGAGTTTCATTATGTTGCTTCTCCTGCTGTAGCTGCTGCTCCCTGGTGGCTCCGTCCTCGGCAGCCTGCTCATTGGGGATCAGAGTCAGTCTCACCGCGTTGTAGATGCGCATCACTCCTGGGTTCATACCGTTCAGGTGGGGGTTGGTGGATTTTGGGTCTGGTTGTTAGTCTGCTCCGGTCCTGCAGGGGAGGAAGGACAAACCTCAGAGCGTGCAGACATACCTGGAAGCCTGTGACCTGGAGGTCAATGGAGGCACTCCCCTGTGGTCTCCTCGCTCCAGTTGTAGGTTGGTGTCTGTGGTCCTTCCTCTGCGCCTCTGGTTTGGCTGGTGATGGTGTCTGGTCTGTCCTTCTGTTGGTTTCCTCTGGGTGGTTGAGGTAAACTGGTCCTGGTCTGGTCGGTGGTGGCCTGAAAAATAAAGGTAGCGGAGGAGGGCTGCAGGCTAAGGGTAGAGGGAGTAAGGCTCGCCTCGGCAACACTCTACTCCCCACCACAGACAGGTTCTGGATGCTGGGGGGGTCCGTAGACTGGGGAGTCAGGTCAGGCCACAGTCAAGCCACTGTTAACTTTCCAGCGATCCCAGCCTTGTCCGCTGGACCAGCCAGACAGTGCCAGCCACTGTCAAGCCATTGTTGCTGTTGCTGCCTCCTGGTCCATCCAAAGAAGAGGATAGAGAGAGAGAGAGAGTAGAGAGAGGTACACAACCCCAGAAATCTCCACCACGCAGTGTTGTGCGTAATAAAGATAACTTGCCTCCATTCTGATCTGTCCCCTATTTACATGTAATTGTTGGAGACCTACCACTACATATTACATAAATAGGTACAGGACTTATTTTAACAGGGACAACAAATATAGCCTCTTACAAGACACACCTCAAAATATGTTCATGAGAGAGAAACATATTTTGGTGCTCCAAAATTGCAGTATTGGTACTATATTCGGAATTACAGTAAATTACTGCCAGCAATTTACAAATAAGTTAATGTAGCACTTCAGGACAGAGTTAACATAACTGATAAAATACAGTCTATTAGTGTATTTGTGGGGGTACAGCATTCTCACTCATGGGTGCAACAAATATAGCCTTTGACCAAACCACGCATTAAAATATGTTAATGAGCCAATGTTTCCCACGATGAACCATAATTAATACTGTAAAACACATTTACAGTATTTGACTGTGCATTCTATAGTGTTTTACTGTTGAAATTACAGAAAGGTCTTATAGTGAGCTGTAAAACAAATGTATGGTATTTTACTGTGCATTCTACTGGTAATCTACGGTATTCAGTTTATACACTCTAGTTCGGTTGATTAATACTGTAAGTTACTGATGAAATTACAAAAAACGCTAACTGTGTACTCATGCACTTTGTCTGGGAAACACATTGCTCTCAGTTTCAGCTATTCATAATTGTTGGGTGTGGACTGGGCCCACAAGACACAAGGAATCTTGTCTTACCTGTATGTCTTTTACGTGTTGACTTTGGGCTTGTTTGATTGTGTTTGGCTTGAGAAGCTGCCGTTTAATTGTAAAAGAAAGGAATGAGTTCCACCTAGTTACAACTTCAGTGTATGCTTGGTAGGACAATGTTTTTTTTTGAAACACTTGGAAATCACATTTGTCTCACGAGTTAGTTCAGATGAATGTGCCTCAACATTCAGTTTCATTCACAATAGGTTTAAAGTCTTTGAGTAGTTTGAGCAGGTACTTTCCCTATTGTTATCATCCCCCAAATGATAGGCCTATTGCTTGGTGTCTGCAGCTGCATCACAGAGATAGACGGGTGAGTGTCGAAAGAACATTGAGACTGCACACCACACGTCCTCTCCCAAGATGGATTGAAGTTGAGCACAGCATGATGCCTGAAAAATATTCTGCTGGATATCTCTAGCTTAAACAGGTTTTGATGAGGATTTTTGTATTACGTTACTCAGATTGATGCATGGGTGTGGTGCGTCAGTCGACTCTTAAGGATTTGTAACCTTAAATCCAAATGACAATATTTCCCATGTAAAAGATCATATTCAACCAGAGAAAGATTTTTTTTGCATTGAGAGTGGAACTGTTATCATTCACAATAATGTAAAAAAAAGAAAAAAAAAACCTGACTTGGTTGATTTTCAAGGTTTTACTGCTAACCTACCAAGAATTACATGGGCTTGCTCCTAGCTATCTGTTCCGATTTGGTCCTGCCGTACATACCTACACGTACGCTACGGTCACGAGACGCAGGCCTCCTAATTGTCCTTTGAATTTCTAAGCAAACAGCTGGAGGCAGGGCTTTCTCCTATAGAGCTCCATTTTTATGGAATGGTCTGCCTACCCATGTGCGAGACGCAGACTCGGTCTCAACCTTTAAGTCTTTATTGAAGACTCATCTCTTCAGTAGGTCCTATGATTGAGTGTAGTCTGGCCCAGGAGTGTGAAGGTGAACGGAAAGGCACTGGAGCAACGAACCGCCCTTGCTGTCTCTGCCTGGCCGGTTCCCCTCTCTCCACTGGGATTCTCTGCCTCTAACCCTATTACAGGGGCTGAGTCACTGGCCTACTGGTGCTCTTCCATGCCGTCCCTGGGGGGGGGTCACTGACTCAACCCACTCAACCCACTCTTCCTGTCTGGGTTGGCGCCCCCCCTCTTGGGTTGTGCCGTGGCGGAGATCTTTGTGGGCTTTACTCAGCCTTGTCTCAGGATGGTAAGTTGATGGTTGACGATATCCCTCTAGTGGTGTGGGGGCTGTGCGTTGGCAAAGTGGGTGGGGTTATATCCTACCTGTTTGGCCCTGTCCGGGGGTATCATCGGATGGGGCCAAAGTGTCTCATGACCCCTCCTGTCTCAGCCTCCAGTATGTGTCGGGGGCTAGGGTTAGTCTGTTATATCTGGAGTATTTCTCCGGTCTTATCCGGTGTCCTGTGTGAATTTAAGTATGCTCTCTCTAATTCTCTCTTTCTCTTTTTCTTTATTTCTCTCTCTCGGAGGACCTGAGCCCTAGGACCATGCCTCAGGACTACCTGGCATGATGACTCCTTGCTGTCCCCATTCCACCTGGCCATGCTGCTGCTCCAGTTTAAACTGTTCTGCCTGCGGCTATGGAAACCTGACCTGTTCACTGGACATGCTACCTGTCACAGACCTACTCTTTATAGCTGCTGCCTTCGTAGCTGCTGTGAGAAGCTATATTGGAGCTTCGTAGCTGCTGCAACACACCAAAGCACCCGCAGTGTGAACAAGGCATACTGTGTTGTCGCCTTAGTAATGAAATGCCTTGAGAATCTTGTGAAAAGTCATATTCTCAGCGTCACTCAGAGGCTTCTCGACCCATTTCCTTTTGCCTATCAGCCTAGCAGAGGATTTGATGATGCCATTCTTACCCTCCTTAACATGGTCTATAGACATCTAGAGGATGCCAAATCCCATGTTAGGGTTCTGTTTGTTGACTTTTCTTCTGCCTTCAACACAATCCAGCCCTACATTCTGGCACAGGGACTCATTCGGGACTTAGATGGGGGGCTGGTTTTGTGGCTGTTGAACTTCCTGAGCCAACGCTCACAGCGAGTCAAAATAGGTCCCCACGTGTCGGACATACGCAATACCATCACAGGCTCTCCTCAGGGATGTGTTTTGTCCCCATTCCTGTACATCTTGTACACTAATAGTTGTACTAGTTCCCATCCTGACAGACACCTTGTTTAGTTCGCTGATGACACTGCCTTGATCAGCCTGTTGCATGATGACGAGGATCATCATGGCCCGGTCCTAGATGGCTTTGTAGAGTGGTGTGAGGAATCACACTTGGTCCTCAATACCAACAAGACCAAAGAGATGTGCATAGACTTCAGGAAGCGTACAACACCTACCTCTGCAATATCTATCAGAGGTCAGAATATAGAGATTGTAGAACAATACAAGTACCTGGGTGTCCTCTTGGACAATAAGCTTCAGTGGAGTAAATGTACAGACCTGATCTACAAAAAGAGGCAACAGAGACAATGCTTTCTCAAAAAGCTGGGATCTTTTAATGTAGACTCTACTATAGTGACTCTGTTTTACAAATCTTTCATTGAGAGTATTTTAACTTTTTGTATTGTTTGTTTGTTTGGCAATGCCACTGTCAGCCAGAGAAATATGCTGAGAAGGAGTATCACCACAGCAAGCAAGGTACTTGGAGTCAAACAGACAGGCCTGGATGAGATCTTTAAGGTCAGGAAAAGGCTCACAAAATCATTTTAGACCCAAGCCACCACCTGTACCCAGAGTTTGAACTGCTCCCCTCTGGGTGCAGGTATAGGGCACCCCTCAGCAGGAAAAACAGAACTAGAGAATAATTTGTGCCAGGTGTGATATCCCTCTTAAATAGCTCTGGCTTATGTTCCTATCGACTCAGTAAGGCCAACAGGCAATTAAAACATATATTTATATTGGTATGTAACTGTTATGAAAGTTTTATTGTCAATTTTGTTTGGTATTTAAATGCCACTTTAAACATGTACATGACACTGCAACAACATTTCCCCATGGGGACAATAAAGTCAGTAAGTAAGTAAGTATGTGATCCAACTGGCTGGGTCAAAATGACCTAACGTGTGTTCTATACAATACTTACCCAAATTGGGTTGTTTTTAACCCAGCATTCTTTTGAGTGTGGGATGTTAATTTGATCACCCTGTTGTTGCAGGAGATTTGATTTGCCCTTTGCTCGAATTTGCCCTATGCCCATCATGAGGTTGCTTCAACCTGCAAATGAACGTTTATAATATAGGTGCACAGGTTGAGAAACAACTTGGAGTAATCAAAGTGACTGACAGTTACACATTCAATACCGCCTTGCAAACTCTTGCCTGCATCTAGCTGATCTAGGGTGTAATCATTAGTCCAAACTAAAACAAGAGTTTCTATAAGACAAATTCAGGTAGGTCCCTCCTTGTTTCGTCCCTTTTGCTTCCGTACCTCTTAAGGATCGGAGCCTTTTTTCAATTTTTGCATAAAAAGACATACCCAAATCTGACTGCCTATAGCTCAGGCTCTGAAGCAAGGATATGCATGTTCTTGGTACCACTTGAAAAGGAACACTAAGAAGTTTGTGAAAATGTAAAAGGAATGTAGAAGAATATAACACAATAACTCTGGTAACAGATAATACAAAGAAGAAAAAAAACAATTATTTTGTATTTTTTTTGTACCATCTTTGAAATGCAAGAGAAAAGCCATAATGTATTATTCCAGCCCAGGTGCAATTTAGATGTTGGCCACTAGATGGCAGCAGTGTATGTGCAAAGTTTTAGACTGATCCAATGAACCATTGCATTTCTGTTCAAAATTCTGTATCAAGATGGCGCAAATGTGCCTAATTTGTTTATTAATAACTTATCATGTTCAAAATTGTGCACTCTCCTCAAAAAATAGCATGGTATGATTTCACTGTAATAGCTACTGTAAATTGGACAGTGCAGTTAAATTAACAAGAATTTAAGCTTTCTGCTAATATAAGACATGTCTATGTCCTGGGAAATGTTCTTGTTACTTACAACCTCATGCTAATTGCATTAGCCGACATTAGCTCAACCGTCCCATGGGTGGGACACCGATCCCGTAGAGGTTGGCTCCGGCTGGTGGCAATAAATTAATAAAACCTAAAGCTTCACTTGACATGGAAGAGTTGCAGTGTTGGCTAGCCTTAGCCAGTTAGCTAGCATGAGTAGCATTTCACTCTGTTATCGTCAAGTTGTTGAGTAGGCTAAATTAGCTGCATTAGCTAATACTGTGCATTCAGAAAGTATTCACACCTTGTGACTTTTTCCACATGTTGTTGTGTTACAGCCTGAATATAAAATGTTTTAAATTGAGATTTTGTGTCACTGACTGTGTCGAAGTGGAATTATGTTTGCAGAAATGCTTACAAATTAATATAAAATGAAAGGCTAAAATGTCTTGAGTCAATAAGTATTCAACCCCTTTGTTATGGCAAGTCTAAATAAGTTCTGGAGTGTAAAGATTTGCTCAACAAGTCACATAAGTTGCAATAATAGTGTGTAACATAATTTTGAATGACTACCTTATTTCTGTACCACACACATACAATTATCTGTAAGGTCCCCCAGTCCAGCAGTGAATTTCAAACACAGATTTAACCACAAAGACTAGAGAGGTTTTCCAATGCCTCATAAAGAAGGGAACGTATTGGTACAGTAGACGGGTAAAAAAAATAGACATTGAATTTCCCTTTGAGCATGGTAAAGTTATTAATTACTTTGGATGTATCAATACACCTCTTCACTAAAAAAAATAAAGGCATACTTCCTAACTCAGTTGCCAGAGAGGAAGGAAACCGCTCAGGGATTTCACCGTGGTCACCAATGGTGACTTTAAAACAGTTACAGAATTGAATGGCTGTGATAGGAGAAAACTGAGGATGGATCAAAAGCATTGTTGTTACTCCACAATACTAACCTAAAAGACAGAGTAAAAGAAGGAAGCCTGTGCAGAATAAAAATATTCTAATATATACATCCTGTTTCCAATAATTCAAAAGTAAAGCTGCAAAGAATGTGGCAAATAACTGTTTGTTTCCTGTATACAAAGCTTTATGTTTGGGGAAAATCCGACACACTCTTCATGTTTCCAGGAATGGTGGTGGCTGCATCATGTTATGTGTCAACTTGTCATCAGCAAGGACTAGGGAGTTTTTTTAGTTGATAAAAAGAAACAGAATAGAGCACAGGCAAAATTCTAGAGGAAATCATGGTTCAGTGTGCCTTTCAACAGACACTGGGAGACAAATTCACCTTTTAGCAGGACAATAAACTAAAATTCAAGGCAGAATAAACACTGGAGTTGCTTACCAAGATTACATTGAACATTCCTGAGTAGCCTAGTTACAGTTTTGATTCATTAAATCAGCTTGAAAATCGATGGCAAGGCTTGAAAATGGCTATCTAGCAATGATCAACTATCAACGTGACAGAGTTTGAAGAATTTAAAAAACAATCATGTGCAAATATTCCACACTCCAGGTGTGCAAAGGTCTTAGAGACTTACCCAGAAATACTCACAGCTGTAACCGGTGCCAAAGGTGACATGTTTGATTCAGGGGTATGAATACTTATGTCAATGAGTTATTTCAGTATTTCATTTTCAATAGATTTGATAACATTTCAAAAAATATGTTTTCACTTTGTCATTTTGGGGTATTGTGTGTGGATGGGTGAGAACTCATATTTAATACATTTTGAATTCAGGCTGTAACACAACAAAATGTGGAATAAGTCAAGGGGAATGAATACTTTCTGAAGGCACTGTAAGTGGAAAGACAACCAAGAATAAAAAAAATACAATGAAATATCGCTAGCTCTCACTCTCTCTGCTGCTTCTCCTTAATTTTTGAAGAAATGCATCAGATCAAAACTCTTCAACTATTGTCTTTCTCTCTCTTTGAGTCAACTACTCACCACACTTTATGCACTGCAGTGCTAGCTACAGTGGGGCAAAAAAGTATTTAGTCAGCCACCAATTGTGCAAGTTCTCCCACTTAAAAAGATGAGAGGCCTGTAATTTTCATCATAGGTACACTTCAACTATGACAGACAAAATGAGAAAAAAAATCCAGATAATCACATTGTAGGATTTTTTATGAATTTATTTGCAAATTATGGTGGAAAATAAGTATTTGGTCAATAACAAACAAGCAAGATTTCTGGCTCTCACAGACCTGTAACTTCTTCTTTAAGAGGTTCCTCTGTCCTCCACTCGTTACCTGTATTAATGGCACCTGTTTGAACTTGTTATCAGTATAAAAGACACCTGTCCACAACCTCAAACAGTCACACTCCAAACTCCACTATGGCCAAGACCAAAGAGCTGTCAAAGGACACCAGAAACAAAATTGTAGACCTGCACCAGGCTGGGAAGACTGAATCTGCAATAGGTAAGCAGCTTGGTTTGAAGAAATCAACTGTGGGAGTAATTATTAGGAAATGGAAGACATACAAGACCACTGATAATCTCCCTCGATCTGGGGCTCCACACAAGATCTCACCCCTTGGGGTCAAAATGATCACAAGAAAATCCCAGAACCACACGGGGGGACCTAGTGAATGACCTGCAGAGAGCTGGGACCAAAGTAACAAAGCCTACCATTAGTAACACACTACGCCGCCAGGGACTCAAATCCTGCAGTGCCAAACGTGTCCGCCTGCTTAAGCCAGTGCATGTCCAGGCCCTTCTGAAGTTTGCTAGAGAGCATTTCGATGATCCAGAAGAAATTGGGAGAATGTCATATGGTCAGATGAAACCAAAATATAACTTTTTGGTAAAAACTCAACTCGTCGTGTTTGGAGGACAAAGAATGCTGTGAACACCATACCTACTGTGAAGCATGGGGGTGGAAACATCATGCTTTGGGGCTGTTTTTCTGCAAAGGGACCAGGACGACTGATCCGTGTAAAGGAAAGAATGAATGGGGCCATGTCTCGTGAGATTTTGAGTGAAAATCTCCTTCCATCAGCAAGGGCATTGAAGATGAAACGTGGCTGGGTCTTTCAGCATGACAATGATCCCAAACACACCGCCCCGGCAACGAAGGAGTGAGAAGCATGTCAAGGTCCTGGAGTGGCCTAGCCAGTCTCCAGATCGCAAACCCATAGAAAATGTTTGGAGCGAGTTGAAAGTCTGTGTTGCCCAGCAACAGCCTAAAAACATAATTGCTCTAGAGGAGATCTGCATGGAGGAATGGTCCAAAATACCAGCAACAGTGTGTGAAAACCTTGTGAAGACTTACAGAAAACATTTGACCTCTGTCATTGCCAACAAAGGGTATATAACAAGTATTGAGATAAACTTTTGTTATTGACCAAATACTTATTTTCCACCATATTTTGCAAATAAATTAAATAAAAATGCTACAATGTGATTATCTGGATTATTTTTTCTAATTTTGTCTGTCATAGTTGAAGTGTACCTATGATGAACATTATAGGCCTCTCTCATCTTTTTAAGAGGGAGAACTTATTGGTGGCTGACTAAATACTTTTTTGCCCCACTGTAGCTTTAATGGTTGCTTTTAGTACAAGATTCATTTTCTGATCCTTTGATTGGGTGGACAAGATGTTAGTTCATACTGCAAGAGCTCTGATAGGTTGGAGGATGTCCTCCAGAAGTAATCATAATTACTGTAACATTATGGAACGGGGTGAGAACCATGAGCCTCTTAGGAAAATAGCTGTGCTCTAGCAACAAAATGTTGCTAGCCTAGAAGGTGTTGTTGATGCTACTGTAGACCATTGTAAAACAGTGTGTTTTAATCAGTTATTTGATGACATGTAAATATATTTAGTATAGTTTTATCTAAAAAAGTTTAAGTATAATAACTTTTTCAATGTTCCACTATTTTTATTTTTATGAAATTCTCTGATTAGGATGGTCCTCCCCTTCCTCCTCTGAGGAGCCTCAACTGGTATCAACCCTTACAAAAACGTCCATGAATTATAATCCACACAATAATTCACATTTCATGTTGCTGCAGGATTATTTCCCTGCTGTGAGAAATTGATAATTGAATTAAGATTGTACTTTTGTACATAGGGCTACATGAACATATGCAGGGGAAGGTACATGTAAATATATCCTGTTTACATGGCTATAAGGGAAAAACACAAGGAATTAACTTTCTTCACTGTAAAGGAAAACTGTAAATTATACAGTAATTGTTTGTATTATGAACAGTAAAATACCCTGAAACATTTGACTGCAGCAAACTGTAAATTATGGTGCATTGTGTGAAAATGTTGTGGGAAAATGTTGTATTGCTGTATTTTGAGTGGTACTGTAATTCCATCCCACAGAATAATAGTGCCTTACTGTATTTTTGGAGTGTAAAAAAACGTTTAACTAGTGGGGGCTTCGTATTGTTGTTTCTGGCATATTAACATATTTTGAGGCCTGCCTTGCAAGAGGTTATACTGTATTTGTACCCATGAGTGAGAATGCTGTATCAATTAAACTCATGTGTGGTTATTGTACACCAATCAGTTGAAGATGCCTATAGGACAAATTAAAGTGGCAGCAAGTCTTAAATGGCCTGGACAGTAAAGAATTCCATATTTTCATGTTTGATGATATTTTGATTAAAACAGTTCAAAATATGAAAATTACTGGTGGTTTTTAAGATTTCTATTTTGACGAGTTGTACTTTTTGTCATTTTTTGTTGTCTGGGGGAGTTATAGGTGCAATATTGACGTCAATTAACTATTGATGTTAACTTTGATACCGAAGCTCCGAGGCATGCATCAAAATGACTAAGTAGTTTACTTCAAAGCACTGTGCTTATGCCTGTATCACTTTATCAGAAGCACATAATCAAGGTTGTCCAAAGCTTAGTTTTGTCGAACAACCACCTGATTGGTTTGGTATTGGTTTCGGTTGAAGACAAAAAGCTACTCTGCGCATGTGCTACTGTGTGTGGGACATCATCTATGATCATTTGGCTGCTCTAAATTCATTTGACCGGTAGGTGCCACTAGTGTACACTTTGTTAATCAAAGCCTCAAATAATTAACCTATTTTCGACACAATGGGATAGAATGCCTCAGTGCTTCAGGAAGCTTAGTTTCCCTATCACTACAATTTACACAGTTTATACCACATGTACCAGTAGGCGCCCAATGTTTTATAGAAAAATACATACAGAGAAATGATCATATTGATCACATAGGATTTATTAATAATACAATTGATATGTAAAGGCTTGGGAAGGAAGTTCCACCTAGTTAAAACCTCTTCTTGGTAGGACAATGTTTTTAAACACTTGGAAATCACATTTCACTCATGAGTGATTCACATGAATGTGCCACAAAATGCAGTTTCACTCACAATAGGTTTAACGTCTTTGAGTACAGCATGATGCCTGATATCAGTGACAATGAGAAGAGAAAGGCACCAATCTCATGGCAGCAGAGATTTAGTTATTCTCTAGAGAGATATTCTCTCAAGACCCATTTTGTTCAACATCTATGTTATTTATGCAGTTGTTGACATTGTTTGAAATGCCACTTTGTTTGCAAAAAACATGCCATCATCCACCTACACCACCATAATAAAAATAACAACTCAGAACATAATTTATTACACATAAATACATGTTTATAACATAGCAATGTCATAATCTTGACGTGTGCTCCATTGGTGTGAGAATGAATTATGGAATGAATGCAATTTATCATACAGTGACAGTAGTTGTAAAGTTACATAAATAAGGATAAAAACACTTTTTTGAACTTCATGTAACATAAATGTTCTGTGTACCTGTATGACTGGTATGTACCTACAGTGCCCACAGAAAGGTTACACCCCCGTTGAATTTCTTCAAATTGTCTTAGAAAGGGGTATTAAATGGATTTATTTGTCATTTCTTGTTAACAATTTACGCAAGGTACTCTGATGTCAAAATGGAAGACAAATTCTGAAATGTATTTTAAGATGAATGAAAAGTGAAACACTAATATACAGTACCTTGATTGGATAAGTATTCACCCCCCTGAGTCAATATATGTTAGAAACACCTTCGGCAGCGATTACAGCTGTGAGTCTTCTTGGGTAAATCTCACAAGAGCTTTGCACACCTGTATTGTGCAATATTTGCCCATTATTCTTTTAAAAAAATATTCAGGTTCAGGTTCAAGGTGTTGGGGATCATGGCTAGACAGCAATTTCCAAGTCTTGCCATAGATTTTCAAGCAGATTTAAGTGAAAACTGTCCACTTAGAAACATTCACTGTCTTCTTGGTGAGCAACTCCAGTGTAGATTTTGCTTTGTTTTGTAGGTTATAGACCTGCTGAAAGGTGAAATCCTCTCCCAGTGTATGGTTTAAAGCAGACTGACTCATGTTTTCCTCTGGGATTTTGCCTGTGCTCAGCTCCATCCCGTTTCTTTCATCCTGAAAAACTCACCAGTCTTTGCTAATGTCATATACCCATACCATGACTTGCCTAGTTAAATAAAGGTTAAATAAAATAAAAAATAGAAAATGCACAACCACTATGCTTGAAAATAAGGAAGCAGTTATTCAGTGTTGTGTTGGATTTGCCCCAAACATAAGGCTTTGAATTTAGGCCCACACTTTTTTTTCCTGTATTACTTTAATAATACTTTTTATTTTATTTAACCTTTATTTAACCAGGAAGGGCCCATTGAGATTACAATCTCTTTTTCAAGAGCGCCCTGGCCAAGATAGGCAGCACCAAGTCATTACAAAAAAATTACAGACAGACAACATGAAAAACTACAAGTAATCTAATAAGGACCCAAAGTCGCTTTACAGTTATAGGAATGAAAAGGAAACAGCAAAACAGGAGTCAAAACAAAACATCAGACTTAACAAAACATGAATAAAGAGAGGGGTGGGCTCAAAGAAGGGAAAGAGTGGGGTGTGTCAGTATACAGGGAGGGGAGGGATTTGGATACAATCCCAGTTTAGGGTAAAATGCGGGATTGGGATTTGGATATGAAACCAGTTTGGGTTAAAGGAGGGATTGGGGTTAGGATACAAACCCAGTTTAGGGTAAGGGGTAAGGTAAGGGTTTGGTTTCGGTGCTGCTCAGTATGATGAAGAGAGGAGTGGGTTTGGGGGGGAGTGTGTTCAGAAGGAAAACTGCATATTTGATGTGTCTGGGTGGTTTAGCATAATCCACAGCATAATTCAGTACTTGACCATGCTTAAAGATGTATTCAATGTCTGATGTGTTATTGTTACCCATCTACCAATCACTGCCCTTCTTTATGAGGCTTTTGAAAATCTCCCTGGTCGTTGTAGTTGAATCTGTGAAATTCATTACTTGACTCAGGGACCTTACAGATGTTGTATGTATGGGGGACAGAGGAAGAGGTAGATTCAAAAATCATGTCAACCCCTATTATTTCACACAGAGTCATCAGTCCATGTAACTTATGTGATTTTTTGAGCCAAATTTGACTTCTGAACTAATTTCAGCTTGCCTAAACAAAGGGAGTGAATACTTATGCAACAACTATATTTTAGTTATTACATTTTTATTAATTTGTAAAAAAAATATATATATATATTTATTCACTTTGACATTACAGGAGTATTTTGTGTCGACCAATGACAAAAAAAAGGACAATTAAATATATTTCAATCCCACTTTGTAACGCAACTAAATGTGAAAAAAAGGTTCAAGAGTGTGTAGGCTTTCTAAAGGCCCTGTACTACCTACTCAAAGTAGGCCTACAGTGGTAAGCACTAGTTTACCATGTGTTGTTACTTGCAGGTTCAGTTGGGGCAGGGCGGGAGACGCCTCTTCTTTCTGAGCGCAAAGCTCCAGCTATATAATAGCCTCACTCACATTCAATCTTTTCAGAATCTGAAATACTACACTACATCCACATACTTTGCAGCTGAGTTCATCTTCAAAAGTTTTCTACTATCAGGTAAAAAGAAAATGAAAAATACACAAGTTGTATAATCAGCAATTGTCATACAATTAGGATATAGATAGATTTGTAAAATAAATTGGCTCCACTCATTTACATTTAATTATATCAGAGATAATCCTTGACTTTCTGTATAATGTAAAAGTTGTTTGTTTGTTTATCAGCAGCATTTTTAGTGTTAAAGAAACGTTTCTGCCGGTCTATTCTTTCTCATAGCGCAGTTGCCTTGCAAACTCATCTGAGGTATGCCAGATGTATTGGCTATTCTTTTGAATAAATGTCAATAGTTTAATTCCTACAAAATGTGTCAGAGGGAAATATTAAATAACTTTTTGTTCACATCAATTGTTTATACGCTCCCAAAAATGGAAGCGTGGCTTAGTAGTGGTGTGGCTTTCTCATTTTTTGCCACCCGTGAGGGGCGGCAGGGTAGCCTAGTGGTTAGAGCGTTGGACTAGTAACCGGAAGGTTGCAAGTTCAAACCCCCGAGCTGACAAGGTACAAATCTGTCGTTCTGTCCCTGAACAGGCAGTTAACCCACTGTTCCTAGGCTGTTATTGAAAATAAGAATTTGTTCTTAACTGACTTGCCTAGTTAAATAAAGGTAAAATAAAATAAAAAAAATGTATTCCAGTTAATCGGTCCTGCTAAGATTGAGCACAGACTTAATGAGTATTAAAGAGGCTTACACAGTTCCTCAAATGTCTATGCATGTCTTAATGTTGGGATTCTTACCACTTTGTTTTAATATTGAAGTAGTAATGTTGCAAATAACCAGCAACATGTTTCTGTAAGGTGGAGTCAAGCAAATTATGTATATTTTCATTACATGTATATTCAAATATGTGATGTGCAGAACTATTGAAGAAAATTAAAATCAGCCGTGTACAAACTTAACATGGTGAACAGGAATGACATTTACTCCCACTGATAGACAAAACTAACAATCTGAAAGTCACGCCCCCAATAGGGCACACCTCCTCAGGTGCCGGGTCAACCCAGCATGAAAGTTAATAAAAACCCAACTGATGGTTAAATTAACTGGGCTATTTTCAGAAGACATGGCCTATTAGGGGTGTGGTTTTCAGATAGTTATTTTTGGTCACCCGGTTCTAGTTTACGACGTGTTGTTACTTGCAAGTTGGATTGGGTGGGGCTTGATATGCCTCTTCTTTCCAAGATGCTCTAGCTTTATAATAGCCTCACTCACAATCTTTGCAGAATCTTGAATAGGCTACTACACAACATCCACATCTGCCTTTGCTGCTGAGTTCATCTTCGAAAGTTTTCTACTATCAGGTATTTTTTTTTTTTAAATACAGAAGTTTTATATCCTTACATCAGCAATTCTCATCCAATTAGGATACAGATATACACGAGAACTAAACTTAAAAGTATTTTTTTTTGTTTATCAGCAGAATCTTTGGTGTGAAAGTAACATGTTGCTGCCAGTCTATTCTTTATCATATTGCAGTTGCCTGGCAAACACATTTCTGGGTTGGCTAGATACATTAGCTATTCTTTTGAATAGATGCATACATGTTAATAGGTTAATTCCCACAAAATGTGTAGAATGGCAGAGGGGGAAAAAAATAAAAATGACTGTTTCAGTAATGCACTGTGCCTTTAAATTGTAGTTGGTGGCTCAGCTAGTCGGATCCAGGAGGGAAAAAACCTACGCAAAAACCGTCCATATGAGTCATATTCATATTTTACAGAGGAATTAACAGTATGATTGCATATTGGAAAGACTTTTGCAGAATTTTTTTTTTAGATTGTATTTTAGAATACATTCATTTTATTGTATACTACAGCCATTTTTCAATTGTATTGCTCAATTGAGTTGCTGTATTAGCATGCTGCAGTGAATAAATAGTATGGAAAATTACACACATTGGTATATGAGGTAAAAAAATATATAGGCCTATCTCTGCATATTGATATGTTTTAACACAATGATATTGTGAACTAAATAAACTAATGACAGATAATTAATTATTTATTCTATTTTCCATGTATTATTTCATCTTTTATTATGTCGTTTATGTCTCAATATAACATTACATTTTATGTAAAAGTAGCAGTGTGTAAATATTTTTGGGAGGGTGTGTTACACAGATATCATAAATGATACACTATATATACAAAGGTATGTGGACACACCTTCAAATGAATGGATTCGGTTATTTCAGCCACACCCGTTGCTGACAGGGGTATAAAATCGAGCAAACAGCCATGCAATCTCCATAGACAAACATTGCAGTAGAATGGCCTTACTGAAGAGCTCAGTGACTTTTAACATGGGACCGTCATAGGATGTCACCTTTCCAACAAGTCAGTTTGTCAAATTTCTGCCCTGCTATAGCTAACCCGGTCAACTGTAAGTGCTGTTATTGTGAAGTGGAAACTTCTAGAAGCAACGACGGCTCAGCCATGAAGTGGTAGGCAACACAAGCTAACAGAACGGGACCGCCGTGTGCTGAAGCGCGTAGCACCATGAAAATTGTCTGTCCTCGGTTGCAACACTCACTTTCGAGTTCCAAACTACCTCTGGAAGCACGGTCAGCACAAGTACTGTTCGTCGGGAGCTTCATGAAATGGGTTTCTATAGCCGAGCAGGCGCACTCAAGCCTAAGATCACAATGCGCAATGCCGTGCGTTGACTGGAGTGGTGTAAAGCTTGCCAACTTTGGAATCTGGAGCAGTGGAAACGCTTTCTCTGGAGTAATGAATCATGCTTCACCAACTGGCAGCCCAAAGGACAAATCTGGGTTTGATGGATGGCAGGAGAGTGCTACCTGCCCCAATGCATAATGCCAACTGTAAAGTTTGGTGGCTGAGGAATAATGGTCTGGGGCTGTTTTAATGGTTCGGGCTAGGATCCTTAGTTCCAATGAAGGGAAATCTTAACGCTACAGCATACAATGACATTCTAGACAATTTTGTGCTTCCAACTTTGTGACAATAGTTTGGGGAAGGCCCTTTCCTGTTTCAGCATGGCAATGCCCACGTGCACAAAGCAAAGTCCAAACAGAAATGGTTTGTCGAGATCGGTGTGGAAAAACTTGACTGGCCGGCACAGAGCCCTAACCTCATCCCCATCAAACACCTATGGGATGAATTGGATCGCTGACTGCGAACCAGGCCTAATCACCCAACATCAGTGCCCGACCTCACTAATGCAATTGTTGCTGAATGAAAGCAAGTCCCCTCAGCAATGTTCCAACATCTAGTTGAAAGTCTTCCTAGAATAGTGCAGGTTGTTATAGCAGCTACGGGGGGGGATGAGATGTTCGACGAGCAGGTGTTCACATACTTTTGGTCATGTAGTGTATATGTCATTTTTTGGTCTGTCATCCTATAGATTTTACTGTTTGGAGTCTGAGGTGGGTAAGTGTTGTGAATTAGCCTAGAACCCATCCAGTAGAGCTGCTTTCGGAATACTGAGAGAGTAATTGGTGGTGGCAGTCTCATGAGACGCCTCAATCAAACACTGTATTTGCTCAGATCAATAAAATGAAAAAATATCTTCTATTACGTCTTTATGTACATCAAATTACAAGTTTGGAACGCAATCATGTCAGGTATGCTTGTATGGTGAATATGGACTACAATACATTTTCAGATGCTGAAATGTTGAGACATGGATAAGTCACCCTAACAGTCAGTTTGAGAGACAGAGAAAGAAAGAGAGATAAGTAGAGAGAGAAAGGGAGAGAAACAGTTCTCTCTTGAGTCAGTCAGGCTCTCATGTGACTCACTCTCTCCTTTGCACCACCACCCTAGATCAACATTGAGTTACTGTCGGAGTTAGAGATAGACACCCTTCTCATTAAGGAGTAATGGTAAAGTATCAGGTTTCATGTAAGTCTGATATTGATACAAACATATGAGGTATGAGAGATATACTGTATCTGTGATACAGAGGGGTTATTTGACAACACATTCTATAAGGTTTCACACACAATGTTAAAAGCGTGACATTTTGCTTTAATTATGTGGATGACATCCATAGTAAAGAAAGACTAAATACTGTTTCCAAATAAATGAAGTAGCCTATGAGGAAGTAGCCTATGTCTCTGACTCATTTTTCCGGACAGCTGAAGTAAAAGCTCTGTGATGTTTTGAGCGAACATTCAAGGCCAATGTGAAGGCTACAACCTTCTCTGTCTGTTGTAAGGGATATTGCAGCTGCACAAGCATGATACTGTCCTGATACATTGCATTGGAGTAAAAACAATCTTTGTTTGTGTGATGATGTAGGCTTATATTTGTAGTTGCTGCCATATCATAGTCACTAGCCAGAGTTGCTGAAAAATAACACTACTGCTTTGACTGCCTGTCTGCTTCCTGCTTAGCCAAAGTTTGAAATGATGATGAAAAAAAATATTAGACCTTGTGTCTGTGACTTGCTTGTGTTTGATATGTTGGCTAGATAGCTACATGTAACTCCCCACTTGGGTTTTGTGTTGCTGCAAAAAACTATCTGGGAGTATGTACAAGCATGTTGGTCATGTCTTTTTTGGACAACATGTAAACAGCTGCATGTAGCCTAACTCTGAAAAAAGAACATGAAATCATGCTTATGCTTAAAAGCCTACTGAGGCATGGAATGCAAAAGTTTGAACATGTCGACCATCTCCTTTGTGTACAAAACATCAGACAATGGCGTTCATCCCCGATCAAAGTGGCAGCGGAGCAATGAGCAGCAACTACATAGATAACAGCCTTAGAATTAAGATCAACATACCAGAATGGACATTAACCTTCTGATGGTGGTCTAAGCATCAGCCATTTTGGTCAAGGAGTTGGTCAACCATGGTTTGCCTGTGCTGTGATAAGATAGTGTGGGAAAAAAATAATTTGAAGAATTTATCTTCACTGTATGTTTGTCAGCTAGCTAGCCAGACAGTTTAAGAGGAATGATTCCATTCATTTGTCAAATTAAGTGCCAATATGCCAACATTCCATTCAAACAAGGCAGTCAATCCACAGCAAAACACTGGCTGAAATCAGTTGATGATAAGACTTAGACAAGTTGTAAAATCAACAAGTACTGATAATGTATCATATAATAGCACTCACAGTTTACCAAGAAAACAAATCATTTAGTCATTTAGGGTCTTTTTGAATATAATTTAGAGGCTATTTATACAGAACGTTTGTACAAAACCTGTATAAATTGTATTTATAACTATATAACAATATCTTTGGTTGACAGTAATTCTATTACACAATTTCTGATATATCACACTGTTATGTTCCTGCATCAATCTAATCTGGATTACGCCTCTACTGCCATTAGCTCATATTACACTGGTTTGGATTTGTCCCTGACCAATGTGGCTGCCATTTTCACTCCATTCTTGAACAGTAAGGTTTTATGACATAGCCCCTCTAGTAATTTCATAGGATCTCTATGGCAGGAGATAAAATGTAAAAAAAAAACCTTCACCTGGGCAGAAATCTGTGTATTTTTAGTCCCAGCAAAACGGTTTCCAGAAAATTCGGACCTGCAACCACTCCTTTGTTTTGCAATTGACACGGGGATCTGCTGACTTAATATTGGGTCATTCAGCAGAACACACACCTGTCTTAAGTAAACAATACTGTTTAAAGTCAATAGTCATGTGATATGGCCTTCTCTTCAGTGGGCCAATAATGACCTCTGTTTACCTGGAGAAAATATTACCTGGAGCTTTGACTTGTGTTGTGTAATAAATGCCTCTAAGGATTCAGTCAAACATTAACTAACCTAATTGACATACGACGTACAGTAATTATCCTATTACACATATGACACAATACTAAAGTAGTGGTGTATTATGAAACCTAGGAATTTGGTACATCTACACTTCAAAAAATGCTGGGTAAATAGTGGACAGAATACAAATAGGGATATTTTGACACAGGGTCACTTAGTTGGGTGGTTTTCTTTGAAGACTGAAGGCATGGCTTATTAGTGACGTGGCGTTCAGATAGTTAGTTTTGGCCACCCGTGAGAGTAAATGTCATTCCTATTGATCATGAGATGTTTGCACTGCAAATTTGAAATATTCTTCAATATTTTTTGTAAGTTACATATGTTAATATAAATGTTCTAACATTATTTAAATATTGTAACAAAGTGGTAACTCTCCCAACATTGGGATATGCATAGGCACTTGAGCAACTCACACTCTTGTGTAACAAGCATTTCGCTACACTCGCATTAACATCTGCATGTGACCAATAAGATTTGATTTGATTTGAACCCTCATAAAAGCCACAAAATTGTCAGTGCTCAACCTCATTAGTGATGACAATATAACATAACATGAACCAGAATGATATTTACTCTCATGGGAGGCAAAAAATAACAATTTGAAAGCCACGCAACCACTAAGCCACGCTTCCAGTCTTTTGATCTGACCCAGTGGGTCATAGCTTAATAAGCCAGCATCAATAACCCAACTAAGTGACTCAACTGGCTGTTCCAAAATAACCCAACGAGTGTTCTGTCCAATATTTACCAACATTGTTTTTTTTAACCCAGCATTTCTTTTTAAAGTGTACTCCCTACAGATTTCCATTATTAGCACTATATGTTAGCCTTTAACACTACAGACACTCTCCAGGGTCTCGTTAACTGGTGATAAAGAGCCATACGTTTACATCATATCTTTGACTTTACTGTGATTCTGAGTTTTTTTTGTGTTTGTCAGCGATAATGGCAGTCATCTTGTGTATGACCTTGACTCTCCATCATCTCCTCCTCCTCCTCCTCCTCCTCCTAATCACCCCTCTGCTTTCTCCTGCTCCTCCCTTCCAGAACCATGGTGTTCCATAAGGAGTTCCAGATTGCAGGAAAGGGGCCTGGTCTTCAGGTATGGCGTGTGGAGAAGATGGATCTGAAGCCGGTTCCTAAACAGCTCTACGGGAACTTCTTCACTGGAGACTGCTACGTTTTGCTCTACACCACCGCCGCCCCCTCATACTACATCCACATGTGGCTGGGTGAGAGAGAGAGCTGGTTACCCCACTGATATATCCTACCACCAGGGTCACTCAAGCTGAGCCTTTAACTGCTATGCTATACATGCAGAAAATGATAATGATAAGCATTATCAAAAGACACATGCCAGTTCACCTGTCGTATTTATTTGATAATTGACTGAATGGTTCCTCCCTTTGATGTTTTGGATGCTCCAGGGTGAAGCTTCCCCTAGGTACACATCTAGGTTCAGCAATTCTAACCTTAATCATTGGTAGGAAAAATGCAAAACTGACCCAAGAACACCGCCTAAGGGGGAACTTCACCCTACATCATTCTGTATGTTCTATGGCCTTTCCCATTGGTAATCTTCCTCCTCATCTCTGTCTCTATTGGTTGATACCACAGGAAATGAAAGTTCTCAGGATGAGATGGGTGCGGCGGCCATCTTTAGCTCCCAACTGGATGATTTCCTGGGCGGAGGCCCGGTACAATTCAGAGAGGTCCAGAACAATGAGTCTATCACCTTCCTGGGATACTTCAAGTCTGGCATCAAGTACAAGGTGAGGTATTACTGAAAACTGTATCATTAAAAATGGCTGAACGTCTCTGTTTTCCTTTCCAGCACTTAGAAGCTTTCTCTGTTATTATACAGCCCACTACTATACTTCTCTGTGTATGTCAATGACATTGAAACCCAATGCAGTGAAGGGAAGGAAGATAATGTGTGTGGGTTTTGCATTATTAGGTTAAGTATTGATAACCAAGTATTAACAACGAAGTAGATTCCAATTTGAACTTGGTGACTAATGAGACTGAAGTTTAGATCTATTGAATTACAAGGTCCTACAATAGGTGGTCAAAGGTGTAGTAATCTATTCTCTAGTGAGGACCACCCCAACAGCAACACTCCCATTAAGTTAAGGATCTCTTCAGATCGGTGTCCCACCCGTCCCACCCGCAAACTCATACAGCCAGAGAATGACAATGTACATACAGTGTGTACATGTAAGTACCCCTTGCAGTCACTTCAGTAGTTTTAAAACGGTTGTGTGGGTTATGTCCCCCCCTACTGGTTCAAATCAGTGTCACAATTCAGACAAGTAACAAGAACATTTCCCAGGACATAGACATGTCTTATATCAGCAGAAAGCTAAATGCTTGTCCAATTTACAGTAGTTATTACAGTGAAAACATACCATGCAATTGTTTGAGGAGAGTGCACTGTTATTGTAAGGGGTGCATACTGGCGGCAGGGAAGTCAGGTGCAGGAGAGCCAAAACTGGATTACAACGGAGCAGTTTAATAAATAAAACCAAACAAACAAACAATCAATGGGTACAAAACCCATCGCACACCAGATAAACGTGCACAATGCACTTACAATAAACAATTCTGGACAAGGACATGGGGGGAACAGAGGGTTAAATACACAACATGTAATGAGGGGATTGAAACCAGGTGTGTGGGAAGACAAGACAAAACAAATGGAAAATGAAAAGTGGATTGATGATGGCTAGAAGACTTTCGATGCCAAACGCCGCCCGAACAAGGAGAGGAACTGACTTCAGGGGAAGTCGTGACAGTTATGTACATGAAAATGTATATATTGACCAATTAGGCACATTTGGGCAGACTTGATACAACATTTTGAACAGAAATGCAATGGTTCATTGGATCCGTCTAAAACTTTACACATACACTGCTGCCATCTAGTGGCCAAAATCTAAATTGTGCCTGGAGTCCTAAGTTAGATACTGGCCTTTCTCTTGCATTTCTAAGATGATGAAGAAAGAAAAATGTTTTTTACCTTGTATGATCTTTTACCAGATCTAATGTGTTATATTCTCCTACATTAATTTCACAAGTGTTTCCTTTCAAACGGTATCAAGAATATGCATATCCTTGCTTCAGGTCCTGAGCTACAGGCAGTTAGATTTGGGTAGGTCATTTTAGGCGAAAATTGAAAAAAAGGGTCCAATCCTGTGTTGAAATACTAATGAGTCTCGACACATGTTGCCAAAAAGCTAACTGTACTATTTTTAAAGGACTGTGTCTTTAAGATTTAGCTTCTACAGTGGTTAAAGTTTTCCATAGAAGGTTGCTATAGAGTGTTTGAAATGGCAGAAAGACTGAGGGAGGACACATCTGGGTCTTTTTCCAGAAAGCCAAATGGCTGCATGTCTGGCAAGATTTTATATTGGCTTCTGAATTGGAAAGCAGAGGAAGGAAGCCTTGGAAGTACATCTTTACTTAATACTCTGGACAAAGTTACTCACAATGAACTTTGAAATTGGAGTTTATAACATATGTAATATACAATGAGTATACAAAACATTTATGGAAAATTCCACCCAAAAACTATCTTTTGGTATTTGTTTCATTAGTTAATTGTTGACATAATCCTAAAATGTTTTGCTTCTCAGCAATCAAGTTGTCAAGACATAGATCCCTATAACTCAACTCTAGACCTTGATGCCAGTTCCACTGCTTTTTTTCATTGTTGCCCTCTAATCAGGGACTGATTTAGACCTGGGACACCAGGTGGGTGCAATTCATTATCAGGTAGAACAGAAAACCAGCAGGCTCCGGACCTCACAGGGTAAGAGTTCAATACCTCTGACATAGACTGACCAGGTGAATCCAGGTGAAAGATATGATCTCTTATTGATGTCACTTGTTAAATCCACTCAAATCAGTGTAGATGAAGGGGAGGAGACAGGCTAAGAGGTTAAAAAATGATTTTAAAGCTTTGAGACAATTGAGACACGGATTGTGTGTGTGTGCCATTCAGAGGGTGAATGGGCAAGAAAAAAGATTTAAGTGCCTTTGAATGGGGTATGGCAGTAGGTGCCAGGCGCACTGGTTTGTGTAAAGAACTGCAATGCTGCTGGGCTTTTCAGACTCAACAGTTTCCCGTGTGTATAAAGAATGGTCCACCACCCAAAGGACATGCAGCCAACTTGACACAATTTTGGGAAGCATTGGAGTCAACATTGGCCAGCATCACTGTGGAACGCTTTTGACACCTTCTAGAGTCCATGTCCGACTAATTGAGGCTGTTCTGAGGGCAAAAGTAGGAGGGTGCAACTCAATAGTAGGAAGGTGTTCCTAATGTTTGGTATACTCAGTGTGCATATAAACTTCTTATAAACTATGTTTTATTGTTAGCTTCGTTAACCTGACACATTATTTAAATTATCTGTCCTTCAGCAAGGTGGGGTGGCCTCTGGCTTCCAGCACGTGGTGACCAATGAGATGAACGTCAAGCGTCTGCTGCATATCAAGGGCCGCAGGGTCATCAGAGCCACGGAGGTGGACATGTCCTGGTCCAGCTTCAACAGTGGGGACTGCTTCATCATCGACCTGGGAAAGGTGAGCTGGGACAGGGTATCAGTGACTAAGCTCAACGATGAAATTAGAAGTTAAGGAGTTGGGTCTCCTAAACCAGACCCACGTGCATTGAACTTAGCCGATGCTACATAGGGGGATTGTCACATAGGCAGAAGCACAATGATCCCACATGCACAATGTTTGCATATGTGCAATGGGAGGAATGAGGGCTCTAAAGAAGGAGAGGGCAGTAAAATACCCCAGTTGTTATTTTGTGGAGCATACATGAGCATGCATAAGTAGTTATATCCAGAGGCAAGACTCCTTCCCTTACCCTAAGTCTGAGTCATGGCCATGAAGACAACTTTTGTTTCTATTCTCAGGACATCTTCCAGTGGTGTGGCAGTGAGTGCAACCGCTTCGAGCGACTGAAGGCGTCCGAGGTGGCCATCGATGTCCGTGACAACGAGAGGAATGGCCGTGCCAAGCTGCAAATTGTTGAGGAGGGAGGAGAGCCAGAGGCTGTCATCAACGTGAGACATTTGCATTTTTACGTTTTAGTCATTTAACACTCTCTTATCCAGACACACACACATACGCACACACACACACACACACACACACACACACACACACACACACACACACACACACACACACACACACACACACACACACACACACACACACACACACACACACACACACACACACACACACACACACAGATAATCGAGGAGGAAGGAGAACAGCTGACTGAATCCCAAATCATTCCCTCACCGCTCCCCCTCCAATTGCAGGTTCACGCGCACCTCTGCCATTTGCACAAGTGTCTCATTGCTGAGGGAGTGAAGATGATCGAGGGTGTAGGGGCTAATTAGACATTCAGATAGTCACTTAGACCGAGCCAGCAAGGCTGCAGGCTTCAGAGCGAAGTGCTATCCCGACAAGCACTGCGATATGTTTGGAGTCTGCGCAATTTCATAAAATAATGGAGAGGAATTCCTAATTATATGTTGTTTGCATTTGTTAATGTCTGATTTCGAGACTTGATACATGTAACAGATGACATACCTCCCAAATTAAATGTTTAACTGTTACTGTGGTTTATATCTTGTAAAACAACAGGGGGATTCGTTAATTTGAATTTCATGCTTGTTTTATTGTTTAAAAGTGGAACATGAATTTCATCATTCAAGTAAGGAGTGTGTTCTGAAGTTGATGGGTTTATTGATCCCATCCCTACTCTCTGGAGGTCACCCTCTGAGTTTAGTTAGCAACACGTGACGCTCCGAGCGAGTTGATAGGGGCGAGGGGGCAGTTTGGGATTCACCGACAGCCTGTCATCTACCTGAGTCACCTTCACCACCACTTCCTGTCCCTGTAATACAGGAAGGGAATATGGGAGCGAGGGTTACTGGCATCTGGCATTATTATGCCCTTTTAGCACACTAAGACATTGCAGTGTGAACTTGAATAATTTTAGCTGTCTTCTATTTTGTCTCATTTAATGCATTTTTAAAAGGCAAGGGGTTGTTCCTGGTCTTGCACGGTGGTCACAAGCTCTATACAAGGGTTTTTATGCAATGGTGGAATTGTAGATGAGTGCAATGGGACTTCTCAGGCAGAACTGATAAACTTGGCTATGACTTATTTCTCCTTATTCACGGTATTTATAATTGCTGTGTTTGCTTTTATGTTAAGGCTCTGGGGCCCAAACCCAACATCCCTGCAGGAAGCCCTGATGACGAGACTGTTGAAAGAGCCAACAAGAAGGGAGCTCTCTACATGGTAAAGACTCGCAGCCCTGTGCTGCTCCCAGTCTGTCATATGTGTATGTTTTGTGGTGGCGCTGTGTACTGTGAAAGCACAATGGTGGGTGAATACAGATGTATTGTATTGGGTTGTAGATCTCTGACGCGGCAGGCTCCATGAAGGTGTCAGTGGTGGCCCAGACCAACCCCTTCAAACAAGAGATGCTCTCCCCCAGCGAGTGTTACATTCTGGACAACGGATCGGACTGCAAGATCTTTGTCTGGAAAGGACCTAGTGCCTCCACAGATGAGCGCAAGGCTGCCATGAGTGCTGCAGAACAGTTCATCAAGGAGAAGAATTACCCCAAGCACACCCAGGTAACGTTACAGCAAACATGTCTTCATGCTGCTGTCGTGAATTTGTATGCCAAAGTTATGCACCATGACGGTAACCTTTCTACCCTACTGCTGCTGAATTGTGCAAAAGTCATACACTACAAGAACAACCTCTCCACATCCCATCACCACTCACTCAGCTCTGTGTATTGACCAATTCCTTTGGATCTACTGCTGTCATGTCCCTTCACAGATATGTGGGTTGAATGATTGAAGCCCTTTGATGTCTTCTTCTGTCCTGTGCAGATCCAGGTGTTGCCTTGCGGAGGAGAGACTACCCTGTTTAAGCAGTTCTTCTGTAACTGGAAGGACAAGGACCAGACCACGGGCCCAGGCCAGGCCTACAGTGTGGGACGTATTGCCAGGGTGGAGCAGGTCCCCTTCGACTCCTCCTCCCTACACACCAACAAGACCATGGTTGCCCAACACGGCATGGTGGATGACGGATCTGGGAAGGTTCAGGTACTGCTGAAAGAATCTAGTGATGAGAATCAGTATGATGATCTAATTCCAGTGGCGGAAAAATACCCAATTGTCATACTGGAGTAAAAGTGAAAGTCACCCAGTAAAATCCTAGTTGAGTAAAAGTCTAAAACTTTTGGTTTTAAATATACTTAAGTAACAAAAGTAAATGTAATTGCTAAAACATACTTAAGAATCAAAAGTAAAAGTATGAATAATTTCTAATTCCTTATATTAAGCAAACCAGACGGCACCATTTTCCTGTTTTTAAAAAATGTATGGATAGCCAGGGGCACACTCCAACATTCAGACATAATTTACAAACGAAGCATGTGTTTGGTGAGTCCGCCAGATCAGAGGCAGTAGGGATGACCAGGGATGTTCTCTTGATAAGTGTGTGAATTAGAACATTTCCCTGTCCTGCTAAGCATTCAAAATGTAACAAGTACTTTTGTGTGTCAGGGAAAATGTATGGAGTAAAGGTACATACTTTTCTTTAGGAATGTAGTGAAGTAAATATAAATATGTCAAACATATAAATAGTAAAGTACAGATACCCCCAAAATATTTTTACACCACTGTCAAATTCTACTACTCCTGGTGGTGTGAGAATTGTTTTTTGAGTGAATCTCAATTTGTCTTTCCACAAATACTTTCATCTTATCTCCTCTACTTCTGAACTGTATTGGAGGAGAACATCCAAGGTCCATCCCCCTCAGACCTTCTTCTCCAATGTGCCATAGAGCCATAGAGAGAATAACAGGCAGAGGGAGAATGTGTTACAAGGAAGGCAAACTTGTGCATGTGTGCTGGAGGCTGCCGTCCCGACCACTAGACCACCCAGCCCATATGTGAATTGTTTTTCATGTACCACACACCGAGAGTTACACCTTGGTAACTAAAGGTGATGCTTCTCCTCCTCAGGTGTGGCGTGTGGAGGATGGTGCCCAGGTGCCAGTGGACCCCTCCAGCTACGGCCAGTTCTATGGAGGTGATTGCTACCTGGTCCTGTACAGCTACCGCCTAGGAGGCAGGGAGCAGCATATCATCTACACCTGGTTAGTGTTGTTCACCATGTCGCCACAAGAGAGAGCCTTCATCAGACTGGAGCTATAGACTGAGTATACCAAACATTGAGAACAGCTTCCAAGTATTGAGTTGTGCCCTTTTGGCCTCAGAACAGCCTCAATTCATTGGGCATGGACTCTACAAGGTGTCAAAAACGTTCCACAGGGATGCTGGCCCCTGTTGACTCCAATGCTTCCCACAGTTGTGTCAAGTTGGCTGGATGTCCTTTTGGGTGGTGGACCATTCTTGATGCACAAGGGAAACTGTTGAGCATGAAGAAAAAACCCAGCAGCATTGCAGTTCTTGACACACATCAGTGCCCCTAGGACCTACTCTGTTCAAAGGCACTTAAATATTTTTTCTTGCCCATTCACGTTCTGAATGGCACATGCACACAATCCGTGTCTTAATTATCTCAACATATGAAAATCCTTCTTTTAACCTGTCTCCTCCTCTTCATCTACACTGATATGAGTGGATTTAACAAGTGACATCAATAAGGGAACGTAGCTTTCACCTGGATTCACCTGGTCAGTCTATGTAATGGAAAGAGCAGGTGTTCTTAATTTGTTATGTACTCAGTGTAACTGCATTAGCACTTCTCTGGGATATGTGGGACGGTATCGTCCCACCTCGCCAACAGCCAGTGAAATTGCAGGTCGCCAAATTCAAAACAACAGAAATCCCATAATTAAAATTCCTCAAACATACAAGTATTTTACACCATTGTAAAGATCCACTTCTTGTTAATCCAGCCACAGTGTCCGATTTAAAAAAGGCTTTACGGCGAAAGCACACCAAACGATTATGTTAGGTCAGTACCAAGTCACAGAAAAACACAGCCATTTTTCCAGCCAAAGAGAGGAGTCACAAAAAGCAGAAATAGAGATAAAATGAATCACTAACCTTTGATGATCTTCATCAGATGACACTCATAGGACTTCATGTTACACAGTACATGTATGTTTTGTTCGATAAAGTTCATATTTATATCCAGAAATCTCAGTTTACATTGGTGCGTTATGTTCAGTAGTTCCAAAACCTCCGGTGATTTTGCAGAGAGCCACATCAATTTACAGAAATACTCATAATAAACATTGATAAAAGATACAACTGTTATGCATGGCATTTTAGATCCACTTCTCCTTAATGCAACCGCTGTGTCAGATTTCAAAAGAACTTTACGGAAAAAGCACACCATGCAATAATCTGAGTACAGCGCTCAGACAACAAAACAAGCGATACAGATATCCGCCATGTTGTAGAGTCAACAGAAGTCAGAAATAGCATTATAAATATTCACTTACCTTTGATGATCGTCATCAGAATGCACTCCCAGGAATCCCAGTTCCACAATAAATGTTTGATTTGTTCGATAAAGTCCATAATTTATGTCCAAATACCTCCTTTTTCTCGCGTTTAGTACACAATCCAAACTCACGACAGGCGAAAGTTCAGATGATTAGTCATATTACAGTTCATAGAAACATGTCAAACGAAGTATAGAATCAATCTTTAGGATGTTTTTATCATAAATCTTCAATAATGTTCCAACCGGAGAATTCCTTTGTCTGTAGAAATGCAATGGAACGCAAGCTAACTCTCACGTGAGCGCGCGTGATCAGCTCATGCCACTCATTCAGCTCCCATTCCCCCCTCCTTCACAGTAGAAGCATCAAACATGGTTCTGTACAGCACTTTGAGATATCAGCTGATGTACGAAGGGCTATATAAATAAATTTGATTTGATTTAAAGACTGTAGAAGCCTTAGGAAGTGCAATATGAAGCCATAGACACTGTATATTTGATAGGCAATGATTTGAAAAACTAAAAAACTCAGATTTCCCACTTCCTGGTTGGATTTTTCCTCAGGTTTTTGCCTGCCATAGGAGTTCTGTTATACTCACAGACATCATTCAAACAGTTTTAGAAACTTCTGAGTGTTTTCTATCCACATCTACTAATAATATGCATATATTAGCAACTGGGCCTGAGTAGCAGGCAATTTACTCTGGGCACCTTATTCATCCAAGCTACTCAGTCCAAAGAAGTTAAGATCTCTGTTTGTGTCTATGTTATCCCATACCCATAACAGTGATTGATGGATTGATATATTGATTGATTGATGTCTTCAGGCAGGGGCGGAAGTGTACTCAGGATGAGCTGGCTGCTTCCGCCTTCCTGACGGTCAAGCTGGACGACTCCATGGGAGGCTCACCTGTCCAGGTAACACTTACTGTACAAAGACAATCCAAGAACAATTGCTCACCATTCAGATAAATCTGATTTAAACACACCTCATATGTCTTTCAAACACTCAGAGAAGTGTCCTCTTGTCTTTGTTGTTTGGAAGTGTGATTTATTTATTTAACCTTAGCCAGGTAAGTCATTGAGAACAAAATATATTTTACAATAACAACCTGGCTGTGAAAGAGTCTCCTCTCCTATCTCCTCCAGGTGCGTGTGACTCAGGGCCAGGAGCCGGCCCACCTGATGAGTCTGTTCAAGGGGAAGCCCATGGTGATCCACCTGGGCGGAACTTCCCGTAAGGGAGGCCAGAGCAAGGTGGGCTCCACACGCCTCTTCCACATCCGCCAGAGCTCCACCAAGGCTACACGGGCTGTAGAGGTCAGTCTGTCACACAACATACACGTACATATCTGGGACGCTAAACCAGACAAGATAAAGCATGAGGTTATTAAATATAAAATGACTAAACCTCTCTCTAAAAGCTTCAAGTTTTTCTTGAACCCTAAATGTTTTTCAACTAGATTACTAATAAAAGCTCATCCATTGTTTAAAAGTGGCCTTTTTGCCTTTGTGCAGATTGCCATGTCCTATTTTCGATTAATTTAAAATTAAAAACATTTCAAGTATCTCTCTTTTTCAAGCTGGTTACAATTTAAATTTCATCCCCCTGGCTGAACTCAAATGTGCTGGTTAATAAACGGTCAATAAACGGTTAATAAACGACAGGTAGCCTAGTGGTTAGAGCGTTGGACTAGTAATCGCAAGGTTGCAAGTTCAAATCCCCAAGCTGATAAGGTACAAATCTGTTGCAGTTAACCCACTGTTCCTAGGCCTTCATTGAAAATAAGAATTTGTTCTGAACTGACTTGCCTAGGTAATTAAAGGTAAAAAATAAAAACCTGTACTTATGTAAAAGATGTTTGAAAAGGGTATTTTGTTATTAAATGATATTGTAAATTGGAATGGTAGAGTTATGTATTTTATGGAGTTATCAGAATTGTATGGGAAGGTCTACTCAATCCAAGATTACAACCAATTGATTACAGCATTACCCCAAAAATGGAGGAGGTAGGTGGCAGCGGGAGGAGGTAGGGAACTGGTCTGTCTGCCTAATATAAAGGATAAAAACTGGCGGAGGAATAAAAATAGCATAAATAGGAAAGTATACCAGTTTCATTTGAGGACCAGGATGTTGACAGCTGTGTCATACAAATTGAAAAATAGCTGGGAAGAGATTTTGGATGTACCGATTCCATGGTACAGGGTGTGTGAGTTGATTTATGAAACGGCTCAAGATTCAAGACTTCGTGCCCCCCCCCCGTCTCCAATCCTCTCTTCAGGTGGAGCCCTCTGCTACATTCCTGAACACCAATGATGTGTTTGTGCTGAAGTCCCCTGACACTGTGTTCCTGTGGAGGGGAGTGGGGGCCACTGAGGAGGAGATGGCTGCGGCACAGTATGTCACCTCTTTCCTGGGAGGAGGGAAAGCCACTGTGGTGTCAGAGGGCAAGGAGCCTGGTGGGTGTTGTAGTCTTATACCTGGTGACTGTCATAACAAAATGTGCCTTAGTGATAGGATTTATTTTACATTATTTGTTTCTATTTTAAATACTTTTATTGTAGTGCTTTTATTAGCAAATATTACATTTGAACGACCATTACAAAATGTTGTACTCACTATAATTTATTATTGTGTTTTTCTGATGTTTCTTCATTTGCATTGAATGAAACTGGTATGATGAGTGTTTTGATGTACCATATTCTGCTCTCTTCCCAAGCTGGGTTCTGGTCTGCTCTGGGAGGGAAGAAGGAGTACCAGACCTCCAGCGGTCTGCAGAAGATGGTGAAGCCACCGCGCCTGTTTGGCTGCTCTAACAAGACTGGCAGACTCATAGTGAGTAGAGGAATGCTTTCTCTTAGTGAAGGGATGGACTATTTGGTTGTGAAGGTTGGAGACATCAAATGATGCTCTGTATTTTTCTCTTTCCCTTTCTCTTTCTCTTTCTCTTTCTCTTTCTCTTTCTATTTCTCTCTCTCTTTCTCTTTCTCAGGCTGAGGAGGTGCCTGGAGATTTCACCCAGTCAGACTTGGCAACCGATGATGTCATGCTTCTGGACACTTGGGATCAGGTAAGGTCTTGGCATGATGTGGAAGACCATTATAAAACCATTATACATTATAATCCGCATGATCCCAGTGGCTCTGATACAACTGAAGTCCTGCCATGAGTTTTTAGAGGAAGTGATCCAATCCTCCAATCCCTCTTCACATCCTGCTTTTACTGTTTTCTGTATAATAATTTGAGTGTGCAGGGTTGATCCCATAGAAATATCATGAGGCTTTGAAGTTACCGGTCAGCCGTATTGGCAGTCATCCACAGGAATGAATGGAATTCTACAGTATTTCAAATAAATGTTGAAAGGACAAAATTACATGTATTTAAGAATGTTTTTGATGTAGTGGGAACAGTAACATAAGATTAAAAAACTTTACTTTAAGGACTTTTTTAAATATATATATTTAGTAGCTCACATAACATTATTTAAAAGTGTGCATTAAGGTGTCTATAATAGAATAAAGGTGGCAAAAACAAATGTAAACATTAATACATGTATTTCTTTAGGTTAAATATTTTATTTACAATGGTTGGGGAATGCCATGATGGAGGCGTGGTTACTTCAAAACAGCACCTTCTGTCTGTCATCTAGTGCAGCATTGACTTGACTGGGAATGTCTGTCTAGTTATTCTATTTCTATTGATGAGCCACTCTCTTTTTCTATTATTTTAATAGGTCTTCCTCTGGATAGGCAACGAGGCCAACGAAGTGGAGAGGTCCGGATCAGCAAACATTGGTACGATTGATTAATAATCTGGATTTATTGGCCATTGTTCATACATACACTCTATCACTACCTCATTGTAGTCATTGACAAAAAGTGTAAATCGATAGGACTTAATGTAGAGCTTTCTTCTTGCCTTTCAGCCAAAGACTACTTGGATTTGGACCCCTCTGGTCGCCGGGGCATTGCCATCACCACGATCAAGCAGGGAATGGAACCGGCAACCTTCACCGGCTGGTTCCAGGCCTGGGACCCCAAGATGTGGGAAACAGACCCTCTGGAGCGTATCCGTGCCCGTTTTTAAAATGTACTGTCACTAGGACAACCACATCCCCCTGCTCCCTCCCGTTCTTTACCCTCGCATGGCTTCTTCTCCAGCATGATCCTGTACTCCTAAAAACAAGTCCAAGACATCTGCAAGACATCTGCAAGACATCTGCGAGCAGTTGGACCCATAAGCCAGATGAAACTGGTCCATTATATTGGAGCAGTTTACAGTTTACTGCTTGGATTAGCTCGGTCGCGGATATGTTTGTGTTCTAGCCTACTCCATTGCTGTGATTGTCAAGCCAACTGTTTGACATAACAATGAGTGACAAGGAGTATTGTCTTTATTTGACTATTTTCATGTATAACTGTGTGGCTTCTCAATAAAACAAGTGCCAATGCTCAAGCGCAATAATGAAAACAAAATATGTGTAAATGTGGCCTTCAAGGGGCAATCAGAAGTTGCGACATACATTTTTGGACTTAGAGATTAATTATGTGTACCCATTGATGAATATATGTTATAAATACCTCATTAGCTTAGTTCAACCATCAGAACCCCAATATAAGCTTATTTTTACTCCAATGTTTGTAAACAATATAGCCTCAAAACATTGGTTAAAACTATAATTTTGATATAATGGATGGTCAATCCTTGCGTCCATAGCTCTGTCTATGAATTTGAGAGTGATTGCATTTTTCCAGCCCCATCTCTCAGCTTTTTGTTACTTCTTTTTCAATTTTTTACTTTTCAATTTTTTATTCAACACTTATTTAAAAAATGTTCTTCACTTCTTAAAGCATTGTAGGTTAAGGGTTTGTCAGTAAGCATTTTAGCGCATATGACAGATAAAATTTGATTTACCAAACCAGGGCTGAGGAGACCACTTTGTTATTGTTTCTTCTGCTGATTTCCACTTTAACAATGATGGGCATTTAAAAAATACACTTTTGCTATTGTAAAATGTGCCTAACAAAGTCTATTTCATGCTTGTATACTGTAGTAAATTAACTTTTGTTAGTAATAAAACATCCTGTCTTTTGAAAGAAGGTTGTGCTTTTTTTAATTGCGTCTTGCATGTAGGATCTTAATTTGAGCCAGTTTGCTACAGCAGGAAAATAATCCTGCAGCAACAGGAAATGTGAATTAATATGTGGACTATAATTATTGACATTTTTGTAGGGTTTGATAGGTTATGTCACATTATGTCAGCTGTTATGACATATTATGACATGATTATGACTGTGTCAAGTAAAGTGTTACCAACCAAACAAAGGACGGAGGAATTCCTTGAACCCTTGAAGCGAATTGTGTTAAACTGTGTTAATTGTGGTAAACATTTGTAATGAATTAAATTCGAAGTAAAAAGTAAACAAAATGACACTACAACAACTTCAGGTAAGATACTGTATTTATTCTTGGTCCACTTTTACAAATCAGAGTCCCTTTTAAATGTTAGTTTTCTTGCGTAACACAACACAGTTGAGCCTAAATCTGTTTGTGTGACAGAAATGTAACACAAACAATATCATACATAATTACTAATATAATTTGTATAGTTTCTTGTCTTTCCAATGTCCTGTGGAAAAACATAAAAACCTACTTAAATAAGACAAATGTTCTTGCTCGCAGGGAGTGTTTCAAGACTGGTGGCGGACACCCAATGAGACCAGAGACAAATGAATTGGGGGACTAGTTGACCGGGATTATTGATGGCAAGCAGCCCCTGGATGGTATTTGGACAGTTCAGATGGGGGTCCGCTCCAATCTTCATTTAGTTGGACACATTCATTCAACATGTTCCATTCCCGCACTGCAGCGAATATGTCATGTTGTCAGTCATCTCTGGCACTCCCATAATAAAAATTCTGTAATGAACTCAATTCTTTTAATGAACTCAACTCAATAATGCAGTAAATTTTCTAGAGGCAAATGATCACCATAGCTTGGAAGGGATAAGACGGGATGAAGGTCAGCCTGCTACAGCTGCAGTAGCCAGGAGTGAAGACTGTGTCAATATCCTGGGCCAGAGGACAAAGACAAAAAGGCTGAGCATGCATGAGAAACTGGCAATGGAATTTCCTGAGACAATTATTTAAAAGAAGCATAAATGAAGAGGAGGAAGAGCAAAACATGAAGAAGCAGTACCAATGTTCTTAGGGGTCCCGATATTTCCATTTGTGAATTAAAACCATCTTTGTTACCAATCCATGGATATTGTTTGCTTCAATCACTTGAGCTATCTTTGGGAGAGAAGTGCTCCATAGCAAAAGCATTTCTGCAGGCTAGTCCATTTCTGTCATTATCTGCCTCAACCACGGAAACATCTGGGTCATCCTCATCTTCAACGTGAGGATCTGGGCAGCCATGCTGTTTGCAGTAATTCTGAAGCACTGCTGTTGCAATTATGACAATGCAGCATCTTATTGGTTGAAAGCGCAATGTGTTTCTGAGACACTGGAAATGTCTCTTCCATACACCAAACATGCGATCCACGACACCTCTGGTGTGGATATGAGCTTGGTTGTACCGTTGTTGCTTAGGCCCTATTGCATGAAGATAGGGGTTGAACAAAAAGTGGGTGCTGCATACCCACTGTCACCAAGTATGATTCCACTATGTTGTCCCCCTTCAAGCTGAGCATACAAAGAGAAGTTTTGGAAAATCTGTGCAACAATGTTGGAGAACTGCAAATTGGGAGTGCACACACTTTGTACATTTATTGAGAACCAGTTTTTACGATTCCTGGACTCCTCAACATCTGCTGTAGAGGGAAACGTGAACGGTATATCTATACAGCCAATGGCAAGTTCCCATGTCCATAGAGCTCTGCCTTGTACTGTAGTTGTCTTGGGCAGCAGCGTCAGGGAACTTGATGTAATTGTTTTTCACTTCATTTAAAGCACTGCAGACTTTGTGGACTATTCTGCATGTTTACTTACACCACACAAATCTCCTGTTTCACGATGGAAGGTTCAAGATGCCAAAAACCTCAAGGTGATCAGTACTTGTAGGGAAGGAGGAATGGGTCTTTAGATGAAAGCCTTGGCTCAAGCAAACAAATGACGTCATCTACAGTTTCGTTGTACATACAAAAACGGTCACATTTGATTTAATCAAAATAATTCAGTGGGTTGCTCCTGTCTATAACCACCCTTCTGTCTGGCCTTGGTGCTGCTCTTTGATAATCATTGAATTAGTCCAGGTAATCCATTTTCCTCCATTGCCAAGGTCAACCTGGGAGCCAACATCCATTCATCTGAAGTTAAACCTGAGCCATTCATCTGAAGTTAAACCTGCCTCTAGGCAGGTTTAATTTAAGCCTTACCTTAGATCTATACTGACCAAAATGTAAACGCAATATGTAGCAATTTCAACTGCCTGACCACTCTGCCTGCCCTGCCCACTCTGCCTGCCCTTGGATTAACGACCTCTGCCTTACCCTGACCCGGAGCCTGCCTGCCGCCCAGTACTGTTACCCCACCTCTGGTTTACTGAATCGTGCCTGCCGTGCCTGTCTATTGCCTGCCACTGTTGGAATATTAAACTATTGTTTTTTCGACGTGGTATGAATCTGGGTCTTACCTTCATACCTGATAGTACGTACTGGCCATGACTGACCCAGCAGACCCGGACCAGTTGCGCAACGTCATCTCCTCCCAAGGAGCTTCCATTGGTAGTTACGAAGAACTGGCCGCCCCACCGGCCACTCCACCTTCCCGGGAAGCCCCGGTTACCTCCTCCAGAACGCTTTAATGGAGAGCCGAGCACCTGTTGGGCGTTTTTATCTCAGTGTGCCCTCATTTTCGAGCTTCCACCCTCCTCCTTCCCCTCGGATCACTCCAAAATAGCCTACCTCATCACGCTGATGTCTGGAAGGGCTCTCACCTGGGCTACCGCCGTATGGGAAAAGCAGCCTTACATATGCGTGAGCCTGGAAGGGTTTATGGGAGAGGTGAGGAAGTTCTTTGATGCCCTGTTCTCCGGGAGAGAAGCTGCCCTGAAGCTAATCCAGCTCCGGTAGGATGCGCGCACTGTGGCCGACTATGCGGTGGATTTCCGTACATTGGCAGCGCAGAGTGCGTGGATCCAGTAAGCACTGTTCGACATGTTCCTGCACGGCGTTTCAGAGGAGGTTAAGGACGAGTTACCCACAGATTTCGACTCCCTCGTTACTTTGACCAGCCGCATCGATGGGAGATTGCGGGACCGACGGTTGGAGAGGAAATTCGATTTCACTCACACGTCCAGGGATTCCACCTCGCTTCTGAGTCATCCCAGAAGTCCCCGACAGTCCCATGGCCGAGAGCACCCGAGATTTCCCCACCTTTATCAAGAGTCACCGTGGAGGACCGAGGCACTGTTTCTCGAGCGCACGCAACTAGGTAGGGCTGGGCTGTCGCCATCGGAACGGGAGCACAAGGAGCTGTCTGTATTGAGGGACTTTTGGTCATTTTGTGTCCTCGTGCCTGGTAAAAGACCAGGCTCACCGGTAGGAGCAAGTACTCTGGTGGGCCACATGGGGAACTTTTCTGCTTCCCTTACTTGCACCCCTTTTCATGTCATTCTACTGTGGGGAAACCAGTCCAAATCTCTCCAGGTCCTCATTGACTCTGGGGCCGATGAGAGATTTTTGGACGCCACACAGGCTTCCGAGCTTAACATCCCCACTCAGCCCATCCCATCAACCTACAGATGTCAGAGAATCACAGCAAGACCATCCAGTTCCTGCTCATCAAGTCCCCCCAGATCCCTGTGGTTTTGGGATTCTCCTGGTTCCAGCAACGCAACCCACTCATACACTGGTCTACTGGTGCCATCATGGGCTGGAGTCCATTCTGCCACGCCCATTGTCTGAAGTTGGCTCAACCTGCCCCGGGACGTCTTCCTGGGGCCTCGGAGGTGGTTCCGGATCTCTCCTCCATTCCCGCGGAGTACCAGGACCTCCTGGAGGTGTTCAGCAAGTCCCAGCACCACGCTGCCCCGGGAGCATCTGTACTCACTGTCGGGACCTGAAACCAAGGCTATGGAGGACTACATTGAGGACTACATTGGGGACTCCCTAGCTACTGGATTTATCCGTCCCTCTTCCTCTCCGACTGGAGCAGGGTTCTTCTTTGTGGAGAAGAAGGACAAGACCTTGTGCCCGTGCATTGACTACCAGGGACTCACTTACGGTTAAGAACCGTTACCTGCTACCAGTCATTTCCTCTGCCTTAGAGCCGCTCCAGGGGGCCACTGTGTTTTTCAAGCTGGATCTACGGAACACCTACCACCTGGTGTGGATACGAGAGGGGGACAAGTGGAAGACTGCCTTCAACATGGCCAGTGGCCACGAGTATCTGGTCATGCCTTTTAGCCTCACCAATTCCCCTGCTGTGTTCCAGGCTCTGGTAAATGATGTTCTCCGTAAAATTAGTCTACATTGATGACATCCTCATCTTCTCCCGCCCCCCACAAGAACACGTGCTCCACGTCCGACAGGTACTTCAACGCCTTCTGGAGAATCAGATGTTTGTGAAGGCGGAGAAGTGCGGGTTCCATCGCTCCACCATCCCCTTTCTGGGTTACATAATCTCTTCTGGGAGTGTCCAGATAGATTGCGGGAAGGTGAGAGAGGTGGTGGATTTGCCTCCGCCTACGTCCAGAGTGCAGCAGCAACGTTTCCAAATTTTCCAACTTTTATCGCTGCTTTATCTGTGGATACAGCACCCTGGCATCCCCCGTGTCTGCACTCACCTCGTGGTCCTCTGCTGCTGACCCGGCATTCTGGGACCTCAAAAACTGCTTCGCCATTGCTCTTATCCTGGCTCATCCTGACCCTTCCCGTCAGTTTGTGGTGGAGGCCGATGCTTCGGATGTCGTAGTAGGGGCTGTCCTGTCCCAACATTCTGTCCTGGACCATAAGCTGCATCACTATGCCTTCTTCTCCCTCCACCTCAACGCCATGGAGAGGAACTATGATGTGGGGAATCGGGAGCTTCTCGCGGTGAAGATGGCATTGGAGGAATGGAGGCTCTGGCTGGAAGGAGCGGAACATCTGTTCATTACGTGGACTGACCACAAAAACCTGGAGTAACGCCGTGCCGCCAAGCGCCTCAACTCCAGGCAAGAGAGATGGGCCCTGCTGTTTACCCGGGTCCAACTTTTCCCTCTCTTACCTGCCGGCAATATGCCCTGTCTCGCCACTATAGCCCCACGCTTACCACCCTGGTGCCCGAGACCATCCTTCCCACCTCGTGCCTGGTGACGGCATTCAGCTGGGATATAGGGAAACAGGTCCGGGAGGCGCAGCGGTCCCAGCTGAACCCTGGGGTGGGCACAGATAACTGGACGTTTTTGCCTGACGCTGTCCGTTCTGCGGTCCTGGAGTGGGCCCAATCCTCCAGGCTTGCCTGTCACCCGGGCTCCCGTCGGACCCTGGCCTTTGTGCAACAACGCTATTGGTGGCCTACTGTGGTTCTGGATGTTGGCGCGTTTGTCACTGCCTGCATGGTCTGTGCTCAGAACAAGACTCTTCGGCAAGCTCCGGCTGGTCTTCTGCATCTACTGCCTTTACCTCACCTTCCCTGGTCCGACATATCCCTGGATTTCATCACGGGTGGTCGACCGGTTTTCCAAAGCTGCCCACTTCATTCCTCTTCCCAAACTACCCTCAGCCAAGGAGACAGCCCAGCTCATGGTGCAGCACGTCTTCCGGATCCATGGACTGCCCGTGGACATGTCTCCGACCGGGGGCCTCAGTTCTCGTCCTGGTTCTGGAAGGCGTTCTGCACCCTCAGTGGGTCGTCGGCCAGCCTGTCCTCTGGGTTCCACCCCCAGTCCAATGGCCAGTTGGAGCGAGCCAACCAGGACCTCGAGACTACTCTGCGCTGCCTGGTCTCCGCCAACCCCACCACCTGGAGCCAGAAGCTTGTGTGGGTGGAATACGCCCGCAACACCCTTCCCTGCTCTGCCACGGGTCTATCACCATTTGAGTGTTCCCTGGGCCTCTGTCGCCTATGTAGATATTCCATTAAAAATCTGCTGTTTCCAACTACAATAGTCATTTACAACATTAACAATGTATACACTGTATTTCTGATCAATTTGATGTTGTTTTAATGGACAGAAAATGTGTTTTTCCTTCAAAATCAAGGACATTTCTAAGTGACCCCAAACTTTTGAACGGTAGTGTATATGTAAATAATAAAAAATGCTAAAATAAACAAAAATGATTCTTCCATTAGGGGGTGAGTAATCACTGTCCTGATATCTAGAAGCTCTTTTCAGTTATAATGTTTCTGCTACTGTCTCTTATGTACAAAATAAGTTACAATAACGCAAAAAACACACAATCGCACAATTGGTTAGGGGACCATAAAACGGCAGCCATCTCATCCGGCGCCGTTATAAAACCATGTGCCTTTTACTGAGGAGTGGCTTCAGTCTGGACACTCTACCATAAAGACCTGATTGGTGGAGTGCTGCAGAGATTGTTGTCCTTCTGGAAGGTTCTCCCATCTCCACAGAGAAACTCTGGAGCTCTGTCAGAGTGACCATCGGGTTCTTGGTCACCTCCCTGACCAAGGCCCTTCTACGGCAATTCCTTCGACCTCATGGCTTGGTTTTTGCTCTGACATGCGTTGTCACCTGTGGGACCTTATATAGACAGGTGTGTGCCTTTCCAAATCATGACCAATGAATTACATTTATCAAAGACGGACTACAATCAAGTTGTAGAGACATCTAAAGGATGATCAATGGAAACAGGATGCACCTGAGCTCAATTTTGAGTCTCATAGCAAATGGTCTGAATATTTATGTAAATCATGTACTTCTGTTTTCTATTTTTTTATACATTTGCAACCACCACCTGTTTTCACTTTGTCATTATGGGGTATTGTGTGTAGATTGATGAGGACAAAAAAACATTTAATCAATTTTAGAATAAGGCTGTAAGGTAACAAAATGTTGAAAAAGTCATGGGGTCTACATACTTTCCGCATGAACTGTATGTTACTTTGCAGAGTACAGATAGACCACAAACTTCCACGTCCACATGATATCCCTATCCCTGATACATGATACTCCCTTCAAGCCTTTTAAAGCCTTCACTATATGCACCCTTTTATGCTCCATAAGCAGAACAAAAAATGACAGTGGCAAAATCATTAAACACAACATTTTGTGATCAAATGATCAAATGAATTACCTTTTTTATTATCAATTATAAAGCAACATAAAAGTTTAATGGTTGTGTCTTGAAGAGTGTTTATGTTGAAAATGTACAGCTTCAAATGCTGACGGAAAAGTTACCTTTGAATTTTTGATTTTATTTTTACTGGGTAATCTCAATAGACTTTTGTATTGACAGAGCCTACAATAAAAGGATCCACTGATAAATTGTGTGGAGATCCAATTATGTAACAATGTTATCTACTGAGTCAGTAATGATTCAGAGGTTATATTGCACTAGCATTCAAAGGCCCTGTAATCCAATATTAAAAATGACCTAAGCATTATTATATCCACTTTTTGTTTGTCTGAACAAACACAAAATAGGAATATGGTGACGTGATGAAACGAATATGGTAAAAGTCCACAGCAACTCTTGTTTCAGTCTAATGTGGAAAGCGAAATGATCTTGCAAATCCAAGTATTCTAGCCATAGGTCTACTTGTAGTCTTGGCCCACATTTTTATGACAGTATTATTTCGCCTCCAATACAGTAGACGGCGACATGTGTCTTTGGTCGGCAGCACAGGCACTGTGAAAAAAAAATATATACCGGATATGGATTTTGTTCGCGTGGAGTCGTTTCCGGAGACATTTCAGTGCTGATGAAGCATACATAAGATAATAAATTAATTAAAGTATTTAATTCGGGCGATAAAGGAACAGCAATTATCTTTCAGTGCATACAATATTTTGTTTGACATTTTTTTGGGGGGGGATCAGCACTGCGTTACGAAATGATCCCAACGAAACGCTTGCTAGCGTAGCTATGTCCTCAAAAGCCGCTGCAAAGCAATGTTGTTGCTAGCTAACGACGTTGCGAGAGGGACCATAGCTAACGTAACTCGATAGCTAGTTTTCTCCTCGCCATCATATTTACGTTGACTTTTCCGTTACATCTGCAGTAGCATTATGGTGTGCTGTGTCAATGGGCAATTGCCTTGTAACTATCTAGTTTACTATACATAGAAACCGTTGTTTAGTATAATAACTTTTCGAAACCAACTACTCCGAGTTCGGCTAACTAGCTAACGTTAATGTTAGCTTCTAACTCACGACATTGTTCAACGCAAAGACCGCTACGAAACCCTACTATCAACGCAAGGCTTTCTTCCAGTTTCGTTTGTACTACGTTAACTTGACAAGCTTGCTAGTTGTCTGGAATACGATGGCTTCTTCGTCGGGAAACGATGACGACCTCACCATTCCCAGGGCAGCTATCAACAAAATGATCAAAGAAACTTTGCCCAACGTACGGGTTGCCAACGATGCGAGAGAACTTGTTGTGAACTGTTGCACAGAGTTCATACATCTAATTTCATCAGAGGCGAATGAAATATGTAACAAGTCTGAAAAGAAGACTATATCTCCTGAACATGTTATTAATGGTTAGTGATTATTGTCTTTATCTAGTCAGTGCCAACGTATTTCAATGCATTATTGTACTGTGTGGGTGTTTCCCATTCTTGCCATGTGTTTTGAAGTTGATGTCTGTTAGCAATAAACTAGCCTGGTCCCACATTTTGTTCTGTCTTACCAGCTCAAAACAATCATATCTCAATCCAGGCTAGCTGTGCACTATTAGGTCCTCAATAATCAAGTGACAAGATAGTTTTCAGTTTTCCCCCCCTAACCTTGTATTCATAATTTTCCACAGCACTTGAAAGCCTGGGTTTTGCGTCGTACATCACAGAGGTGAAGGATGTCTTGCAGGAATGTAAAACTGTAGCACTTAAGAGGAGAAAGGCCAGCTCTCGCCTGGAAAACCTGGGTATACCAGAGGAAGAGCTCCTTAGACAACAACAGGAACTCTTTGCTAAGGTAATGTTCAAGTTTGTAGTCTGAGTGCTATTCTCTTTGTGCTGTCATGCCACAAAAAAGTTGGCAAAAGCAAAAACTGATCTGGGACTAAGCTGTCAGCCCAAAACAATCTGGGACCAGGCTATCAAGACACAGTAATAAGATCAAGACTGATAACCTGTGTTAGGAGGTTCAAGTTGCATAACCTAATAGGAGTCAGACCATTTCCTGTTGCATGTCTGACTCTACACTTTCACACAGATCACGTGGTAAGTGTACATTGCCTGATGATCTCATCTTTGATTAATACCCTTCACACATGAACATGTCAATTCCCAACACCAGTTTCTACAGGAGAGAAGGTACAAAAATGAGAGCTTGGACTGGGAAGTGAACCCCGGTCTCTGGTGGGGGACAGTATATGCATAGAGTTGTGGTGTTACACACAACCTGAATCACTAACCCTGACTAACCTGTTTATTATGTTCCAGGCACGGCAGCAGCAAGCAGAGCTAGCCCAGCAGGAGTGGCTCCAGATGCAGCAGGCTGCCCAGCAGGCCCAGTTGGCTGCAGCATCTGCCAGTGCTGGACAGCAGGCTGGCTCCTCACTGGACGAGGATGACGAGGATGACATGTGATGATGAAGATGATGACCCCTGGGGCCTGGAATTTGGGCAACAACAAGCAGGCAGGGTCATCTTCATAAGGGCACACCGTAGCAAAACATTTTGCAATGGATACTGGAAGCAAGCGTTTCTTATTGGATCACTACAGATAGTAGGCTACCACCCTGTTCCGGGCTGTTTTCTCCCTGTTTCGTGCCTATTGAACACGACCCAGGCCATATCCCTTTTCTTTGGACAGTGTCAGCAAGCAGCCCTCTCTCTTCCAACGCTCTCATTGGTAGAGATCTGAGCTATGTAGAGGCATAATGCGCGTAATCCCACCAGTCCAGTATCAGGCGTACATGTTGTTATGGACAGTTTCAAGCTATATAGATAGACATATTTTTTTTGAATTTGACAGTAGTATCTGAAAATGCACTTATTTGGATAAAGATGCATTTTCAAGCATTACCTCCACTCAGCTGAAATATTTTATTTTTGCCAATCACAAATCAAATGTTAACTCCGTCATGGAATTGTCATGTGCTGTGTGATTTGGAGATTATTGTTGGATGCAAGGTAGAATGGAACATGCTGAAGGTAGAAAGTGTATTGGAAAAAAAGTATCATGGTTTTGGCTATGTTGAGAAAAGAACATTAGTACAGTTCAGGTACTGCTCCTTTAGATTGTTTCTACTAGATTATTTGGGGGGTTCAGGAGAACAGCTCCTCACTCTTTGCCAAAGGTGGGCTTTACTTATTCCTCCTACCCGTTTGTGGTCCTTTTTTGGTAGTAGTTTTGACATAAATAGTTCCTTACCCCCTTCTTTGTATGTTTGTTTAACAGGACGGATGTGTCTAAAACAGCATCCTATGTCCTATATAGTGCATTACATTTGACCAGAACCCTATAGGCCCTGGTCAAGTATTGCACTATAATGGGAATAGGGTGCCATTTGGGATGCACACAATATTTCTGAAACACTTAGGGGGGTTGTGAATATGTATTTGATTTGTAAAATTGGGTTTGAAAATGCTTTTTGTTTTATTTTAGCTCCGTCGTTATCAAAGTAGGTTGATGCTTTTTTTTCTTATGTTCACCTACAGTATTGCTAATTGATTAGCTACTCATTTCAGAATATTTTTGACTCATAGAACCAAATATATAGGTTGCTTCCCAAATGGCAACCTCTTTCCTATGTAGTGCAATACTTTTTTACCAGAACCCAATTGGCCTTGGTCATAGTGCACTATATATGGAATAGGGTGCAATGTGGGACACAACTTAACAACCCTGAGCATATGAGATGAGGCCAAGGTGTATGTTCCATGTGTAGAACAAAGAGACTTGGGTGCAGTGTGCACTCAGGTTACTGTTCACAATGCTGATGGTAACTTGCACTTTGGAAAAATGCTTTATCTTGGCTTAATCTGTTTTTGTTTGCACCCCAAATGTCAGCCTATTTCCTTTAGTGCATAATACTTTAGTTCTAGTTAAAAGTAGTGCACCATGTAGGGAATAGGGTGCCATTTTGGGCGCACCCTTTTTTTTCTCCAGTGTGGAAGGAAAAAGTTGCATTGTGAATGTGTGGTGAATTGTTTAAAAATGTAAAGATTGGTAACCTCTAGGTGTGATACACATTCACATGCCTTCTATAAAGTTGTATTCTTTAAGCAATAAAGTTAACATGTTTTATAGAGACCAATCCTTCCTCTTAATGTTTTGTGGAGTTATTTACAGTCCTTTCCTATTTTTTTGTTAACTATACTATGTTAGCCCCCTCAGTTTTTCATCCTCATGGACAAAAGCTTTTTTTTTTTTACTGTGACCAACAAGTCATACAATAAGCTGTTATGATACATTTCCACCATATTCCAAGCAATGTAAATCCAATGTTCACCCATCTGGCTAAATTATTCCAAATGGGAAAACTGTAATATACTGGAATGTAAAATATTTGCATTGAGTCTAATGTGCACTGAATCAGTGGTTTCCAAACTGGTGTGCGAGAGGTCGCCCCCCCCCCCAGTTTACAACGGATACTGAAGAGTGTTTCCTATTGGATAACTACTGATATATACAGTGCATTTGGTAAGTATTCAGACCCCTTGACTTTTTCCACATTTTGTTACATTACAGCCTTATTCTAAAATGGATTCAATTATTTTTCCCTCATCAAGCTTCACACAATACCCAATAATGCAAAAAGTTTTTAATGACAGCTTTTTAGAAATGTATGCAAATGTATAAAAACAATAAACTAAATGATCAACTTTACATAAGTATTCAGACCCTTTTCTCAGTACTTTGTTTAAGCACCTTTAGCAGTGATTACAGCCTTGAGCATTCGTGGGTCTGACACTACAAACATGGCACACCCATTCTTTGCAGATCCTGTCAAGCTCTGTCAGGTTGGGTGGGGAGTGTCTCTGCACAACTATTTCAGGTCTCTCCAGAGATGTTCGATCGGGTTCAAGTCCGGGCTCTGGCTGGGCCACTCAAGGACATTCAGAGGCTTGTTCCGAAGGCACTCCTGCGTTGTCTTGTCTGTGCTTAGGGTCGTTGTCCTGTTGGATGGTGAACCTTCGCCCGAGTAAGAGGTCCTGATCGCTCAAGTTGTAGAAACATCTTAAGGATGATCAAAGGAAGCAGGATGCATTTTAGCTCAATTTTGAGTCTCAAGGCAAAGGGTCTGAATACTTATGTAAATAAGGTATTTCAGTTTTATTTTTAATACATTTGCAAAAATGTCTAAAAATTGTTTTTAGCTTTGTCATTATGGGGTATTGTGTGTAGATTGATGAGGATTTGTTTTTAATCCATTTTCCTATAAGGTTGTAACAAAATGTTGAAAAAGGAAGGGGTCTCAATACTTTCCGAATGTGCTGTGTGTATATATATATATATATTAAAGTAACTCAGTCCAGCTTTAAACTTGCTCTTGAAAATGTTTATAATAAAATGTGCAAGTTGCAATTTTGAAATTGGGTAGTGCATCATCAGTTTATCTTGTCTATTTATAACTTGTCAGAAATGTCCAGATTAACTAGCATACTTTTATTTCGTTTTTTTAGCCCATAGATATTGTTGACATTCTTTTGTCACTCAAATATTACACGAATACACATTAGACATGGAAAATGCATAGAAATACAAGAACATTTGCTTTAAAACGGCATAACTTTCTTTGCACCCCTTGATTTTTTTAGGGGGGGGGGGGGGATTGCAGGAAATAAACTTTATTCCTGCTAAATTCTTTCCACCAACAAGAGGGGTGTGAACGGTTTGTGTCATGAACAATGCTTGTGCCCATAGAAATTGACGTGGTGCGCGAGCAGGGAGGCCGCGTGATGTTCCCCAATGCTGAAAGGGGGGCCCGAATGAAAAAGTTTGAGAACCCCTGTGCTAAATGACCAAAATGTAAATGTAGACTTAAGTAACCAACCATTGTGGACCTGTTACAATACATACATCATTACGGATTTGACAAATATCCACTTTGTTAGATCAGATTTGTTGAATGTGCCGTTCGTTTTGGTTGTGTTTCAGATTATTTTGTGCCAAATAGAAATTAATGTTAAGTAATGTATTGTGTCATTTAGGGGTGTCAATAATTTTGGGCCCCTACCTTTTTGAGAAACACTATTATTACTTGTTAAACTAAATCTCTTTCCCTGAGAAATTGTATAAGTATAATATAATTTCCTAATTTCTTTGAACGTACAATATAGATCAGTATTTGCATTATTTATTTTATGTAGACAGTCATTATTGTTCATCTTTATCAAGGGTGCCAATAATTTTGTACCCCATTGTATATAAATATATTATACAAACTCGCACTCTTGTCTACGACTTGATGTTGGGAGCATTATCGTCCCACGTGGTAAAGCGCTAATGACATGCATATCATGGTTTGTCAATTTATTAACTTTGCCAATGATATATGATATTTTACCTTATCGTTATATAAATGTGCATTGTCAAATTTATGATATGCTATTTGTCATGCCCATGCATTCCTGTTTGGTATTGACTGTTACAGTATGTGGGTGCAAATAAATTTGAACTTGATAAGTATTTTAATAGATTGCCTACATTCCATTCAAGCATCGGTACAGCCTGGCTGACGCGACCCACGTGACTACACAGCAAAGAGCTTTTTATTTATTTATTTTGAATTATGAACACAACAAATACAAAACAAATACACACAAAAAAAAACAGAAATATACAAACAAGAGTACATAAACCTAACAGACAGGGTATTACATATCAACATTCATGCTTTTTTGTTTTTACATTTACTGATCATTTCAAAATAATATTTAAATTTGATCTTAAATAATGTGAAAAGGCGGTTGTTCTCTGCCCACTTCATTTTATGGATAAATAATCTTCCATGAAAGATAAACAAATTAACAATGAAAGTTAAATCATGGTCCATTTCATTTGGATCAAAATTAAATAATATCAGTCTATCAGATAAACATTAATAGTCGTTTCTTTTAAAATAAAATCTTCTAACTCACTCCAAAATCTTCTTTACATGAGAACAGTCCCAAAATAAATGGTCAAGAGTTTCTGGGTCATAACCACAAAATACACATGTGTTATCAATAGCTATTTTAAATCTGTGTATAATAAAGGTCTTTACAGGGTAGATTCTATGAAAGAGTTTGAATGATACTTCTTTCACCTTATTAGATATACAATATTTACCAGACAACAACAAAACTTTGTTCAAGTTCACTTGTCCAAGGGCTGCATTCCAGTACATTTTAGCAGAGGGAATAGTAACATATTGACATAGTTTCCTTATATACATGTTATTATAGTTTAAAATGTCAATTCCTTCTAATTGTATTGAGGCTACAAAATCCTCAACAGCTGCACTTGGAGTATTGTTATATTCTCCTAAAAGAAGAATAGCACCTTTAGGGACAGCTCTAACAACTATTTGATACTCCTCAGGAGTGAATGTAACATTGTCTGTCCTCATAAATTCTGGATAATCATATAGTTAGTTGTCCATCACTATTCACTAATTGTTTAACCCAAACAATGTTGCTGTCAAACCAGTTCTGGAAAAATAAAGACTTGTTTTTGTATTTTATGTCTTTATTATTCCAGATTGTATTACCTATGTGAGGAAAAATTGTGTTTGTACATGAGGTTCCAAGATAGAAGTACTTGTTTATGAAAGTTTGCAAGCTTAATAGGGATTTTACCCATATCAAAGTTGCATTTGAGTAAGAATTCTAGACCACCAATCTGTTGGAATATTACAGGGATGATATTCCAAATGCAATCATTTTTTAAAAATAGTTTTATATCCATTTCATCTTAAAATTATATTAGAGGTTTTAAAATCCAGAGCATTTAACCCTCCCTCACTTTGGGTCCTACATATTACAACATATTTTCTTAAATAATGAGGTTTATTCCTCCATAAGAAGTTAAATAATTTAGAATCAACCATTATAGTCACTGACAGAGGAACATCCAAGGCAAGGGGGGTATAAACTAATCTGGACAGACCTTCAGATTTTGATAAAAGTACACGTCCAGATAAAGAAAGATCTCTTAATAACCAGGAGTTAGATCTCTTTCCAATTTTCTCTACAGTAGGAATAGAAGGACTTCGAAAGCTGGTGTCAGACTGAACAATGTAGGCCTAGCTATGAGATTGAGCAACAGGCAGGCAGGCAGACTCACAGTCACAGGCAGACTCACAGGCAGAGGGCGCTCTGCATATTGAGAAGGAGAGGATGGGAAGAAATGTCACAACTTCAGTCCTCCAGTCAGCGTTCCCACGATTCCATGTATTCAGCGAGAAGGTCGTTCCCCGTCTGTCATCCAGCTGCGCAATTTAGCGAAGTCGCGGTAGGCGCAAATGCGACGGAGTTGGTCATAACGGTAGGTTTATGTTGATTGAAAAATAATGAATGACTTTTTACACAAGAAAGTCTACACGACGCGATTTTCACTGAATTCAACATACTTTATCGATTCCAAGAAGGCAATGAAAACTGATTTTTGACCATTTACAGCCCTAGACCCTTTCCACTTTGTGCTTGGAACCGAGTCCATAACACAGGTGAGTGTAGAGCTATCGAGGTGTCAACCAGATTGGTGAGAATAAACAATTCTAATGTTATAGGCGAATACAGCACATGTAACTGATTTTCCACAGAATATACTCGGTATGGATGTGTAGGATTAGGATACCTATCTTTGTGCTACACAGGACTAGGGTTTCTCTCACTTTTGCATGATGCCGTTGTCAGTCTTGCCATGGCCAGTTTGTTATTCATATGGGTGTAAGCAAATGTCTAGCATCACTGGTTTACTCCAGTAACATTGCATTTTGTAAATATGTTCGTTTTACACTAAAGTATAAATGTCTTTAATTGCATTGTAATTTGCCAAAGTTTTTGCCATTTGGTAGAGAAAATAGTTGATGTTATCCTGAATGCTGACTTTTATTGAGGAATTTATAGCTATACTTCAAAACCTGTGTTGAATACTAACGTTACCAATGGTACTCTTTGATCAAAATCAATGTATTGCCCATCTCTCTCTACCTTACGGGTGATTCCTCACTAAACTAGAACGAAACAGGACCATTATATATTTTTTGGTGTTTTCACAAAATGTTATCAACATACAGTTCCTTTTGGAGGAAGGATTGTTGACATATATTTCACTTTTCTATCTTCAAGCATTATTGAGAAATAATGAATTGAAGTTGGTATATTTGTGACATTTTGGCCTTACCCAGGCCTCCTTTGAGACTCCATAATGTTACATCTGTAGGTGACACAAAGCTGTCATATGTTGCTTAACTGTAAAACTGAATAACACCAATTTGGGCCCCCTGACCTATTCAACATGTTGTTGTGTTACAGCCTGAATTCAAAATGGATTAAATACGTTTTTTTTCTCATCCATCTACACACAATGCCCCATTATGGCAAAGTGAAAACGTGTTTTTGTAAATGTATTGAAAATGAAATATAGATATCTATTTTAAATAGAGTCACTTTGTAGAAGCAACTTTCACACTGATTACAGCTGTGAGTCTTTCTGGTAAGTCTCAAGTGCTTAAAATCAAATCGAATTGTATTTGTCACATGCCAAATACAACAGTGAAATGCTTACTTACAAGCCCTTTAACACTTTTTTCTTCTTGAAACTACACGGTAAAAAAAAATGAAAATAAAAGTAACAAATAATTAAACAGCACCAGTAAAATAAAAATAGCTATATACAGGGGGAACCGGTATAGAGTAGCAGCAGCCTAAAATAGGGGTCTGGGTAGCCCTTTGATGACCTGTTAAGGAGTCTTATGGCTTGAGGGTAGAAGCTGTTAAGAAGCCTTTTGGACCTAGACTTGGCGCTCCGGTACTGCTTGCCGTGCGGTAGCAGAGAGAACAGTCTATCACGACGGTGGCTGGAGTCTTTGACAATTTTTAGGGCCTTCCTCTGACACCGCCTGGTATAGAGGTCCTGGATGGCAGGAAGCTTGGCCCCAGTGATGTACTGGGCCATATGCACTACCCCACTGTCTGTAGTGCCTTGTGGTCAGAGGCCAAGCATTTGCCATACCAGGCAGTGATGCAACCATGCTCTCTATGGTGCAACTGTAGAACCTTTTGAGGATCTAAGGAACCATTCAAATCTTTTCAGTCTCCTGAGGGGGAATAGGTTTTGTCGTACCCTTTTCACGACTTTCTTAGTGTGATTGGACCATTTTAGTTTGTTGGTGATGTGAACACTAAGGAACTTAAAGCTCTCAACCTGCTCCACTACAGCCCCGTCGATGAGAATGGGGGCATGCTCGGTCCTCCTTTTCCTATAGTCCACAATCATCTCATTTGTCTTGATCACGTTGAGGGAGAGGTTGTTGTCCTGGCACCTCACGGCTAGGTGTCTGACCTCCTCCCTATGTCGCACCCCTGAGGGGCCCCCGTGTTGAGGATCAGTGTGGTGGATGTGTTGTTACCTACCCCTACCACCTGGAGGCAGCCCTTCAGGAAGTCCAGGATCCAGTTGCAGAGGAAGGTGTTTAGTCCGAGGGCCTTTAGCTTAGTGATGAGCCAGTTGGTCAATGCATGCTCAGAGTACACGTCCTGGTAACCAGTCTGCCTTGTGAATGTTGACCTGTTTAAAGGTCTTACTCACATTGGCTACATAGAGCGTGATCACACAGTCGTCCGGAACAGCTGATGCTCTCGTGCATGTTTCAGTGTTACTTTTCTCTAAGCGAGCATAGAAGTAATTTAGCTTGTCTGGTAGGCTTGTGTCACTGGGCAGCTCGTGGCTGTGCTTCTCTTTGTAGTCTGTAATAGTTTGCAAGCCCTGCCACATACACAAGCTGCCACATACACATTCATTTGTAGTCCTGTATTGGCGCTTTGCCTGTTTGATGGTTCAGAGGGCAGAGTCCCACTCCATGTAAGCGGCAGCTCTACCCTTTAGCTCAGTGCTGATGTTGCCTGTAATCCATGGCTTCTGGTTGGGGTATGTACGTACAGTAACTGTGGGGACAACGTCATCGATGCACTTATTAATGAAGCCAGTGACTGATGTGGTGTACTCCTCATTGCCATCAGAAGAATCTCGTAACATGTTCCAGTCTGTACTACTAAAACCGTCCTGTAGCTTAGCATCTGCTTCATCTGACCACTTTTTTTAATAGACCGAGTCACTGGTGCTTCCTAATTTAGTTTTTGATTGTAAGCAGGAATCAGGAGAATTGAATTATGGTCAGATTTGCCAAATGGAGGGCAAGGGAGAGCTCTGTACGCGTCTCTGTGTGTGGAGTAAAGGTGGTCTAGAGCCCCCCCCCCCCCCCCCCCAATCAAAGTTTCTGGCCACTAGGAGCGCTGCCTCTGGATGAGCGTTCTCCGGTTTGCTTATGGCCGTATACAGCTCATTGAGTGCGGTATTAGTGCCAGCATCGGTTTGTGGTGGTAAATAGACAGCTGCAAAGAATATAGATGAAACTTTCTCTTGGTAAATAGTGTGGTCTACAGCTTATCATGAGATACTCTACCTCAGGCGAGCAAAACCTCGATACTTCCATAGATTTCATGCACCATCTGATGTGATCTGATTACCCATCTAATTACCCACTCGTCGTCAGAGGCATCCAGAACAGTGAAGAGGTGACTCCAGGATGCTGGCCTTCTAGGCAGAGTTCCTCTGTCCAGTGTCTGTGTTCTTTTGCCCATCTTAATCTTTTATTTATGTTGGCCAGTCTGAAATATTGGTTTTTCTTTGTTACTCTGCCTAGAAGGCCAGCATCCCGTAGTCACCTCTTCACTGTTGACGTTGAGACTGGTCTTTTGCGGGTACTATTTAATGAAGCTGCCAGTTGAGGACTTATGAGGCATCTGTTTCTCAAACTGGACACGAATGTACTTGTCCTCTTGCTCAGTTTTGCACCAGGGCCTCCCACTCCTCTTTCTATTCTGGTTAGCGCCAGTTTGCGCTGTTCTGTGAAGGGAGTAGTACACAGTGTTGTACGAGATCTTAGGTTTATTGGCAATTTCCCACATGGAATAGCCTTCTATTCTCAGAACAAGAATAGCCTGATGAGTTTCAGAAGAAAGTTCTTTGTTTCTGGCCATTTTGAGTCTGTAATCGAACCCACAAATTGTGATGCTCCAGATACTCAACTAGTCTAAAGAAGGCCAGTTTTATTGCTTCTTTAATCAGAAGATTAGTTTTCAGCTGTGGTAACATAATTGCAAAAGGGTTTTCTAATGATCAATTAGCCTTTTGGAACACAGGAGTGATGGTTGCTGATAATGGGCCTCTGTACGCCTATGTAGATATTCCATTAAAAATCCGCCGTTTCCAGCTACGATAGTCATTTACAACTAACAATGTCTACACTGTATTTCTGATCAATTTGATGTTATTTTAATGGACAAAATAATCTATATATATATACACACACACACATATTATTTTAAAAACAAAAATTAATCTCCCTGATTTAAAATGTCCAAAGTCTTGTCACCTTACAGTAATATGTGACTAAAATAAATGGGAGTTGTTGCATCAAACCTGCTGTATCACAGAGGAATGACAAGCAGCTTGTAGGAAGCAACCATGACAGCGTTAAAAGGGACAATCTCACCTTTTCCCCCCGAGGGCTCTGGAGCACAGCTCTTTAATCCGGAATGGGACGGAATGGTGACGTCATAGAGAGCGTTGCCTGGACAACTGAGCAGCGTAGATGGAATTAAAACCCTCCATGTCTCTCCTCATCTGTGTCATTGGGTTACCAGGGCGTCTTCCATTAATTCACACCAACAGCAGGAACACACACACACACACACACACAGTAGTGTTTTGTGTTGCTCCTTCCCTCTTTGTGTGTTTCTTGGATCAATGCAAGAGGATGAAAGTCAAGTAGAATGAAAAGAGGAGGCGTGACCTTTAGGGCGATTCCATATTTTTGGTATCTGAGATAGAAACTTCATTGGGAGTGAGGATGTTTGACATGATTTTTACATTTGTAACAAATTACTTTTGAGAAATTCATGATGAGTGGCCATTTTAAGCTGTTTTTAGACCAATACATGTTTCCTGTAAGAGCCTATTATCTTTGAACCGTATCTGATACAGACATCTTGGTGCCATTATACTCACTATAGTGTGCTCTGACATTATAGGTCAATAACCAATCACAGCCCTCATTTATGATTGCAGATTCAGCAAATCACCAGCAGAGGGAGTTCCAGTTTAATCAATTTTTCCATTCACTCTATTAGTACTGCTCATAAAATGTATCAGAATTAGCGGTTAAGCGCATTAGTCTAGTAACCGAAAGGTCGCTGGTTCGAATCTGAGGGAGCAAGGTAGAAAAATCTGCAGTTCTGCCCTTGAGCAAGGCAGTTAACCCACCCAAAACAACTTCTCCCCTGGCGTCAATGACATGGACATCGATTAAAGCAGCCCACTGCACCTCTCTGATTCAGAAGGGTTGGGTTGGATGCGGAAGACACATTTCCGTTGAATGCATTCAGTTGTGCAACTGACTAAGTATCCCCCTTTCCCTTTCCAGTATATTGTACAAAACAATATGTCCTAAAATGAACACAATCAAAAAGGGTACTTTTGTGATATTAATATGTTGAATAAATCAACAACAAAAAAATCAGAATCAAGACATTCTCCATATTTTAGAGAACACTAGAAGGAGTACATTGACACCCAGATGTTGTCTTTATCATGTACAGTTCAGAGATATTAGGTTCTTACAGGAAGCTAAAATGGCCCCTTTTCATCATGATTTTCTCAAATGGTTTCTAATACAAATGTAAAGAGCATGTGAAATATTTTGGGGCTAAGCTAGCATGGAATCGCCCTTTAGTTTAATGAGACCATTGATTTGCAAAAAGGACCACACACTGAAATGACTGTTGAGGGTAATGTGGGGGAGAGGAGGGGAGGGACGTAGAAGGGGAGGAGGAGCAGAGAGGAGAAGCAGAAGGAGACTGACTTGGCATGTTCTTGTTGGTGTATAATTTTAAGAGATTAGACAAAGGACATGTTTTCCTCCACTACCAGAGCTTTACTGAGTAAGCAGTGTACTGTGGGAGAGTTGGACCCTGAACCATAGTTTGCCATATGTTGGGCTCCCTAGTGGAAACCAGCTGAAAATTGCTTTCTGCTCCTGTGAATTAATGTTTTTTAAAGAGGCTAGTCCACTGGGGGTGGTGTGAGTGGTGAAGAGGGGGTGATGGGAGGAGAGGGGGTGATGGGAGGAAGTTATTTTTGGAAACAGACATCAGTATGACGCTGGGCGGTCATGCTTGTGGTTGCCAAATCTCTATGGAATCTGGTACTGTTGTTGGAGTGTTATTCTGTTGTGTCAATGAATTAGTTTTTCATTATAATTCTAAACATTGCCTCTTTTTTGTATGCCCAAACCGGTTCAGCCCAATAGTGACAGGTCAGACTGTGTCAATAGCAGCACACGATTCTGTTCACAGCTTCACCCTTTTTAAAGGATTAATTACTTGTACACACAATCGTGTATGAAAACAAACACAATTTGCTTTTTTCTTCAGTTCTCCAAAACAAAAACAAACAAGTGTTAGGGCCACACTGTTTACTGGATGCAAAGGTGTGTGTGTGTGTTGATCTGTGGTCTGCACACTGAAGTGGTGGAGCTTCTGAAACAGAACAGTCCAGTTGTGCAGCCTCAGCACTTCCTTGTTGGATTTCCTTGTTGGATTTCCTTGTCACGACCCTGTAGAGGCACGCAGACAACCTGGTTCTTGCTTAGTGCAGGTAAACCCTCGTTATTCAGGACTGTCTATATTGTGTGTTCTTAATGCACTGCGTGTTGTGAATGCAGGCAAATGGCTGTACTGTAACTGACATTGGCTAGGTCACCTTCAGACAGTACGAGAGAGCCTTGTTGCTGCTGCTGTGACTGCTTTGATGTGATGGGGGTATTTATAGACTCCTGCTGTGTGTCTGTGCTTGTGTGGTATGTCTGTGTGCTTGCGCGTTAGCTGCCCCACCTCTTCACTAACTAACATAATCCAGGACCTCTGCCCATTATCCACCTCAAAACGTCATGCTGTCATGTTTTTGCAACATGTTAGGCATCAACCAACGCTTATGTGAACTGGTCATGCTCCCAGCAAGCTTTGCGGTGCCAATAAGAAAAGATGAGCGTCAATCTATTGAAGCTTATGTCAATATATTGCAGTCAATATGAGACTCAGACATGTCTCTTTCTCTCTTCTCTAATCCCCATCTTCGCTCGCTCTCCCTCCCTCTCTCTCTTTGCTTCCCTCCATCTTTCTCTCCTTTATCTTTATCTTTCTCTCTTTATCCCCCGTCTTCTCTCTCCCTTCCCCTTCATTCAACTCTTCCACCCTCCTTAAGATATTGAAAAAATAACGATCAGATTATATATAACAGAGCTTTGGATCTATAACAGAGCTTTGGTCTGCGATGCTTTATGCTAGAACCAAGCTGTAAAATACCCGGGAAAGACATGACTCCGATGCATATGACTCCGATGCCTATTTTCAGGTCTTTCCAGAGATGTTCGATTGGGTTCAAGTCCGGGCTCTGGCTGGGCCAATTAAGGACTTTAAGAGACTTGTCTCGAAGCCACTCCTGCGTTGTCTTGGCTGTGTGCTTAGGGTTGTTGTCCTTTTGGAAGGTGAACCTTCGCCCCAGTCTGAGGTCCTGAGCGCCCTGGAGCAGGTTTTCATCAAGGATCTCTCTGTACTTTGCTCCGTTCATCTTTTCCTCGATCCTGACTAGTCTGGCAGCCGCTGAAAAACATCCCCACAGCATGATGCTGCCGCCACCATGCTTCACCGTAGGGATGGTGCCAGGTTTCCAGAAGGGATTTCAGGCCAAATAGTTCAATCTTGGTTTCATCAGACCAGAGAATCTGGTTTCTCATGGTCTGAGAGTCTTTAGATGCCTTTTGGCAAACTCCAAGCGGGCTGCCATGTGCCTTTCACTGAGTGGCGGCTTCCGTATGACCTCTCTACCATAAAGGCCTGATTGGTGGAGTGCTGCAGAGATGGTTGTCCTTCTGGAAGGTTCTCCCATCTCCACAGAGGAACTCTGTCAAAGGTCCAATCGGGTTCTTGGTCACCTCCCTGACAAAGGCCCTTCTCCCTCGATTGCTCAGTTTGGCCAAGCGGCTAGCTCTAGGAAGAGACTTGGTGGTTCCAAACTTCTTCCATTTAAGAATGATGGAGGCCACTGTGTTCTTGGGGACCTTCAATGCTGCAGACAATACTTGGTACCCTTCCCCAGATCTGTGCCTCGACACAATTCCTTCAACCTCATGTTATAGTTTTTGCTCTGACGTACTATTAACTGTGGGACCTTCTATAGACAGGTGTGTGCCTTTCCAAATCATGTACAATCAATTTGAATTTACCACAGGTGGACTCCAATCATGTTGTAGAAACATCTCAAGTATGATCAATGTAAGCATGTTGCACCTGAGCTCCATTTCGAGTCTCAGAGCAAAGGGACTGGATACTTGTGTAAATAAGGTATTTCTGTTTTAATATTTGATAAATTTGATAAAACTGAGAACTTGTTTTTGCTTTGTCATTATGGGGGTATTGTATGCAGATTGATTATGAAAAGATTGTATTTAATCAATTTTAGAAGACTAACGTAACAAAATGTGGAAAGCGTGTAGAGGTCTGAATACTTTTCCGACTGCACTGTATGTTTTGATTTCTAAGGTTGGTATCATTCACAATTAAAGTTGCCAAATAACTCAATCTAGTGTACAGAACCTGTTTCAAATGACCGCTTAGCCACTTCATATTCGCACTTGCTCGGGAATAGGAAAAAAATCCTTTCTATTTTATTATATTATTTTTACTATTAAATTATAGAACATAAAATAATGGCAAGGGATTTATATGCATATCTTGTCTGCTAAATTAACTAGCCTACAGCCTAGGCTGCCATTGGCATGGCGCATAGCCAGATAAAATACAGTAGGCCGATTCAGAATATACTGTTCTGTTCGTCTGAAATGCATTTTCTTTATATTGTAATGTGTGTATATATATATTTTGTTGACCTACCTAAAATAAACAATGGATTTATGGTGAAAGGTATACATATTAAATAGTTTTTAAATGTAGTTGTTCCAAAGGCGCGCATCAGCGGTGTGGAGGCCTGAAGATGCTAAATGTGTTTATGCTAATTAACTGTCAATTACCGTGAGACCAGCAGTCATTTGCATGACAGTTACCGTCTGACAAAATGTCATGACCACCACAGCCCTAGGAGGGAGGGGGGAGAGAGAGTGATGTCAGTGAAATGTGGGCGGGCGAGAGAGAAGGATGGAGGTGAAAGAAGGTGGGAGAGAAGAGAAACATGGAGGCAAAGAAGTAGAGGGAGGGAGGGAGGGAGGGAGGGAGGGAGGAAGAGAGGGACGTCTTGAAATAAGCGTCAACCCTGTGACATCTTTTTTTCATTAAATGTAATGTATTGACATAAGCATCAACCTTGTCATTTTCCCATTGAATGCAATGTATTGACATAAGTATCAAGTGGTTGACGCTCATCTTTTCCAATTGGCACCACAAACCCTGCTGGGGGCATGGCCAATTGACATAGGCCTCAATTGGTTGATGCCTAACGTTTAAGCAGAAACATGACAGGATGATGTTTTCCTGTGATATCATATTGAGGACCCAGCGTCCTGCCGACCATTGTATTGGGTAAACACTCAGCCACAGTTATATTATGTACTATGTAAGTCTCCTAAGTGCATCTCTAGCTGCTTTGGAACTGCTGCGTTCTGTAATAAAGAACATGTAATTTACTCTTTAACTCCCACTACTCCTCTGCCTATTTACTTCGTCTGATGAATCACTAGTGCTTGTCTGCAGGGGCATTGACTGACTGACTTACAGTGAGTGCATGCATCCCCTATGGGAATTGAACCCACAACCCTGGAGTGGCTTGCACCATGCTCTTACCAACTGAGCCACACAGGACCACAGGAAGAGGTTTTCCCCCAGCACCCCAATCCTTCATAGTAGGACTAGGCTTAATCACTACTTATAATGGGGAACTTGCTCACTTTGGGCTCCCTTTTAATGTTCAAATGTGCAGGTCATCAGAGTCAATATTACAAGACCTAGAGAACAACATACATGTGGTTTTATTAGCATTTAGCACTAGTTTAAGATTTTTGAAGGTCATGAATGGCCTGCTGTACTGGGGGGGGGCACAGGAATACATAACTCTATCATCTGCATAGAGATGAATGTTACAGGTTTCAACAGATAGACCTATATTATTTATATAAATAGTTTATTTAAATAGTGAAGAGAAGAATCGACCCGTGCGGCACAGCTTTCGTAACATCGAGGACTACATTTGATATGGTCAGTAAGCAACACGTTGTGTTGTGTTCTGTCCATTTAGATAGTTCTTGGACCAAATGTGAAACATCCTGATCTTGGCCTATTTCAGACCATCTTTGAACAAATAAGAAATGGTCAACTGTATCAAACGCCTTCGACAGGTCCAATAAATAAGGCTGGTACAATTATTTTTATGGTCTCAACAATAAAGCACATAATCTAAGACAAGTGTATACATGGCAGAGGCTCAATCAAACTTGTCTTGTTGTTGAATATTTTATATTTGCTTTTTCCAGTTAAGAACATTCAAAACAAATGAAAATATATTAGACAATATAAGTGACAATAACCTTACAAGACAACAGACAAGTGTAAAAAAATATATTTGTGTATATACATATATATATATATACTGCTCAAAAAAATAAAGGGAACACTTAAACAACACAATGTAACTCTAAGTCAATCACACTTCTGTGAAATTAAACTGTCCACTTAGGAAGCAACACTGATTGACAATAAATTTCACATGCTGTTGTGCAAATGGAATAGACAACAGGTGGAAATTATAGGCAATTAGCAAGACACCCCAATAAAGGAGTGGTTCTGCAGGTGGTGACCAGACCACTTCTCAGTTCCTATGCTTCCTGGCTGATGTTTTGGTCACTTTTGAATGCTGGCAGTGCTTTCACTCTAGTGGTAGCATGAGACGGAGTCTACAACCCACACAAGTGGCTCAGGTAGTGCAGCTCATCCAGGATGGCACATCAATGCAAGCTGTGGCAAGAAGGTTTGCTGTGTCTGTCAGCGTAGTGTCCAGAGCATGGAGGCGCTACCAGGAGACAGGCCAGTACATCAGGAGACATGGAGGAGGCCGTAGGAGGGCAATAACCCAGTAGCAGGACCGCTACCTCCGCCTTTGTGCAAGGAGGAGCAGGAGGAGCACTGACAGAGCCCTGCAAAAAGACCTCCTAATGCAAGACAGTCAGCAGTTCCTGCAAGAGGAAGGCATTGATGCTATGGACTGGCCCGCCCGTTCCCCAGACCTGAATCCAATTGAGCACATCTCGGACATCATGTCTCGCTCCATCCACCAACGCCACGTTGCACCACAGACTGTCCAAGAGTTGGTGGATGCTTTAGTCCAGGTCCGGGAGGAGATCCCTCAGGAGACCATCCGCCCCCTCATCAAGAGCATGCCCAGGCGTTGTAGGGAGGTCATACAGGCATGTGGAGGCCACACACACTACTGAGCCTCATTTTGACTTGTTTTAAGGACATTACATCAAAGTTGGATTAGCCTGTAGTGTGGTTTTCCACTTGGAGTGTGACTCCAAATCCAGACCTCCATGGGTTGATACATTTGATTTCCATTGATAATTGTTGTGTGATTTTGTTGTCAGCACATTCAACTATGTAAAGAAAAAAGTATTTAAGAAGAATATTTCATTCATTCAGATCTAGGATGTGTTATTTTAGTGTTCCCTTTATTTTTTTGAGCAGTGTATATATATATACAATAAATTAAAGTCATAATAAAAAAATGGAGACACTGGATCATATGGTCACGTGCCGTAAGCTACCTACTATACATTAAATGTGAAACATTATGTGAGGATCATATAGAGATGCAATCAATATGATGTGAGGGGAGATTCTCCATATAGTCAGTAAAAGGTTGCCAAACTCTGTAAAATGTCTCTAACTTATTCCTCAAGCAGTACGTGATTTTTCTCCAGTTCGATACAACTATTAACTTCTGATAGCCACATTGCAACTGGCAGGGAGGAATCCAATTTTCCATTTCAAGGCGATACATTTCTTGGCAATCGCTAGCAATATTTCTGTTAGCTTTATAGTATGGCTTTGCCTAAGATTGGAATTAGTAAAATTACCCAGGAGACAAACCTTTGCTTCTAAAGTGAATCCAACCCCATTTAATTGAGGATATAGTATCGCATATCCCCTGCCAGAAACGGTGTTGTTTTGAACACTGCCAAGTGGAATGGAGGAATGTTCCTTCATCTGAGCCATAAGGAGGAGATATCAGGGTTGAACATCTAGATGGGATGATATAGAGCTGATGGAGGAAATTAAACTGGATCAGTCTGTATCTGGAGTTCAATGTGGAAGTAACACCATCCCTGCATACAGTACGTCACTGGTCTTGGACAGTTGTTGGTCTGCATGGCAGAGTTGTTCAATAGATGACATCATAGGTAGGTTCCATTGTCCTTTTGAGAGTCACTCTAATAACAGGTAACTACAGAAGTCCCTGTTAGACAAATGGTATTTCTGTTTCAGCTGTTCAAAAGACATAAGAATTCCCTCATAACAATGTTCCAGAAGAGTCATACCCTTATTAGACCATGGACTAAAATGACTATTCTGGGAAAACAGGATTTTAGGGGGAAAAAATCCCTCTCATCTGAACAGCTCATGCAGTTTGCCCCATGCCAGGACAGAATGTATAATTAAAGGGTTGTCGGTGATGGTTTTTATAGACTTCCTGTCCCATTTGTAAAATAATTCTGCCCCAGTGTCCTCATATACCTCAAACTTTTCAATGTTCAACCATGAGGGAGAAGGTCCATTGTCAAAATTCTGAGCCAGAAATCTAGACTGCGCAGCCAGTGATGCCAATTTAGCAATTTTGTTGTTAGATGTACCAACTTATCAGACTACCCTGGCAACTTTTTTTCCAAACAACACCTAGCAACAAATGTAGCTACTTAAAAAAAAAATTTTTTTTGAACTTTTAGCAACTTTTGAAAAGTGACTCAAACGCTAAAATGCACGCAATTTCCCTCTAAATGACACAAAAAAGATTTTCTCTGTCATACACTCAGTCACAAAGCACGTGCCTGACTGCAAAAGTGCATTGTGAGTGACTTCAGCAGCAGGCGCACAGCTCGTGCACATGGAAGCAGCAGGCCAGCAGCAATTTCAACAAACTTCCAAATGCACCGCACCAAGTGCACAGAAATCATTAGGGGAGTACTGGCTCCTTATTTTCTCAAAAGTATAACATCAGATGTGGGGGATGAGAAGTTGTCTCCTTTTGGTTCCACTGATCCACTGAGTCCACTGATGTCAGTGTCTTGAAATTCCTGGGTGTGGTGATTCGGTATTTCAGTGCTAAAAAAAGAACTGTTGTGTCCACATTTCTCGGGCTGGTTGAATTGGAGGGGGGCGATGCCAGATCAATAGCAAAGGCGGTAGTTGAGTTTTTTGAGAAGTGTTACCTTCTTCAGGGTATTGGCACTGAAAATGTGTCCGTGATGACTGGGGTGCACAACGGGGTGCACAAGATTTTAAAGGATGAATGTGATTGACCAATTTGGTAATCATCTGCTGTGTGTGCCATTCTTTACAATTGGCTGTCAGTGTAGCATCCAAAGAAACCATCCCTTGGAGTGTTGAGTACTTAATCAGGGAAACGTACAACTGGTTTTTGATTTCCCCAAAATGGCGCAAGGCGTACAAAGCAGTGTATGCCACCATTAATTGTGGCCAGAAACCCCTGCAGATCGCCAAAGTGTGTGCCACACGTTGGCTATCGATTTAGTCTGCTGTAACTCGTATATTGAGCCAGTGGGAAGAACTGAAACTTTTTTTTGTGTGTGTGAATTTACCGCTTTTTCTCCCCAATTTCGTGGTATCCAATTGTTTTAGTAGCTACTATCTTGTCTCATCGCTACAACTCCGGTACGGGCTCGGGAGAGACGAAGGTTGAAAGTCATGCGTCCTCCGATACACAACCCAACCAAGCCGCACTGGTTCTTAACACAGCGCGCATCCAACCCGGAAGCCAGCCGCACCAATGTGTCGGAGGAAACACCGTGCACCTGGCAACCTTGGTTGGCGCACACTGCGCCCAGCCCGCCACAGGAGTCGCTGGTGCGCGATGAGACAAGTATATCCCTACCGGCCAAACCCTCCCTAACCCGGACGACGCTAGGCCAATTGTGCGTCGCCCCACGGACCACCTGGTCGCGGCCGGTTACGACAGAGCCTGGGCGCGAACCCAGAGTCTCTGGTGGCACCGCCCTTAACCACTGCGCCACCCGGGAGGCCCAAGAACTGAATCTCCACTTTGAGTTGACCAAGGCCAGTGAGTATTGATACATGGTGGATATGCTCCACTCCATGTACATGGACAAGACCAACTATGTCTACCTGACATTCTTGAAATCAATCCTGTCTGACGAGAGTACGGTGTACCAACTCAGTCTTGCGCCAGGGGACGAAAAGGTCATTCGGAGACGGTGCATCAACTACATTGTTGCTTTAAGCAAGGAGCTGCAAGCAAGGCTCCCAGACAACCTTGAAGCCGTGTGAAACATGGCCTTGTTCAGTGTTAAGGAAACGCTAAAGCACAATAAAGGCATCAATTAAATGATTAAAGTAGCTGAGCTACTGGGGTACCAGCCCCAAACAATTGATACAATTGTTTCTCGATGGAGAAACATCCATCTGTTTAGGTGGGACTCAACTGAAAATACAGTCACGTTTTGGAGTGAATAACTACACAAACTCTTCCGGGTCAAATCCATTTGAAGATGTGTGCAAAGATTCAATCCTTGCCACACTCGAATGTGGAGGTTGAATGGCTGTTCAGCCAAATATTTGTGGTCAAGTCAAAGATAAGAAATAGAATGTCACTGCACACTCTCAACTCCATACTCCTGGTGCGGTATGGACTGAAGCTGGCTGGCGATACCTGTTACCAGCATAAACTACGGAGTGAAGTTCTGCAGCAGCTTGGCACCATAGACGCATCGAGCTTTAAGGCCCCTCCACCCTCTTCTGCTGGTTCCAGCTCCATGACAATGCCGTTCGACAGTGAAGATGAAGAGGATTTTCTTGCCAATCTATGATCCCATCATATTTACAGTACGTATGCAAGGAGTGGACTTTCTGGAACTGGCGGAGACACACAGCTGATGGTGGCAGTGTGTACTGCAGTGTGAGCAAGAAAGTGGCAATATCTGGAGGAAACAAGTGAGCAGCTATCCAGCCAAGCAGCACAACAACCTGGAGAGAGATGCCTAGCGCACACATCATTATTTGAGTTAAGTTGCTTGTTCAATAAGTTAGCATATATACCTTGTTATTAGCTTGTACCTATAATTGTTGATCAGTTAGGTAGCATGTTAACTAACTACCAATACACTGCTGAAAACTATAATTGTTCAGAATGTGTAGGTTGTCCAGTTAAAAAGAAAATAAATGAAATGCAATGGTTCAATAACATGTAATTGTTTAATAATTCAATGTGTTTAAAAAATATCTGATCATATAAAGTGTTGTGTTTATTACTTTTACAAATATGTAATTATAAACCAACAAATCGAAACTAACAAATTGTCAAATCATGTTTGACGCCGAGCTGGCCAGTCAATTTGAGTAACATTATTGTGTATTCTACGTAATAACGCAGTTTTACGTTATTATGTAATGACGTCATCATGCAATGACATCACAACGTCATTTAGCCACTTTTAGCAACAAATCAACCTGCCTCTAGCAACTTCCCCCTTACTATTTATCGGTATATGTTTGGGTAAAATGAAAATGTTTGTTTTATTCTGTACACATTTCTCCCGAATTCCAAATAAAAATATTTAAAAAATTGTCATTTAGAGTATTTATTTGTAGAAAATGACAAGCATCAGTTTGGCCCCTCCAAGCCAAACACCTGTGTACATTTCCACATCATCAAAAGCGTGTAATATACAGTGTGAACGTTTATGATCACTATGTTTGATGTACAGTTACAAGATGACATGGCGTTATACCCTGGGTTGGCCTGAACAGAATGTGCCTATTTTTATTGTATTGTAAATCAAATTTGCCGGGGACCATGCATCTGAGTACACTCATGACTCCATTCCATGCCCACCAAAATGACATTCTGCTTCTCTGAATTGCCTTGCGAAAGTCTTACACTGTAAGATCGTATTTTAGAATTTAGCTAGTCATGTTGGCAATAGAACAAGCTTTCAAATTATGCCTACCTGACCCAGATTGCGATTTATAATGGCCCGTTTTTTACAGTTGCGTAAACAACAACTGTAAATGTTTAAAGATGGGTACGCAGGGTTGTGTTCCATTCAAAACAACTACAAGATGTGCTTGCTCTAGTTCCGAAACGGCACAGCTAGAGAGCGCAAAAAATAACCTTATAGTTGAAGACTCTTCTTTGAGTCATAGAAGTGCTTTGAAAGGACTTAGAAACTGGAGAGGTGTGACCACTTGGAAACACCAGTTAGACCTCTCACTCTAACCTTTGTCATTTGTTTGTCTTATGTTGCGCCTACCCGAAATGTTCCAAGAATATTCTTATGTTACTGAATGTATCCAGAGTATTTTCATATTTCGTTATCAACAAATCTGGTAAAATGTATAATGAATCTAAAATGCACATAAAATCAACAATCTTGTGTCAGGTGAACTGTTGTGTCCTCACCTTCAGTCTAATCATTTCCCGTAATCTCCAAACTGTTCCCATTTTATTGTTACCATGGTTATGCATTTCCATATTTCTTCTGTAAGAAACACTTAAAGGTACCCCTGTCCATATAGGCCAATTCCCACGAGTGTAAAGGGTTAGTAACACAAGACATGCTACTCACCCTCAGCATGAGTCCCAAATGGTACCCTATTGCACTATAGTGCACTATATAGACTAGAGCCTTGAGGGCCCTGGGCCCTGGTCAAAAGTAGCACACTATATAGGGAATAGGGTGCCTGTTACATGTTTATTACATATATGTATATGTGTCAGAGCAGAGAATCTAGTGGCCAGTGCCATGGCAATGCTGCTGTTTATGTTGTGGTGGCAACAAGAGCTGAGCTGACACTTGACTAGTTGAAAACTAAGGGTATGTCCTAATTTACACTTTATTCCCTGTTTAGTGCACTATAAAGGGAATAGGATGCCATTTGGGATGCTGTATAAGATTGGAGCAGCTTTAGCAACTGAATGCACCCTGGTTAGGAAGTAACAGGTTGCTTAGCAACTGCCAGACACAGTGGGTAATAAAACATATTTGGTTTCAGAGTCTTACAACAATAGCCATCTGACCACGAATTGGGTCAAACAACTACATTATATAACATAGTGCCTTCGAAAAATGTAATAAAATGGACTAAATGCATTAAACTCAGCAATCTACACACAACTTAATGCCAAAGCGGAAACGGGTTTTTAGAAATTGGAGATCCTTGGTGAAAATCTACTCCAGAGCACTCAGGACCTCAGATTGCTCGAAGCAGTGCTCTGGTGTAGATTTTCACCAAGGATCTCTCTGTACTTTGCTCTGTTCATTCATTTTTTCCTCAATCCTGACTGCAGCTGGAAAAAAATCCCCACAGCATGATGATGTCACCACCATGCTTCACCGTAGGGATGGTGCCAGGTTTCCTCCAGACATGACGCTTGTCATTTCCGTTTTTTATTTTTAATAAGTTTGCAAAAATTTCTAAAAACCTGTTTCCGCTTTGCCATTAAGTTCTTGTGTGTAGATTGCTGAGTTTTTTTAATGCATTTAGTCTATTTTATTACATTTTTCGAAGGCACTGTATGTTATATAATGTAGTTGTTTGACCCAATTCGAGGTCAGATGGCTATTGTTGTAAGACTCTGAAACCAAATATGTTTTATTACCCACTGTGTCTGGCAGTTGCTAAGCAACCTGTTACCTTCCTAATCAGTTGCTAAAGCTGCTCCAATCTTATACAGCATCCCAAATCCTTCCAACAGGACAACTAAGCACACAGCCAGGACAACAACCCTAAGCACACAGCCAAGACAACGCAGGCGTGGCTTCGGGACAAGTCTCTGAATGTCCTTGAGTGGCCCAGCCAGAGCCCGGACTTGAACCCGATCAAACATCTCTGGAAATGCTCGGTTACTAGTCCAACGCTCTAACCACTAGGCTACCTGCCAAATGCATGTGCTTACTGTATTTTTGGAAAGTGATTGTCCTATGGGAACCTAAAACTATTTGAATTACTTGTAGATTAATCAATGTCCTTTGCATATTCAGAAAGAACAGGTTGTTACTAGGTTTAGTAGGTTATCATGGTCAAGTATTTTGTGTTGGGCTAGTGCATGTTACTGTATAATTGGGATTGTGATGTGGGAACCTAAAATGTTTTGAATTACTACTTTGCATAATCAGAAATGGTGCTGACATACCGTGGTTTGCCCGTTTCCCTCCAATTATACAAGCACAATGCCAACTGTTGTTTTCAGTAAACAACCCACAGAGCAACTTCTCTGTGTCACCCAATACTGTTACAATGCTCCCTTGTCATTGGGGTGATTTGGGGGAAACCCCCAATGGGAACATCATCACAGATGAGTGAGTAGCACATAAGTACCACATCCTAGGAAAGAGTAGCCTTTCACTCCAAAGTTAAACCCCTGTTTTCCTTAAAATGTCAATTAAATTGTAAACCTTGTCATTATTATGAAGAGCTTATTTTAGTTTCAAGCCTTTCATGGGCACTAAAAGGGACACTAAAAGTTCTGTGGGGCCTATCATATAACAGAGTTGCGTCACTGACATAAAGTAATAGTGAAGCATTTAAACTTTGCCAGCCGTTACACTTTATACCCTGTTCTTTTGTTTGAACTTTTCATCTGGAGTGGCGCTCTTTCTGGTCTCCATGTCAAGTTTCCTGCCCGTTGCCTAATAATCCAGAAGCCCACATATGGCCCCAGCCCTTTTATAGAAGTAGCTTTGTCGGAGAGGAAGGGAACCGCTCAGGGATTTCACCATGAGGCCTATGGTGACTTTAAAACAGTTAGAGTTTCAGGCTGTGATAGGAGATACCCGAGGAAGCGATCAACAACATTGTAGTTACTCCACAATACTAACCTAATTGACAGAGTGAAAAGCAGGAAGCCTGTACAGAATTTAAATATTCGAAAAGATGCATTCTGTTGGCAACAAAGTGCTAAAGTAATACTGCAAAAAATGTGGCAAAGCAATTACATTTTTGCCTTGAGTACAAAGTGTTATCTTCAAGGCAAATCCAATACATCACTGAGTACCACTCCATATTTTCAAGCATATTGGTGACTGCATCATGTTATGAATATGCTTGTAATCATTAAGGACGGAGGAATTTTTCAGGATAACAAATAAATTGATTTTTACTTGTTTTATTTTATTTAACTAGGAAAGTCAGTTAAGAACAAGTTCTTATTTACAATGACGGCCTAGGAACAGTGGGTTAACTGCCCTGTTCGGGGGCTGAACGACAGATTTGTACTTTGTCAGCTCAGGGATTCGATCTAGCAACATTTCGGTTACTGTCCCAATGCTCAAACCACTAGGCTACCTGTCGGAATGGAGCTAAGCACAGGCAAAATCCTAGAGGAGAACCTGGTTCTGTCTGCTTTCCACCAGACACCTTTCAGCTTAAAACACAAGGCCAAATCTACACTGGAGTAGCTTACCAAGAAGACAGTGAATGTTCCTGAGTGGCCAAGTCAGTTTTGACTGAAATTTTCTTAAATATATGGCAAGACCTGAAAATAGTGTCTTGTAATAATCAACAACCCCTTGACAGAGCTTGAAGAATTTTGAAAAGAATAATGGGCAAATGTTGCACAATCCAGGTGTGGAAAGCTCTTATAGACTTACCCATAAAGGCTCACAGCTTTAATGGCTGTCAAAGGTGCTTCTACAAAGCATTGACTCTGGGGTGTGAATACTCTATGTAAATGAGATATTTCTGTATATTTATTTTTTACACTTTTTAAATGTCTCAGAACATGTTTTCACTTTGTCAATATGGGGTATTGTGTGTAGGTGGGTGAGTGAGTGAAAAACAATTAATTTAATACATTTTGAATTCAGTCCAACACATCAAAATGTAGAATGAGTCAAGGGGTATGAATACTTTCTGAACGCACTGTGCACATTCAAATGTATGTGGACACCTGCTTGTTGAACATTCATTTAAAAATCATGGGCATTAATATGGAGTTGGTCTCCCCTTTGCTGCTATAACAGCCTCCACTCTTCTGGGAAGACTTTCCGCAACAGTAGATGTAACGTTCCTGTGGGGACTTGCTTCCATTCAGCCACAAGCATTAGCCAGGTAGGCACTGATGTTGGGCGATTAGGCCTGGCTCGCAATTGGCGTTCCAATTCATCCCAAAGGTGTTCGATGGGGTTGAGGTCAGGGCTCTGTGGAGGACAGTCAAGTTCTTCCACACCAATCTCGACAAACAATTTCTGTAGAGACCTCGCTTTATGCATGGGGGCATTGCCATGCTGAAACAGGAAAGGGCCTTCCACAAACTGTTGCCACAAAGTTAGAAGCACAGAATCGGGAAGATTGTCATTGTATGCTGGTGAAGCGTGATTCATCACTCCAAAGAAAGCATTTCCACGGCTCCAGATTCCAATGCCGGCGTGCTTCAGCCGGCGCTTGGCATTGCGCATGGTGATCTTAGGCTGTGTGTAGCTGCTCGGCCATTGAAACTGATTTCATGAAGCTCCCCATGAACAGTTCTTGTGCTGACCTTGCTTCCAGTGGCAGTTTGGAACTCGGTAGTGAGTGTTGCAACTGAGGACAGACAATTTTTATGCACTAGGCGCTTCAGCAGTTCCGTTCTGTGAGCTTGTGTGGCCTACCACTTCTCAGCTGAGCCATTGTTGCTCCTAGACGTTTCTACTTCACAATAACAGCACTTACAGTTGACCGTGGTAGCTCTAGCAGGGTAGAAAATTGACTTGTTGGAAAGGTGGCATCCTATGACGGTGCCACGTTGAAAGTCACTGAGCTTTTCAGTAAGGCCATTCAACTGCCAATGTTTGTTTGGCTGTGTGCTTGATTTTATACACCTGTCAGCAACGGGTGTGGCTGAAATAGCCCAATCCACTAATTGAAGGGGTGTCCGTCCTCTTGGCATTCTCTCAACCATCACCTGATGGAAGCTGGAAATGGATTCTCACCAGACATGTCACTTATTGAGCATGTTTGGGATGCTCTGGATCAACGTGTACGACAACGTGTTCCAGTTCCCTCCAATATCCAGCAACTTCGTCGAACCGTTGAAGAGGAGTGGGACAACAGTCCACATGCCACAATCAACAGCCTGATCATCTCTATGCGAAGATGTGTCACGCTGCATGAGTCAAATGGTGGTCACACCAGATACTGACTGGTTTTCTGATCCACACCCCTACCTTTTCTTTAAGGTATATGTGACCCACAGATTGTGTATCTGTATTCCCAGTCATTCGAAATCTATAGATTAGGGTCTAATGAATTCATTAAAATTATTAACTGATTTCCTTATACGAATTGTAAATCAGTAAAATCTTTGAAATTGTTGCATGTTGTGCTTATTTTTGTTCAGTATAAATATTGTAGTTATCATGGCCAGATTACGCCCCCAGGGGGCCCACAGAGTTTTTTGTTTTGAGTCACTCATGTCTCATAACATGCATAAGACATGTCAAAATGTGTAGAATTGCATGAAAATAGCTTTAAAGCTGCTAAATGTTCTCTACGCCCCACAGCAAAATGTGTAGAATTGGAGGGAAATAATCTGTAAAATGCCAAAAGGTTATCTTCGCCATCAAGAGGGGTGGGAACAGTTTAGGGTCGCAAAGTGTTTTTGCCGATAAATGACAATATCCATCCGTTGCCATCTAGGAAATATGTGTGACCGGACCTTCTCAAATAGTAGTTGAGCAATCCTGCCCTGTTGACTAGGCTACTCCTATCTCGGTCTCCTGTGTTTTGTGACTTTCTTTCCCAGTGACCCATAAAGTTAAACGATGCTTCCCTGATACTGAATACTTGCTTTGCTATGTCTGTTGCTTCGTTAATGTCGCCCGCTCCAACTCCCTTAACTATCTTTGACCCATAAAAACAAAATACCACCCTGATGCTGAATTCTTATTTTGCTCCGTCTGTTGCTGTTCACTCAAAATGTTTGTAGATGTTTGCCTTAAACAAATTGCTCCATTTTACGGCTCTGATGGACCTGGAAGTACTCAACACCGAATGACCTCAGCCCCAGGCTTACTACTCCCACTCTAAACCTATGGAAGATCAATGAGGACCAAAAATGGTCCTATGCACCCAATAACTGATTGTTTTGTGGGTTTAGCCTATAGATCATAGATGGTCCTGTTGGCCCATCAGACTCTCACCTCTTGTCATCATTGACAGCTCAAAAAGTGAGTGTCATGGTTTAATTTGCTCAGTTGGGGAGTACTGCTACCATATGTAGTGAACTTCCACCCCTGTAACAAGATCCTCATTGTTCTACATAAGAGGAAAGCATTGTGTACTGAGGGATACCCTTCTTTATGTTGATTCCGAGAGTATACACACAGCACCATGGTTGGGGTCAATTCCATTTCAATTCTAGTCAATTCAGAAAGTAAACCGATTCCAAATGTGGCATATGGTTTACATAATTTTCATGCTCATCAAACCATTCAGTGACCACTCTCTGGATGGGGGCATTGTCATCCTATGGGGGGCATAGTTATGATACCCAAAATAATGGCTTGCCCAGGATTTTTATACTAGATACTAAGCGTGATGGGATGTTAACTGCTTAATTAACACAGGAACCACACCTGTGTGGAAGCACCTGCTTTCAATATACTTTCTATCCCTCATTTACTCAAGCATTTCATTATTTTGGCAGTTACCTGAAGATACATTATCACTTTCCAGAGCCCAGTTTTTCAAAACCTTGAATATGAATTAAAAAAAAATGTTATTTAGAGTCAGATCGATCTTGCTGTTTTTGAGACTTTTTTTTCAGAAAATAATCGGATAGGATCATTCTGATACAGATACCTCAAGATCAGAGAATCAGGATTTCCAGTGCTTTGAACAGGCCTACTGTACACCTTGCCATCTACTCGGCAGGTTGTGGTACTACTTCTACATTACTAACACCGACTTTGCTGATAACTACTTTATTTATGGAACATGTACTTACTATGACGGAGATACAGTTGAAGTCAGGAGTTTACATACACCTTAGCCAAATACATGTAAACTCAGTTTTTCACAATTCCTGACATTTAATCCTAGTAAAAATTCCCTGTCTTAGGTCAGTTAGGATCACCACTTTATTTTAAGAATGTGAAATGTCAGAATAATAGCAGAGAGAATAATTTATTTCAGCTTTTATTTATTTCAACACATTCCCAGTGGTTCAGAAGTTTACATACACTCAATTAGTATTTTGTAGAATTGCCTTTAAATTGTTTAACTTGAGATAAACGTTTTGGGTAGCCTTCCACAAGCTTCCCACAATAAGTTGGGGGAATATTGGCCCATTCTGCCTGACAGAGCTGGTGTAACTGAGTCAGGTTTGTAGGCCTCCTTGCTCGCACATGCTTTTTCAGTTCTGCCCACAAATACTAATAATATACTTGCATACTGTTGTTTGTATAGATGAATGTGGTACCTTCAGGCGTTTGGAAATTGCTCACAAGGATGATTCAGAGTTGTGGTCTACAATATTTTTTTCTGAGGTCTTGGCTGATTTCTTTTGATTTTCCCATGATGTCAAGCAAAGAGGCACGGAGCTTGAAGGTAGGCCTTGAAATATATCCACAATATATGACTCAAATGATGTCAATTAGCCCATCAGAAGCTTCTAAAGCCATGACATCCTTTTCTGTTATTTTCCAAGCTGTTTAAAGGCACAGTCAACTTAGTATTTGTAAATTTCTGACCCACTGGAATTGTGATTAAGTGAAATAATCTGTCTGCAAACAATTATTGTAAAAATGACTTGTGTCGTGCTCAAAGTAGATGTCCTAACCGACTTGGCAAAACTATAGTTTGTTAACAAGAAATTTGTGGAGTGGTTGAAAAACGAGTTTTAATGACTCCAACCCAAGTGTATGTAAACTTCCGACTTCAACTGTATGTGGTTGTCACTTTGCTATTGGGCTTGAATTTCTTAGGGACCTCGCAATACAGTATTGTCACGATACCACTGTGTCGATATGTTTTGCAATTCTCACGATTCTATGAGTATTGCAACTCGATATAAAGGAAAAATACAGGAGGTTTGGTGCAGGTGCAGCCAACTAGATCAAACATGATATTGCGATAGTGTCAATGGTATGATACGATATATCGTCAAATATAATATCCAATATGTTACTGTATCAATTTCTTCCCCATCACTACTAGAAAATGACTAAAATGTCATTGTAAATAGGTAAACAAAGATGAGTAAACTACACTAATAAATGAAAGATACCTTGATTAAAAGTGAAAGAGCTTGCATATCACTTATAAGGAGTAGATACATTTATTTCACACTCATTATAAAACTGACCACATGGCTAAACTGCGGTCAATATAACATAGTTCACTTTTATTTTTATGTACGATTTCGTTTTTAATCCTCATCTTAGTGACATTGACATGTATTGGTTGTAGTAATCCAGATTTTCAGCAATAATCCAGATTTTCAGCATCAAAACTATCATAATCATTATGTTCACTTTTGAAAAATGCAAAAATTACATTCAAGACTTTTTTTTGTTGTATTTTATTATTATTTTTTTTTTTAAAGCTCAGATTGGATACCAATTCCTTATCCCTATCCAGAGAATCAGAATCACATTTTTCGGTTTTGAAAAAAACCCAATTCTAACATTTAATCCTATTTGATTGCTGCAATCTGATCCGATTACTTTTTGACTGGGCCCTGGAACTGGGCCCTGGAAAATAGTCACTCCTAAAGACACCTGAGGGGACACTTCCCTCTACTGGTGATTAGAAAAAACATTACTGTGTCTGTTTCCAGAGCTGTGCTACAACCTGTTATCCACATGATGGCAGTATTGAGCACTAGTTGAACTTCAGTGTTGTAGTCCCGATGCATAGCCCAATACTGGACAGCAAGCAACTCCTGACAAACAAGCAAATGCATTTTTAACCATAAACTTTTTCAGTGCATTTGTAGCCTTTCACTTAATTTCTGGATTTATGTATAGCTCTCAACTGAAGCAACAAACTACAGCTTGAAGGGCAGCAAATACTCAATTTCTGTTGTTTTTATAGCTTTTCTACTGACATTTAATTAATTTTATTAGCTATCCATGACAATAATATTGTTTCATGGATCATAAAACTGTGTCTGGTCCATGCACAGCATTCTCTCTACAGGGGTGAGAACAAGATTGCATTTCAAAGGTGAAACATTGTTTCTAAGGTTGGACAGCCAGATGGCAAGGTTTATTCAAACCATCACTGTTGGAAATAAAATGCTAAGCTCGAAGCAAGAGGAAGTAATGTGTTAAAAAAAATCCCTTTTTGCTTAACATTGGTCATGTGGTACAGAGAGAATGTTGGTCGCATGTGTGTTTGTCCATTAGCCCGGGACTTTGGAATGCACGTGTCAATTCTTAACCCAGGGCTAAAGTTTAGTCTATCCCTGTGCCAGTCGTATTCTGGGGATAAGGTAGCCCGAGGCTAAGAACAATGCAGTGTGAAAAGGCCTCAAGGTGTGTTCTCACTCCGGTACAGGTGGCCTGGTGGCTGGCACCAGGAGAGTGTGTACTGTGTGTCAGTGTCCCTCCCATGTAATTGCAGAGGCCGAGTGAGAGGATAGAGCAAGCAAGGCTGACAGCACAGGTGTTCAACAATAGCTCTTTCTCCTGCTTGGAGGACTAGACAGGTGTGAGGCTGGATGGGCTAGCCAGGCTGGCTGAGGGGCCTCTCTCTGCCTCTCTGCACAGACTGAAGAGGGGACCAGTGTCTTTTGCCTGAACACTGATGGATGTTTCAATGTCATCAGCCTTGCATTGACTGAAGCCTGTTCCAAAGAAACCATTTTTTGTTGACTCCTTGCAGTTTTTTTGAAGATGACTACAAACAGACGTCATTCCTGTTAGAATTGTGTCACATTTCCTACTTTTGTATATAATTTCAGAAAGAAGAAGTAAGGCAGGCTTTTTGCTCTTGTAAAGTTAAAGCGACTGGTTATCATACCATACGTACTCTAGTAGTGCTTTCATGAGCACGAGAATCCAGCTGCAATCTACTATTTTAAAAACGACTGTTTATACCAAACCCGTGATATGATTGATTTAATCATGTGAGCCACTCTCAGCTCTCTCATCACTTGGGTTTGTGTCTTTGTTGCATAATGCCAAGGTTTCATTCACACTCTGGAAGCACATACTGTACTGTACAGGATAGCCTGTAATGGTGCATGTGTCAGACAGCCTCACAGAAACTACTCTATTCACTCTATGAGAACCTGAGCTCTTTGTGCGTGTGCCTGCCTATGTGTAATGATGGATCTATGTGTAGGATGTGTTGTATACATTACTGTATGTAATTCTATCCTGATCCTTAAGCCTACGCTCATATATGGGCGTCCCATCCTCCTCCTGTGTTGGCTCTAGGTTCCTCTAGGTTCAATTCCTGCACCACCCTTCCCCCCCATGCCCCCCTCCCTGTGAGCAAAGGGTGAAGCAGACATACAGGCGTGGTCTCCTGAAAGAGGAAGTGATGTGGTTGATACTCTCCTTTTGATCATCACTTTTCATCTCTCATATTAGAAACCATGGCCCAGCATTAATGTGCTTGTTCAGTTTCTTTCCCTTCCCACCCTGTTTTGTTGACGTAGGGAGGAAGCATTCATAGGAACTCTGTAACAAACCCTACCTGTAACTGCATGTTCTGGGATGGATGAGTGTTTCCCTCTTTGTGAGAGAGGATTATTAATGTGCATATATGGACTTTGTGCTTCCCGGGAACCAGGAACACGTTGCTGCAACTGCTTCTCTTTTCTCGGAAAGAGCGAGGGAGGACAGGTCTGTTTTGATCTCGAAAAGATAGGCAGAGCAGAGGTCACGCAGAAGTGCAAGGCCCTCTCCTCCCCTCTCCCCAGCTCCCCTTCCCTGTCCTAGACCATGCCCCTGAGGCACTGCTTCCCTTTGTTCCTATATCTCAGTGAGGCCAACAGGAGGCTGTTCTCCTCTCTCAGTCACTGCCAGGTGGCTCACAGAGATACAAGGCCAGCAGAGCAGTCCCTGATGTTCAAACAGCTGGCTATCTGTTCCTCTGCAGAACTACTTTACCATGAACTTTCTGAGGACATTTTCTGTGCTACATGTGGCTTGTCAGTTATTATCCAGATGATCATGGGTGCAGGGAGAGACTTTTTATTTGGAATGTAAAGGCAATGGGTATAGTTAGAAAGCTACCTATATCTTAGTATGATATCCACCACTAACTACAGATGTAGGATCTTAATTTGATTTGTTGCTGAGAATTTTCCTGCTCAGCAGGAAATGCACATTTGTAGTGTATTTGAGGTTTACAAAGGCTTCTAAAGTTAATTTCCACTTTAAAATTTGACTTGATTTGCCATTATGAAAAATGTATCAACCCCTACAAAAATGTTGATTTAATTATAATCCACATTATAATTCACATTTCCTGTGACATTATTTTCCTGCTGAAGCAAACTGTCACAAATTAAGATTCTACACCTGTAAACCCTAGAGATTTTGGGTGTCCCCTTGGGGGAATCCCTGCAGCCACATTCGTCATCGGTCAAAATGATTAGCCAAGCAAGGGAAGTTTACAAAGTAAGCCCCTCAGCCCTCGTTTTTTTTCTTATCCCCAATTTCGTCATATCCAGTTGGTAGTTACTCTTGTCCCATCGCTGCAACTCCATTTAGGACTCGGGAGAGGAGAAGGTCGAGAGCCGTGCGTCCTCCAAAACACAACCCAGCCAAGCCCATACTGCTTCTTGACATAACACCCACTCAACCCGAAGCCAGCCGCACCAATGTATTGAAGGAAACACTGTACACCTGGCGACCGTGTCGGCGTGCACAGGAGTCGCTAACATGCTGATCAGACCGGACATGTCGCATGCGCGAGCGTCACAAAATACATTTCAAAATCCATGTTATTCTATTATTGCACCCACACCGCTCGCGTGTGCCAACGAGCATCTGCCAAGGGCTAAAATAGAACTCCTTTCTATTTCTGACGCAGATCGTGCTGAAAGTCCTGCCTCTCCCATCTCCTCATTGGTTTATAGAAGTAGGTACCCACGTGCCCTCTCCTCATTGGTTATACCCACGTGGGTGATTGAAAGACTAACTGTTTTGCCGGTGGTCGTGGTAATACTATGAAAGATTAGATGCGATCACCATATAAATTCAAAGATGAAAAAGCCTGGAAGGAGGAGAGATGACTAGAAACGATTCGGTTGGCTGTTTTAGGTGTGGATAAATTGTCGGAGTAGAGGACCTTGTGCATATCAGGTTAAATAACAACTCAATGATTATATCCCAGAACAAATTAGCTAGCAACAGCAAGCTAGCTAAATTGGACAAATTAGCTAGCAAGTGCAAGCTAACTAGCTAAATTGCCATACATGTTTAATGCTTTTCAACCTGTCCCCAAATGAATGACATTGGACAGACTTTGTTTTGATATTTTAACCTGCGTGTTGTGATCGCGTTTGGTGTAGGGGGACAAGATACATTTATGCACGATAGCGCACGCGCGCAGCCGTTTTGGGTTCCGTAATGCACAAAGGGACAGGGACATCTCTGCAGCCCAAACCCTCCCCTAACCCAGAAGGCCCTGGGCCAATTGTGCGCCACCCCATGGGTCTCCCGATCACGGCCAGCTGCGACAGAGCCTGGACTCCAGGCATCTCCAGTGGCACTGCGATACAGTGCTTTAGACTGCACCACTCAGGATGCCAGCCCTCATTTTTAATGGCGTTTGCGAGTGTACAATTATGTTCACTTCGGAGCCTGAAACGCACCACAATTCAATTTTGCGATGATTGTACATCCGCTAACAAAAATCTGCCAAACCTGTGTACCTTTCCAAATCATGTCCAATCAATTGAATTTACCACAGGTGGACTCCAATCAAGCTGTAGAAACATCTCCAGGATGATCAATGGAAACAGGATGCACCTGAGCTCAATTTCAAGTCTCATCGCAAAGGGTCTGAGTTCTTATGTAAATAAGGTATTTCTGTTTCTTATTTTAGATACGTTTGCGAACATTTTGAAAAACCTGTTTTCACTTTGTCATTGTGGGGTAATTTTAGAATAAGGCTGTAACATAACAAAATGTGAAAAAGGGGTGGGGTTCTGAATACTTGCTGCACTGTAGATAATTAAGCACTGGTGGCTGGGAACACAATCATCGTGGGATGAACGAGTGACGGATTTCCGGGAAAGGGCGGTCCATTTATAAATCATTCCTTCCTCCCTCGCCCCTTGCCCTGCAAGTGTACATGCATCAGACGTTATGGTACGTCATCAGAAGTGTCCACTTAATTTGAGGGGATAGGGTGTGTCTTTTTAAGTGTCTGGCATGCAGTCTAGGTGTCAGATGGCTGCTCTGTAACCTCGCACACGTGGCATGACGTGTGCATGCCTTGTTTAGGATTGCATGTCCTCCCTCCTGTCTGCACAGCTGTAATGTAGCCCACTGTGGGCTTTATAGAAGTAGGACAGCACAGCAACAGCTTCATAAATATATTTTACTCATTCAGACGACACACTGTACTGTACTGTGCAGCGCACCACAGATGGTTATCACTGTGTGGATTTTTGTATTATAATTATTTTTGTATTTTACCTCATTTTTCTCCCCAATTTTCGATCTTGTCTCATCGCAGCAACTCCCCAACGGGCTCGGGAGAGGCGAAGGTGAAGTTATGCGTCCTCTGAAACATGACCCGCCTAACCTCGCTCTTTAACACCCACCAGATTAACCTGGAAGCCAGCCGCACCAATGTGACGGAGGAGACACAGTTCAACTGGCGTCCGGGTTCATTCCACAGGCACCCGGCCCGCCAAAATTAGTCGCTAGAGCACGATCAGCCAAGTAAAGCCCCACCGGCCAAAGCCTTCCCTAATCCGGACGATGCTGGGCCAATTGTGTGCCGTTCTACGGGATTCCCGGCCACGGCCGGTTGTGGCACAGCCTGGGAAATGAACCTGGGTCTGTAGTAACGCCTCTAGCACTGCATGGGATGCAGTGCCTTTGACTGCTAATGCCACTCTGGAGGCCCTGTGTGATTTTTTTTATTTTATTTTATTTTTTATTTTTTATTTTTTTGGACTGTATGAATAGTTTAGTGAACCTCATTGATAACAAATATGATTTGCAGTGAATTGAGTTTTAATTTCTTTATGTGATAATGTATGCATGACAATGCACTTATATAATAAAAAATAAATGAATGTATCATTTATTTATAGCCCGAGGTCTAGTTCTGTGCCTGTACATAGTGGGAGTACTTCTTCAGGGACTTGTGTATCTGTTATTGTCTCCTCTGCACCTTATTAACCCCTTCCCTATATACAGTGCATTTGGAAAGTATTCAGACAATTGACTTATTCCACATTTTGTTACGTTACATCCTTATTCTAAAATTGATTTAAATTGTTTTTTAACCTCATCAATCTACACACAATACCCCATAATGACAAAGAAAATCAGGTGTTTAGAATTATTTGCAAATGTAATAGAAAAAAAACTGATATTACATTTAAATAAGTATTCAGACCCTCTACTCAGTACTTTGTTGAAGCACCTTTGGCAGCGATTACAGCCTCGAGTCTTATTGGGTAAGACGCTACAAGCTAGGCACACCTGTATTTGGGGAAATTCTCCCATTCTTCTCTGTGGATCCTCTCAAGCTCTGCTGCACAACTATTTTCAGGGCTCTCCAAAGATGTTCGATCAGGTTCAACTCCGGCCTCTGGCTGGGCAACTCAAGGATATTGAGACTTGTCCCGAAGCCACTCCTGCATTGTCTTGGCTGTGTGCTTAGGTTTGTTGTCCTATTGGAAGGTGAACCTTCACCCCAGTCTGAGGTCCTAGGAGCTCTGGAGCAGGTTTTTATCAAGGATCTCTCTTTAATTTGCTCCGTTCATCTTTCCCTCGATCCTAACTAGTCTCCCAGTCTCTGCTGCTGAAAAACATCCCCACAGCCTGATGCTGCCACCACCATGCTTCACTGTAGAGATAGTGGCAGGTTTCCTCCAGACGTGACGCTTGGTATTCAGGCCAAAGAGGTTTCATCAGACTTCTCATGGTCTGAGAGTCCTTTAGTTGTCTTTTGGCAAACTTCAAGCTGCTGTATATCCCTTTTACTGAGGAGTGGCTTCCGTCCGGCTACTCTACCATAAAGGCCATATCGTGGAGTGCTGCAGAGATGGTTATCCTCCTGGAAGGTTCTCCCATCTCCACAGAGGAACTCTGGAGCTCTGTCAGAGTGACCATCAGGTTCTTGGTCACCTTGATCTGACATGCACTGTCAACTGTGGGAACTTATAAAGACAGGCATGTGCCTTCGCAAATCATGTCCAATCAATTGAATTTTCCACAGGTGGAAACATCTCAAGGATGATCAATGGAAACAGGATGCACCTGAGCTCAATTTCGAGTCTCAGAGCAAAGGGTCTGAATACTTATGTAAATAAGGTATTTCTGTTTTTGATACATTTGCAAACATTTCTAAAAACCTAAGTTCACTTTTTCATTGAGGTAGTGTGTGTAGAGGAGGGGAAAAATATGTAATACATTTTAGAATAAGGCTGTAACATAGCAAAATGTGGAAAAGGGCTAGGGGTCTGAATACTTTCCCAAATGCATTGTAGATGTGGCCCTGGCCCCCTTATTGTCTACTCCGTGCGCTAAAAGACTTCCCAGTGCAACTAGGTAACAGCAAATGCCAGGGTTTGTGATTTAGATACACTTTGTTTGGAGGCTGTGTTTAAAATGGCCTTGTGTTAAACAATACCTTTTTGACTAACAGGCCTCAGCCGTCTAACAATGTCTAGAAAGTATTTGTGGAAAATTTCTGACTGTCTGAATTAAACATTCTGACATTAAACAACCAAAGCATTCTGAGTCAGCTCTATCTGTGCACATGCCCTGGCTGTGTCCACTCCTAAAAGCCTGTCCCCCCACATCTAGTGATCCGTGTCTGTAAGTGGATAAGAATTCCAGCTTCCGCTGCTGGAGTCATCCTGGGAATGCCGCCCAGTCGGCCGTCACTTAGTTTCTAGCAGACGCAGACGAGTCTGGCAGCCTAGCGTATCACAGGCAGCAGTCAGGAGCTTTGTCCCAAATGGCACCCTATTCCCACCCTATATATTGCACTACTTATGACCAGAGCCCAATGGCACTCTATTCCCTATGGGCCCTGTTCAAAGTAATAGACTTTCAAAGGGAATAGGGTGTCATTTGGGACTCAGGATCCTACAGTGGCTCTGCCTGGAGAAATCAGCCCAGCCGACCGCCCACATGCCTTGAATTCCTGCCGGAGCTTCTTTTTCCTGTTGCCTTTCGATTCTGTTTTCCTACTCTGGCTGACTGAAACCAACCATTAGATCCTAGCAGACCAGACAGACGGGGAAAAATAAATATTTGTCAGTCCAGAAATAATTGCATCCATCGCCCAGCATTGCGGAGTTGGTGGTCTGCAGTTTGTGTAAAACATTTTTTTAAATTGATATTCATTAGGGGTTGAAGCTGGGTGGTACAGCAGAGCATTGCAGGTGCAGATGCTGCATTCCATTGGCGTTTTACTGTGGATACGTCCCAAATGGCATCCTATTCCTTGTGCACTACTTTTTTTACCAGGGCATATGTCTGGATTAAGATGGCATTTGGGTCGCAAACACAGTAACTCCCAACTAACCACCACCATCAGCCCTCACATACCTTCTCGGTGAGATCTCCTGAACGTTAATGAATACTTCCTTGTTCTCCCGGTTGAGTTCCCTCCCGACACCAGAAAAACACATCCTTTCTGTTTCTACCTCATGAGCTACATCACTGTCTGGTGTGCTAATGTACGTCAGTGATGGAGGAATATGTCAACATGCAGTAAAACACAATAATTAAGAGTAGGTCGACTTGGGCTGCTGTTACGTTAGAAAAGCATCAGTGGTTAGTCTAACCTAGGTCATATACTACTACGACAGTATGTGATAGCTAGGTCATATACTACTACGACAGTATGTGATAGCTAGGTCATATACTACTATGACAGTCTGTGATAGCTAGGTCATATACTACTACGACAGTATGTGATAGCTAGGTCATATACTACTACGACAGTATGTGATAGCTAGGTCATATACTACTACGACAGTATGTGATAGCTAGGTCATTTGGAACACACACTGAGTATACACCTTCCTAATAATGAGTTGGAACTCCCCCCCCCCCCCCCCCCCCCCTTGCCCTCAGAACAGCCTCAATTCGTCAGGGCATGGACTCTACAAGGTGTCCAAAGCGTTTCACAAGGATGTTGGCCCATGTTGACTCCAATGCTTCCCACTGTTGTGTCATGTTGGCTGGATGTCCTTTGGGTGGTGGACTAGTCTTGATACACCCTGGAGCGGGAAAAACTCAGCAGCTTTACAGTTCTTGGCACAAACCGGTGCGCCAGGCACCTACTACCATACCCCATTCAAAGGCAACAAATGTTTTTGTCTTTCCCATTCACCCTTTGAAAGGCACACACACACAATCCATGTCCCAATTGTCTCGAGGCTTAAAAATCCTCCTTTGACCTGTCTCCTCGCCTTCATCTACACTGATTTGAAGTGGCTTTAACAAGTGACATCAATAAGTGATCATATATTTCACCCTATTCACCTGGTCAGTCTGTCATGGTAAGAGCAGGTATTCTTAATGTTTTGTATACACAGTGTAGGTCTAGGAATGTGAAGGCTAATTTGTTGCATATTTGGCACACCAGTAGGTTATAGATAAAACGGACTCATGAACACCCACACTGTCAGACCCACACTGTCAGACCCACACACACACAGCGGAGCTGTTAGACTCCCTCCTCTGTACCTGTTTAGATGGGGCTTGATCTCTTACTGACTCACACATGACCATTCTGCCTGTCCAATGGATGATTTTGCTGGAACGTGCATGGGAGTTTGTGTGTGTGTGTTCACAGGGCTGCTGCCTGCCAAAGTAGTGTTGGGAGCGAGACAGACCGTTGAGGGGTTCTGTTTCCTGTCTGATAAGACCAGCTCCCAGCTAGGCAAATACATCTGAGGGGCTTTGACTGACTGCATGGCCTCTGGATCTGGGGGGGGGGGGGGGGGGTGTTATATGTGCACATGCAAGTGTTTACTCAGTGTCCTTATTGCACTTAGTTTGAATTTTAGCATTCAAGATGCAAATTCTTTTGAACATGATTTGCATGTTGTGGCACCAGATGCTATGCCACAAGGCCATGTGACAGATGTTGAACAGCCAAGTCAGTCTGTACTCCTTTGTTATGAACGCATTCTTGTTTAACTGAATGCCATCAGAATAAGGAAAAGAAAAAGCGAGATTATTTGCATGAATGGCATCGGGGAAGAATGTTGTTCTGCAGCTAAGTCACATGTGCAGCTGTCTGTCTGAGAGAGTAGTCCCTGGCAGCTGATCTGAGGACCAGACCAAACAGGGCTTCAAGGCTGGTTTGTGTCATTACATTAGCATTGGAATGCTAATGCTAGCACCATGCCTGTTATGCTGTCTTGTCTGGAGGAGACACTACACATACACACTCTTACACGGGCAAACACACCTGTCACTATCTTGGCCAGGTCGCAGTTGTAAATGAGAACTTGTTCTCAACTAGCCTATCTGGTTAAATAAAGGTGAAATAAATAAATAAAATAAAACTATGAGCCATTGGAGTCTGTCATGCGTGGCAGGTGGGTGTGGCATGCTGATGCCACTCCCATGGCTGGGCCTGATGAGTGTGTCCGGTGCCAGCTGTCAGTATTGCCTACAGTGCCTAGACCAGGTGAATGCGACGGGTGCTTTGATTGTTGGAATGTGTCTGTCGGTCATTGCTTGTTGTGGGGCCTTTTAGCAAGGTACCTCGCCCTAGATTGACAATAAAAGTTATAGTTAAACAGTAGCCTACTTTGTCTGGGTAGGATGTAAGGAATGGGATTGATATGTTGTCAGATCAGGCCCATCCTCCTAGCCCACTGATGTATGCAGAGGTGTCACTTAGGTATACTTAGACTGGTTCCTACCACCATAACCAGACAAAGGGCCTCTTGTAGGGGGAGAGGGAGGTACCTCTGTCTCATTCCAGGAGGGGGGCTATTCTCTGGTCTCCTTGCTTCCCTTGCTGGTTGTTATCAGTGTAACACAGCCCCATTACAACCTGTTAACAACCCCCCCTGTGGTAATACACTCCAATAGGCACTGATTCTATAACGAGGTCAAAGCTAGAGCATTTGAACCAATTAAGGAAAAATTCACTATACTATTCATTCCATGTGGCAAATCCTTACTAGCCTAGTCAGTCATGCATTGATGTCAATTGGAGACATAGTGATCATTTGAAGTTTGTATTTGCCCCAAATGCAAAAGTTGCATTGTTTGTTCTTGTGTTTTTCTGCCGGGCTTCTGGTCAGGTGACAAATTGCTCCTGTTAAAGCAACTTCCTGATGTGAATTAAAATCATATTTGAAAAAAAATGTTTTAACCTTCATTTAACTAGGCAAGTCATGTGATTGTGAATCAGGGAAACAAACTTGGCTCTCAGCCTGTGACACACAAATGCAATGTGAGAGAGTGTGATAAACTTTATGTCGGCTAACTCCTACCCTACAAAAGAAAAGGGAATTTATTACCGCCCTCACTCAAACACTAAGCACTGCAAACTTTTTTTTAATCTAACAGTAAGCCTAAGCCTTTTGTGTAATCTAATGCACGTAAAGGGCAGTAGTTGTCCTCTCTCTCTCTCCTTGTAATCTGACATTCTCAGTCTCACTGGGAGAAAGGGGATGTTGGCCTTGTTCAGTTTGAGGATCCGTTTCGTTTTCAGTTTGTTCTAGTCATGTGACGATTTCCAAGAAAATGCTTGGCCATAATCCATGTGCCATTAAAGTTAAAGATTAATACAACAACAAGATTCAGATCTCCACATAATCTTCACTACACATATCATAGGCCTGATTTCTAACACGAAATCTGTGCAGGTAACTAGAGTTTTTTTTTGCACAAATCTTCCATTGACATGAATGCATGATTTAGGTGATCATCAGAGTTAAGTGTGCACGTCTACACTTGCAGATATTCGGATACTCTCGAGGACCCCAGAATGATGAATAGATGACCATGAGTAAATTAGGAACATATGCAGCAGCTTTGTATGAATGGTGTCTTTGAATGTACAGCATGTGGAGAAGGTCAAGGAAGTTTTCCTATGCTGACTCTGCATTCTGCCCGTGTGCATCTTGTCTACACTGACATTCAAATACTGTATACCAAGTTTAGCACGGTGCACACACTCTAAAAAGTCCTAAGTTCTGCTAGCCACCTTTTTTTTTGTGGAACCCTGTTGCCTAGAACCTTTGAGTCACCCAACTCAAAGTATTTCAGTGTTCAATACTTAAAGTAATAAAGTGACATCAACACCCCTATGGTTGTCTTTTTAAATTGTATTTACTTAACTGTTTTATGAACATTTTGACACTAAATTGCATTATGTATTCTAAACTATAAGGGTTGAAGTTACTTAAGCGTCTAGGAGCAACAATGGCTCAGCCGTGAAGTGGTAGGTTACTCAAGCTCACAGAACAGGTCTTCTGAGTGCTGAAGTGCGTAGCGCATAAAACGTGTCTGTCCTCGGTTGCAACACTCACTACCGAGGTCCAAACTGCCTCTGGAAGCAATGTCAGCACAAGAACTGTTCGTCGGGAGCTTCATGAAATGGATTTCCACGGCCGATCAGCCTAAGATCATTATTCGCAATGCCAAGCGTCGGCTGGAGTGGTCTCAAGCTCACCGCCATTGGACTGTGGAAACGCTTTCTCTGGAGTGATAAATCACACCTCGCCATCTGGCAGTCCGATGGACGAATCTGGGTTTGCCGGGGTAATTCTATCAGCATGACTGCATAGTGCCAACTGTAAAGTTTGGTGTAGGATAAATAATGGTCTGGGGTTGTTTTTCATGGTTCGGGCTAGGCCCGTTAGTTTCAGTGAAGGGGAATCTTAACGCGACAGCATACAAGGACATTCTAGATTATTCTGAGTTTCCAACTTTCCTGTTTCAGCATTAAAACATGCGAGGTCAATACAGAAATGGTTTGTCGATATGGGTGTGGAAGAACTTGACTGGTCTGCACAGAACCCTGACCTCAGTTATAGCAACAAAGTGGGAACCAACTCCATATTAATGCCCATGATTTTGGAATGAGATGTTTGACGAGCAGGTGTCCACATACTTTTGGTCATGTACTGTACTTAAATTACTAACCTTCATTTTTTAAAAATTATTCAAGTATAAGTAGTAAGTATTTCTGATTAGTGGTCATGTCCTAATGTTTAACATTGTTTATCTAGCTCATTTCTCTAGCAATAACTGGAGCTAGAGCTCTAAGCATTACAGAATGCTGCGTTAGCCTCTGTCGTTAAGAGTGATGCACATGACCTTGTTGATGGTGGGAAATGCTTGTCTCATTATTGAACATCAATTAGCTCGACGGTTTTGATATCATTCATCATGACCAATTACACATCATAGCACAATAAACAAGTTAAAACTATTTTAGCAATATACTTTTCTTTCTTCAGACATGCATATATTTTTTTTGTAAAAGTATCATGAAGTCAAAACATTTTTGAATTGCCCGCAAGCCTTGATAAAAAAGAGCCACGTGGCACTATTAAGTATTTATAACTTGCAATAAAATAATAATTCTATATCAGCACAATACAGATAAATCAAGTGTTTTTTTTTAAAACTCAAAATAAAATACATTGTTGTTGGTCACATACACATATTTTGCATATGTTATCACAGGTGCAGTGAAATGCTAATGTTTCAAGCTCCAACAGTGAAGTAATACCTAACGATACACACAAATCCCAAAAGATATAAAAAGAAAGACATTCAGAAATATCAGAACAAGCAATGTCCAATTCCGGAATATAAATACTTCAGAAAGCATTTACACTCATTGCCTTTTACAGCCTTAATTTAGAATGTATTATATTTAAATGTTGTGTTACTAATCTACACACAATACCCCATAATGTCAAAGTGGAATTATGCTTTTAGAAATGTCTTGAGCCATTAGTCTTGAGCCATTAGAAATGTCTTGAGCCATTCAACCATTCAAGTATTCAACCCTTTTGTTATGTTAAGCCTAAAAAGTTCAGATGTAAACATTTGCATGGACTCTGTGTGCAGTAATAGTGTTTAACGTTTTTAAATGACTACCTCGTCTTTGTACACCACACATACACAAATCTGTAAGGTTCCTCAGTCGAGCAGTGAATTTCAAGCACAAATTCAACCGCTCAGACCAGGGAGGTTTTGCAATTGTTCGCAAAAAAGGGCACATCTTGGTAGATGGGTAAAACAACTAAACAGACATTGAATATCCTTAGAGCATGGTGCAGGTATTAATTACACTTTGGATGGTGTATCAATACACCCAGTCACTGCAAAGATACAGGCATCCTTCCTAACTCAGTTGCCAGAGAGGAAGGAAACCACTTAGGGATTTCACCATGAGGCCAATGTTGATTATAAAACAGAGTTTAATGGCTGTGATAGGAGATAACTGAGAATGGATCAACAACATTGCCGTTACTCCACAATATGAACATAAATTACAGAGTGAAAAGAAGGAAGCCTGTATAGAATGAATGAGTGAATACATCAATATATTAAAACATGCATCCTGTTTGCAGTAAGCCACTAAACTAATACTACAAAGAAATGTACTTTTTGTCCTGAAAACAAAGTGTTATGTTTGGGGAAAATCCAACACAACACATCACTGAGTACTGCTTTATATTTTCAAGCATGGTGGTTGCATCATCATGTTATGGGTATGCTTGTCAGGACTAGGGTGTTTTTTTAGGATAAAAGGAAAAAGAATAGAGCTAAGCACAGGCAAAATCCTGGAGGAAAACTTGGTTCACTTTGCTTTCCAACAGACATTGGGAGACGTTCACCTTTCAGCAGGACAATTACATAAAACACAAGGCCAAATACACAGTGGAGTTGCTTACCAAGACGACATTGAATTTTCCTGAGTGCCCTACTTACAGATTTGACTTAAATCGGCTTGAACATCTTTGGCAGGACTTGAAAATGGCTATCTAGCAATGACCAAATCCAACTTAACAATGCTTGAAGAATTTTTTAAAAGAATAATGGGCAGATATTATACAATCCAAATGTGCAAAGCTCTTAGAGACTTACGCAGAAAAACTCACTGCTGTAATTGCTGCCAAAGGTGATTCTAGCATGTATTGACTCGTGGTTAAATGCTTATCTAATCAAGATATATTATTGTTTAATTTGATGTTTTTTTAAATGTAAAATGTTCTCCCACTTTGACATTAGAGTATTTAGTGTAGATCGTTGACAAAAACGGACAATTGAAAAACGTTTTAATACAACAAAATGTGGAAAAACTCAAGGAGTGTGAATACTCTCTCAAAGCACTGTATGTATATAATGTATGGACATTATATGAATAGAAAATGTGTGTACAGCAGGAGTTATATAGGATGAGCCTTGACTAGAATACTGTATATACATATTAAGTTGGTAAAACAGTATGTCAACATTATTAAAGTGACCAATTCAATGACTATGTACATAGGGCAGCAGTCTCTAAGGTGCAGGGTAGAGTACCGGGTGGCAGCCGGCTAGTAACTGTGACTAAGGTTCAGGTTATGGTACGGTGCAGAGGCTGACTATTTAACAGTCTGGAGATTAGAAGCTGTTTTTTAGTCTCTCTGTCCCAGCTTTGACGCACCAGTACTGTCTCTGCCTTCTAGATTGTAGCGGGGTGAACAGGCCACGGCTCGGGTGGCTGAGGTTCTCAATGACCTCCTTGACCTTCCTGTGACACCGGGTGCTGTACATGTCTTCAAATATCAATGTGTCTGACTACTACTTTATTGTTTTGTAAAGACATAAAACATAATAGAATCAAGTAAGAACAACTTATTTGATGTTCTACTGACTTTAAAATATTAAATCATAACTTTTAAAAACAACTTTAGCAGAACACAAATAATTAAAGTTATATTTACTCAATAGCTTAATATTTGTGAACAGTACTCAAACACATTAAGCAATAAGAAATCTTATTGACATAATGAGTTGGTACCACTTTCATGATTTGAGTTCTACTGACCTTTTGGAGATGTTTGAGAAGCCGCTACTCAATTTCTTTAATGAGTCAGGCAGTTACTTTTTACAGTGCAGAAATAGCTTTCAACAGGAGTACTATTTTCCCCATGTTGCTCAATTGAATATATGTGTGTGCATGCACTGCATTGTATACAGCCTCCGACTTTGTCCTTTGTGTGAGTTGTAAGAAGGACTAGAGGTGAGTAATCGTGCAGGATTGCAGGGAGCAGTCAGCCCGGTGGCTTCCAAGAAGAGAGAAGTCATGCTGGTCTGTTATGAGAACCACATCTCCTTCATTTGACCCTCTTGCCCTCTCCACAGAGGGAGCGGTGGGGCGGAAGGAGAGAGGGGAGGGAGGGTAGGGGAAGAGGTTTGTGTATATACGCTCCGTATTCACAGCCACAGAACTCTGGGGCGTTGGGAAGTTCCAAAGACCACAGAGGGGGAGGAGGTTGGGTGGCATTCCAGTTCTGATATTCTCAACCCCTCCCTTTTCCCCAAGGTCCTCTCTCTACTTCTGCCTTCTGTTAGCAGTGATAAGCAGTCAGTCAGGCGGTCGGCCTCGTGAGGAACTCTCCCTCTGCAGTGGTGTGATAGCGAATGATATCATGCATCCCAACCCCCAACCACCACCCCTTCCTCAGAGTGCTACTGATGATGCCATGATTGGATCATTCTCATCCTTCCAAATAAGGAAAGGATGTTCCATTTCCAACTGTTCTTAAAATCTGAACTAGGGTTGACCTTACTAACCTTTTAACTTACTACTCACTCAGGTGTAGCCTGTAAATTGCATGCTGCATGAAAAAATATTTTTTGTTATTCTTATGCCTGGAGTAGCTGTGCATTAGTGCATGCTCAACAGTCTGACCACAAGAGGCATTGTGAGCTTCAAGTCTGACCCGTGTCCCAGAGTGGAATCTGTGGAGTATTCTTTTTGAACTATTGTAGCTACTGTGTCTCTGGCAGCATAATAATGACTAATCACATATTTATTTGTGTGCTAAGTGTCATTACGCCGGTCTTAAGTCAAGTTTCAGGGATTGTGGTCCAGCCCATGTCTCCCATTGTCAACGCTTTAGATTTTTATGACTTCAAGACACGTCTACTAAAACCAGTCACAGATCACGTTCAAACAACGCACCCACACACCTGGAATGTTGTTTTTATGAGCATGTTGTATGTACTATAAATATATATGTGAACAGGTTCTTCTTGAATTTGTGCAAGCACAATGACTTTTCATGTAATCCTTTTAACGTGCTTGTGTTTTCTCGCAGCGATTCCTCGCATGCGCCTTCTAAAATCTGCAGGATATCATCTTGTTTGTGAACGGTGTTTTTTGGAGTTGTGTTAGCGTACCGTCTCTGACTGTTTCACCCGCTTTACAGAAGGTCCTGTAAAACACACTGTACTGTTTCACCCGCTTTACAGAAGGTCCTGTAAAACACACTGTACTGTTTCACCCGCTTTACAGAAGGTCCTGTAAAACACACTGTACTGTTTCACCCGCTTTACAGAAGGTCCTGTAAAACACACTGTACTGTTTCACCCGCTTTACAGAAGGTCCTGTAAAACACACTGTACTGTTTCACCCGCTTTACAGAAGGTCCTGTAAAACACACTGTACTGTTTCACTCTCTTTACAAATGTCTTTCCTCTTGCTTCACAAACCTTAAGAAGTATCATTGTTCTTGTGCTTAGAAGTAGCTATGCATTTAGTTTTTTTTTCATCTAAGTGAGTTACGGCACAGTTACTACTACTACTAGTATATAGTCATGTAGGACTTCCAGCATTTGACAGATAACAGAAAGAACTCTAAGGACTGCAGCATGCATGTGAAATGATGCACGGAATACAGTTGAAGCCGGAAGTTTACATACACTTAGGTTGGAGTTTTTCAACCACTTCACGCATTTCTTGTTAACAAAGCATAGCTTAAACAGCTTGGAAAATTCCAGACAGTTGTGATTTAGAAGCTTCTGATAGGCTAATTGACATAATTTGAGTCAATTGGAGGTGTTCCTGTGGATGTATTTCAAGGCCTACCTTCAAACTCAGTGCCTCTTTGCTTGACATCATGGGAAAATCAAAAGAAATCAGCCAAGACCTCAGAAAAAAATTGGATACCTCAACAAGTCTGGTACATCCTTGGGAGCAATTTCCAAATGTGTGAATCTACCAAGTTCATCTGTACAAACAATAGTACGCAAGTATAAACACCATGGGACCACACAGCCGTCATACCACTCAGGAAGGAGACGCGTTCTGTCTCCTAGAGATGAACGTCCTTTGGTGCGAAAAGTGCAGATCGATCCCAGAACAACAGCAAAATACCTTGTGAAGATGCTGGAGGAACCCGGTACAAAAGTATCTATATCCACAGTCAAACGAGTCCTATATTGACATAACCTGAAAGGCCGTTCAGGAAGAAGCCACTGCTTCAAAACCGTCCCGAAATATGAATGCCAAACTACATTTCGCAACTGCAAATGGGGACAAAGATCGTACTTTTTGGAGAAATGTCCTCTGGTCTGATAAAACAAAAATAGAACTGTTTGGCCATAATGACCATCGTTATGTTTGGAGGAAAAGGGGGGAGGCTTGCAAGCCAAAGAACACCATCCCAACTGTGAAGCGCGGGGGGTGGCAGCATCATGTTGTGGGGGTGCTTTGCTGCAGGAGGGACTGGTGCATTTCACAAAATAGGTGGCAACATGAGGAAGGAAAATTATGTGGATATATTGAAGCAACATCTCAAGACATCAGTCAGGAAGTTGAAGCTTGGTCGCAAATGGGTCTTCCAAATGGACAATGACCCCAAGCATACTTCCAAACTTGTGGCAAAATGGCTTTAAGGTCAACAAGGTCAAGGTATTGGAGTGGCCATCACAAAGCCCTGACCTCAATCCCATAGAAAATTTGTGGGCAGAACTGAAAAAGTGTGTACGAGCAAGGAGGCCTACAAACCTGACCTAGTTACACCAGCTCTATCAGTTAAACAATTTAAAGGCAATTCTACAAAATACTATTTGAGTGTATGTAAACTTCTGACCCACTGGGAATGTGATTAAAGAAATAAAAGCTGAAATAAATCATTCTCTCTAGTATTATTCTGACATTTCACATTCTTAAAATAAAGTGGTGATCCTAACTGACCTGAAACAGGGAATTTTTACTAAGATTAAATGTCAGGAATTGTGAAAACTGAGTTTAAATGTAGTTGGCTAAGGTGTATGTAAACTTCCAAGAGATGAAAACATGTATATGTGTGTACATTGGCCCCACCTCAGCCTGCTGGTAATGGATGTATCTCAAATTGAATCCTATTCCCTATATAGCGCATTACTTTTGACCAGAGTACCAAGGGCCCGAGTGGAAAATAGTGCACTACATAGGGAATAGTTCTGTTCGGGTTTTGTCACATGCACAGTGAAAGTACAGTGAAATATTCAACTTACAGCAGTGCAGTAATCAATATATATTATTTTTTATAACTAATAAAAATATCTATATAATAATAAGGAATAAGGGGGGAAGCTATTGAAAGGGATGGTGTCAATACCAAATGTGCAGGGATACTGCAGTAGTTTGAGGTAGATATGTACATGTAGGCAGGGGGATTAGGAGAACGTGGCTGGTAGCAGGAGAAACACAAATAATAAAAATCAGTGCTGGAAAAACTACACAATTGTCATATTTGAATTCAAGTAAAGATGCCTTTAATAGAAAATGACTGAAGTAAAAGTGAGTCACCCAGTAAAATACAACTTGAGTATTTGGTTGTAAATATACTTAAATATCAAAAGTAAAAGTATAGACCAAAACCAAACCAGACAGCAGCATTTTCTTGTTTTTTTTTAATTTAAAATGTACGGATAGCCAGGGGCACACGCCAACACTCAGACATCATTTACAAAGTAAGCATTCGTGTTCAGTGAGTCTGCCAGATCAGAGGCAGTGGGGATGACCAGGGATGTTGAGTTGATAAGTGTGTAAATTGGACCCTTTTCCTGTCCTCTTAACATTCAAAATGTAATGAGGTACTTTTGGGTGTCAGGGAAAATGGATGGTGTAAAAAGTACATTATTTTATTTTAGAATGTAGTGAATTAAAAAAATATAAAACTTAAGTACAGATATGACTCAAATAGTACTTTTAAAGTATTTTTACTTAAGTATTTTACACCACTGATAATAATACTAAACAGTATGGCATCAGCATAATTGGTGTGTGCGTGCATGTTATTGTGAGAGTGATAGGCAGATATGCATGTAAACAGAGCTGAAAAGTGACTGGTACAGTATACACTGAGTGTACAAAACATTAGGAACACCATCTTAATATTGAGTTGCACCCATTTTTGCCCCCCCACAACAGGCTCAATTCGTCAGGGCATGGACTCTACAAGGTGTCGAAAGCGTTTCACAGGAATGCTGGCCCGTGTTGACTCCAATGCTTCCCACAGTTGTGTCAACAGTTGTCAACTTTTTTCCTGCTGAAACAAATCTATTCCCATATGGGTTCACTGCTGCTGTGAAGGGATGCACCTGATTGGCAATGATGTTCAGGTATTCTGTGGCATTCATACGTTGCTCCACTTTTATCAAGGAGCCCAATGTGTGCAATGAAAACATACGCTACACCATCACACCACCCTGCAATGTTGAACGCGTGATTTTCTCCATACCCTAGTCATCCCATCAGAATGAAACATCAGGAACCAGGATTCATCAGACCAGGCAATGTTTTTCCAATTCTCCAGTGTCTAGTGTTTTTGTTCCTTAGCCCACTGCAGATTCTTGTTTTTTGCTGAAAGAAGTGGAAGTCTATGGTCATCGGCTGCCGTACCCCGTTCATGTCAAGGTACGATGAGTTGTGCATTCTTTTATGGATCTTTGGGCACCAATGTTGTACTGGACTGTCAGTTGACTAACTCTGTGCTCTGCACAATTCGTGTCAGCCTCCTTTGTCCTCTTTCATCAATTACCTGTTTTGGGACCTACTACCATACCCCGTTCAAAGGCACTTCAATATTTTGCCTTGCCCATTCACCCTCTTAATGGCACACATACACATTCCATGTCTCAATCCTTCGTCCACTTCAGCTACAGTGATTTGAAGTGGATTTAATAAGTGACGTCAATAAGGAATCATAACTTCACCTGGATTCAGCTGGTCAGGATATGTCATGGAAAGAGCAGGTGTTCCTGATGTTTTGTAAATACTTATGGTAATGTATACATGTAAACAGGAGTAATATAGCAGGATAAAATAGATTGATTTTATATATATATAATATATAAAATATATTTATATTACCATTACGCTGCTGTTAATTTTTTGGGGGGGTTGAATTTTTACCCCTTTTTCTCCCCAATTTCGTGGTATCCAATTGTTGTAGTTGCTACTATCTTGTCTCATCGCTACAACTCCCGTACGGGCTCGGGAGAGACGAAGATTGAAAGTCATGCGTCCTCCGATACACAACCCAACCAGCCGCACTGCTTCTTAACACAGCGCGCATCCAACCCGGAAGCCAGCCGCACCAATGTGTCGGAGGCTACACTGTGCACCTGGCAACCTTGGTTAGCACGCACTGCGCCCGGCCCGCCACAGGAGTCGCTGGTGCGCGATGAGACAAGGACATCCCTACCGACCAAGCCCTCCCTAACCCGGACGACGCTAGGCCAATTGTGCGTCGCCCCACGGACCTCCCGGTCGCGGCCGGTTACGACAGAGCCTGGGCGCAAACCCAGGGACTCTGATGGCACAGCTGGCGCTGCAGTACAGCGCCCTTAACCACTGCACCACCCGGGAGGCCCCCTGTCATCATTTTAGCAGCAGCGTAGGTCTCAGGGGGCGCAGTAGGAGTTAGCCATTTAACAGTCTTATGGCCAGGGGATAGAAGCTGTTTAGGTGTCTGTTGGTCTGAGCCTTGATGCACCAGTACCATCTGCCGGACTGGAGGACAGTGCATGTCTCAGGTGGCTGAAGTCTTTGAAACATGTTCAGGCCTTTCTCAGACACCACCTGGCATGTACATCCTGGAGGAAGAGGGTGTCATTTAGGACGTGTCTCATCTCTACATTTTCATCGTCATTATTACAATACAAAAAGGGTCGCCCGGGAATTATGTATTCTGTTTGGTTTCGAGACTTAACCGCTTTCCCTCCTCAGGCAACCTGACATACACCTTACCTCCGCGTCTGATTACTACCGTTAAGTTTTCCAATGACACAACAGTGGTAGGCCTGATCACGGACAACGCTGAGACAGCCTATAGGGAGGAGGTCAGAGACCTGACCGTGTGGTGCCAGGACAACAACCTCTCCCTCAACGTGATCAAGACAAAGGAGATGATTGTGGACTACAGAAAAAGGAGGACCTAGCACACCCCCATTCTCATAGATGGGCTGTAGTGGAGCAGGTTGAGAGCTCCAAGCACATCAAGACAGTCGTGAAGAGGGCACGACAAAACATATTCCCCCTCAGGAGACTGAAAAGATTTGGCATAATCCTCAAAAGGTTTTACAGCTGCACCATCAAGAGCATCCTGACGAGTTGCATCACTGCCTGGTATGGCAACTGCTCGGTCTCCGACCGCAAGGCACTACAGGGGGTACAGTACATCACCGGGGCCAAGCTTACTGCCATCCCATCCAGGACCTCTACACCAGACGGTGTCAGAGGAAGGCCCTAAAAATTGACAAAGACTCCAGCCAACCTAGTCATAGACTGTTCTCTCTGCTACAGCACGACAAGCGGTACTGGAGAGCCAGGTCTAGGTCCAAGAGGCTTCTAAACAGCTTCTACCCCCAAGCCATAAGTCTCCTGAACATCTAATGAAATGGCTACCCAGACTATTTGCGCCCCCCACCCTCTACGCTGCTGCTAGTCTCTGTTATCATCTATGCACAGTCACTTTAATAGATCTACCTACATGTACATGTTACCTCAATTACCTCGACACCGGTGCCCTCTTACATGGACTCTGTACCGGTAACCCCTGTATTGTTATTTACTGCTGCTCTTTAACGATTTGTTTTTCTTATCTCTTACTTTTTTTCTGTATTTTCTTAACTGCATTGTTGGTTAAGGGCTGCAAGTAAGCATTTCACTGTAAGGTCTACTATACCTGTTGTATTCAGTTGTATTCAGCGTATGTGACAAATTAAAATTATATTTGATGTTGTCATTCATTCTTAGTCAAATAGTCTAAAGGTACACAGGCCTTAGGCTATTTGGCTGATAATTGCCAGTTCATGTGAATAGCATTATGTTGGTCTACTGGAAGGAAGTCCTAATCTGTGTCCCAAATGGCACCCTATTCCCTATATAGTGGTCAAAGGTACTGCACTATACAGGGAGTAGGCTGCCCTTTGGGATGTACCTGGAATAGTTAATAGGACTGAAATCTTGAATGCACCCTGTATTCCCCTTGTGCATGTACCCTGGAAATTGTGATATACACAGCGTGTCCTTTATTTCCCGCTCTGGAAGTGAGGAATGTCTAGAGGTAAATAGAGGAAATGCTCTCCGCAAGTTACCTTGAAGGGACTACACCTAAGGGTTGAACTTTGCACATGGTGTACACCAATGTTTTTTGTTGTGGAATGGGAGGAACAAAAGAGACACTCAGTATCTGTTAGTGGAACCGCCTCGAGAGAAGAGACTGGTACTATTGAATATTGTTATCTCATAAGTACTCGTATGCCCACATGCAGTTTGGTATACTCTCAGTGAGCATTCAAACAGGTGAGAATGTGTTGTCTGCTTTGCTGCAGATACTCAACAATACTTCCTTTTTTTTACACGAGAACTGAAAAGTTCTATTTTCTCATAGTGCTGACAGAATTGTGTTGTTCAGCAAAATGCTCCAATCAAGCTAATAAGAAATATGTGGTATTGCCAGCTAGAGTGTTGCATTAAGGTGTTGTAGAGTAAGAGAGAGACCTTTTGTAGCATAAGGACTGTGAATTAACTAACTGTCTGGTGCAGCCAGCGTGAGAGAAACAGCACAAGGTAGTAGTATAACAATGAGGGGTTGTGGGTTAGCTGGATTCCTATCCAGTGAGTTAGTACTGCAGCTCTGTCTAGACACAGGCGAGCCGTTGCCCGTCGGTCAGTGAGACCCACACTAAAAAATAATGCTGGATTGAAAACAACCCAATTTGGTTGTTTGCAACGCAGCGCTGGGTAAATATTGGACAGAAGTTAAACACGCTGGGTTATTTTGACCCAGCCAGTTGGGTTGCGTGGATAACCAAACATGTTGGGTTACACAAACAGGTTCATTTAACCATCAGTTATTTTTTTGTTAAACATCAGTTGGGTTGACCCAGCAGCTGGCTCTTTTTTTTAAATGTAATTCATGATATTTTCAGCAGGCGTGGCCTATTAGGGGCGTGGCTTTGAGATAATTATTTTAGGCCACCCATAAGAGTAAATGTCATTCCTGTTCATCAAATGAAAATCTTAATTCATTGTCATTGCATATATTTTAATATAAAATATTATAATATAAAAGTCATAATGTTATTATTTACAATTGAGATATGTATTATTTACATGTATAAAAAAAAAAGCATTCCAGGTGAAGCTAGTTGTGAGTGCCTAGAGTGTGCAAAGCTGTCATCGAGGCATAGCATGGCTATTTTGAAGAATCTCAAATATAACATTTTTATTTGTTTAATACTTTTTTGGTTACTACATGATTCCACATGTGTTATTTCAATGTTTAGATGTCTTCACTATTATTCTAAGATGTAGAAAATAGTAAAAAATAAAGAAAAACCCTGCAATGAGTAGGTGTTTAAAAACTTTTGACTCAAATCAAATCAACTTTTATTTGTCACATACACGTGTTTAACATATGTTATTGCGGGTGTAGAGAAATGCTTGTGATTCTAGCTCCAACTGCAGTAATATCTAACGACTGGTACTATAGGTGCGGGCACACGCATGCATGTGAGTGTGAAGAGGGGTTCCGCTTAGCTAATTTCTTACTCCTCTGTGGGATTTTAGCATATACGGTCCAACTACTCTAACTTCCAGACAGCTTTGTGTGCTGAGCAGTCATGCAAGATCTTCTCTCCTATTCTGAGAGGGTCGAGAAAGCAAGCCAGCCAAGGCAGGTTTTCACAGTCCGTTGTATCAGACCAGTAGTATGGAGAGGCCTCAGCCCTTTCAACTCACTTACTCAATAGGAAACAGTGGCCTTAGTCTGGTCTAGCAAAGTAACACACAGTCAGACACACTCTAGGCATTCTCACAACTAGCTTCACCTGGAGGGGCGGGGGCGTATGCCTTATGACTAACGTGACATGGTGCGATGAAAGAAACATACAGGAACTCAAATCCTTCTGTTCACCTGATTTAGAATTCCTCACAATCAAATGTAGACCGCATTATCTACCAAGAGAATTCTCTTCGATTATAATCACAGCCGTATATATCCCCCCCCAAGCAGACACATCGATGGCTCTGAACGAACTTTATTTAACTCTCTGCAAACTGGAAACAATTTATCCGGAGGCTGCATTCATTGTAGCTGGGGATTTTAACAAGGCTAATCTGAAAACAAGACTCCCCAAATTTTATCAGCATATCGATTGCGCAACCAGGGGAGGAAAGACCTTGGACCATTGTTACTCTAACTTCCGCGATGCATATAAGGCCCTGCCCCGCCCCCCTTTCGGAAAAGCTGACCACGACTCCATTTTGTTGATCCCTGCCTACAGACAGAAACTAAAACAAGAGGCTCCCACGCTGAGGTCTGTCCAACGCTGGTCCGACCAAGCTGACTCCACACTCCAAGACTGCTTCCATCACGTGGACTGGGAGATGTTTCGTATTGCGTCAGATAACAACATTGACGAATACGCTGATTCGGTGTGCGAGTTCATTAGAACGTGCGTTGAAGATGTCGTTCCCATAGCAACGATTAAAACATTCCCTAACCAGAAACCGTGGATTGATGGCAGCATTCGTGTGAAACTGAAAGCGCGAACCACTGCTTTTAATCAGGGCAAGGTGTCTGGTAACATGACCGAATACAAACAGTGCAGCTATTCCCTCCGCAAGGCTATCAAACAAGCTAAGCGCCAGTACAGAGACAAAGTAGAATCTCAATTCAACGGCTCAGACACAAGAGGCATGTGGCAGGGTCTACAGTCAATCACGGACTACAGGAAGAAACCCAGCCCAGTCACGGACCAGGATGTCTTGCTCCCAGGCAGACTAAATAACTTTTTTGCCCGCTTTGAGGACAATACAGTGCCACTGACACGGCCTGCAACGAAAACATGCAGTCTCTCCTTCACTGCAGCCGAGGTGAGTAAGACATTTAAACGTGTTAACCCTCGCAAGGCTGCAGGCCCAGATGGCATCCCCAGCCGCGCCCTCAGAGCATGCGCAGACCAGCTGGCCGGTGTGTTTACGGACATATTCAATCAATCCCTATACCAGGCTGCTGTTCCCACATGCTTCAAGAGGGCCACCATTGTTCCTGTTCCCAAGAAAGCTAAGGTAACTGAGCTAAATGACTACCGCCCCGTAGCACTCACATCCGTCATCATGAAGTGCTTTGAGAGACTAGTCAAGGACCATATCACCTCCACCCTACCTGACACCCTAGACCCACTCCAATTTGCTTACCGCCCAAATAGGTCCACAGACGATGCAATCTCAACCACACTGCACACTGCCCTAACCCATCTGGACAAGAGGAATACCTATGTGAGAATGCTGTTCATCGACTACAGCTCGGCATTCAACACCATAGTACCCTCCAAGCTCGTCATCAAGCTCGAGACCCTGGGTCTCGACCCCGCCCTGTGCAACTGGGTACTGGACTTCCTGACGGGCCGCCCCCAGGTGGTGAGGGTAGGCAACAACATCTCCTCCCTGCTGATCCTCAACACTGGGGCCCCACAAGGTTGCGTTCTGAGCCCTCTCCTGTACTCCCTGTTCACCCACGACTGCGTGGCCACGCACGCCTCCAACTCAATCATCAAGTTTGCGGACGACACAACAGTGGTAGGCTTGATTACCAACAACGATGAGACGGCCTACAGGGAGGAGGTGAGGGCCCTCGGAGTGTGGTGTCAGGAAAACAACCTCACACTCAACGTCAACAAAACTAAGGAGATGATTGTGGACTTCAGGAAACAGCAGAGGGAACACCCCCCTATCCACATCGATGGAACAGTAGTGGAGAGGGTAGCAAGTTTTAAGTTCCTCGGCATACACATCACAGACAAACTGAATTGGTCCACTCACACAGACAGCATCGTGAAGAAGGCGCAGCAGCGCCTCTTCAACCTCAGGAGGCTGAAGAAATTCGGCTTGTCACCAAAAGCACTCACAAACTTCTACAGATGCACAATCGAGAGCATCCTGGCGGGCTGTATCACCGCCTGGTATGGCAACTGCACCGCCCTCAACCGTAAGGCTCTCCAGAGGGTAGTGAGGTCTGCACAACGCATCACCGGGGGCAAACTACCTGCCCTCCAGGACACCTACACCACCCGATGTCACAGGAAGGCCATAAAGATCATCAAGGACATCAACCACCCGAGCCACTGCCTGTTCACCCCGCTATCATCCAGAAGGCGAGGTCAGTACAGGTGCATCAAAGCTGGGACCGAGAGACTGAAAAACAGCTTCTATCTCAAGGCCATCAGACTGTTAAACAGCCACCACTAACACTGAGTGGCTGCTGCCAACACACTGACACTGACTCAACTCCAGCCACTTTAATAATGGGAATTGATGGGAAATGATGTAAATATATCACTAGCCACTTTAAACAATGCTACCTTATATAAATGTTACTTACCCTACATTATTCATCTCATATGCATACGTATATACTGTACTCTATATCATCGACGGTATCCTTATGTAATACATGTATCACTAGCCACTTTATACTATACTATGCCACTTTGTTTACATACTCATCTCATTTGTACATACTGTACCCGATACCATCTACTGTACCTTGCCTATGCTGCTCTGTACCATCACTCATTCATATATCCTTATGTACATATTCTTTATCCCCTTACACTGTGTACAAGACAGTAGTTTTGGAATTGTTAGTTAGATTACTTGTTATTACTGCATTGTCGGAACTAGAAGCACAAGCATTTCGCTACACTCGCATTAACATCTGCTAACCATGTGTATGTGACAAATAAAATTTGATTTGATTTGATTTGAGTAAGCAGTTACCAACACTTACTGCCCTGCTTGCATGGACACAAACACACATGAATTTCCTCTTACTGACCAACAGTGTTTATCACCGCTGGGAAGAGAATTAAAAAAGGGAATTAAAGAAACATCCACAAGCAGCAGCATCTTAGCCTGGTCACAGAACTCCTATGGTCGTTGTATGACATCACCGAACAAACAGATCTGGGACCAGGCTAGCATCACCTCACTGTTTAAGTCATTTTTTGGGATTGAGATACTCACTGTTCGTATTAGAAGAAGTGATAGCGACATGATCTCATCACAGCTGCTTCGTAATGGCGTGGTTGTTACAGAGTTACACGATTTTGAAAGTTACATGACAACTTGTCACTTGAGAAGAGCTATTAAGATCATGTGAGCTTGTTCTGTGTCACTTTAGGTGTCAGCAAGTGTCAGACACGAAAGCTCAGATTTTTGTTGGTTTAGGATGACTGACCGGTATGGTTTAGGTATTTCTTTCACTTCCAAATCTTTGTTCATCACTCGGATATTGGAAGGTTGATTGAGAAGGAATGTGAGAAAGCTGGAAATTGAGGTTCGGCATTGGGTGTTAGATCAGTAGAGCTTCAGCCAATCAGGGGCTCTGTTCAAGATGTGCTGTATTTGTCATAGCTACCTGAACACGAACACACACAACGTTTGTTTTTGTTACTAGCCACCTGACTTCCGATTACCTGCCACACACAAAGATGAGCTCTGACCTCACCTCAGCCCTCCCCTCCTCAGCCCTGGCTCAGACCCCACACTTTCATCTTTCATAAAGCCAACGCCAGAACACATGATTAGGGCAAGTTGACAAAAGGATGAGAGACAGTCAAACACTTCTCTGCAGTTGCCGTCATTTGGCTTGACTTTTTTTGGCTGTGAATAAGACATAAGAATAAAAACAGGCTTAGTGTTAAGATGTGCCAGAGCAGACAGTGTGACTAAAGGTTCATGATCTTATCTGTAATTCTGAACCATGTCTTGAGGGTGTTTCTTTCTCTCTCTGCAAGAAAAGGAACAACCGCACTTTGTGCAGTCTTTTTTGGGGGGGGGGGCGGGGATTATTCTACAAGATGACAGCTAGAGTGTGTCTATGAATTGTAGCGGCTAGGAAAGTATGCAGAATGACGTTAAAGCAAGTAAGCAACAAGGCTTGACACGTGAAAATGAATGTCCCTCACCACCACCCTTACCAGCTTGTGAGATGTTCTATTGCTGCGTAGAGTAGAGGAAGAGAACCTGTCTTATTTGCTTCATTGTCCTGATTGTTCTAAAGTAAGCATTTGGGTTGGTCTCAGCGGAGATGAAAAGCCTCTAATGGAGCTGGAGAGACTGTTGCGTGCAAGGCCCTTTTCATTATGCTGCTTCAAAGTAAATGGAAGGCATGCAACAGGTTTAGTTTGCATGACATCTCTCCTCCCCCTTTGTCCTCCACTGTGTGTGTGTGTGTGCGTGCTTATGCACGCGTGCGTGCATCTACTAATAGAACCAAACGGTGGAGCGTTTCATTGATGTTGCATCTGGTCATACACACTGTGCCAGACAGACTCTCTACCCCTCTCTCTTACATGCCACCTTGTTGCCTGCTGAAAGAAGTGCATACGCAGAGCTTATCTCGTATTTACAGCTAGGCTACAAATGGCCGCAGTTTTGAGCAGACACTGATCGTGATCGAATGAAAACAAATACATTGAATCAGGATAAAATATACAGTGTGCTTCCTGAAAGGAAATTATGCACATGTATGTCAATGTGTAACCGCACCTGGCTCTTGCCTTTTGCTTGCCACCCTCTCTCTATTGGCTGGCTCACAGATGTACTATATGGAGATTAAATCCACTTCAGAGCAAGCCTTAATCCATGGACATTGCTCACCTTCAATCTCGCTGCAGGGTGTACATGCATTGGAAGCCATTGTTGGACTGCTGCTGTATCTTAGGAAATCTTACATCAAAGACATCTTACTCACAAAGCTTTGATCACTTTCTGTCCGTGTTGTGTGGGATGGCCACACACAGCTCACCTCTGCTGCAATACAGAAAGGCAAAGCAAGGCAGGTGGAAAGAGAGAGAGGAAAGGGTGAGAAAAGACTCTGAGACGTTATTGTCCTGAATTTGACACTACCCGCACACCTAATTCGCTACTTGTCTCTGCAGAGCTCAGTGAGAGAACAGAGACTTATTCTCTGGAGCCAAGAGTGAAACCTGTAGCAAGTGACTCAGTGGCAAAGAAGCCTTCTATCCTGTTGAGTAGACTGTAAATAAAACACCCAGTCTATGTTCCAAATGGCACCATAATTCCCTATATAGTGCATTACTTTTGACCTGAAAAGTAGTGCACTAAATAGGGAATAGAATGCCATTTGGGACAGAGGTGGGTCGTTCCACCAATTAGGTGCCTTTTGAGTAGTGTAACCTTCTGAAATATATATATTTATTTCACAAAATGTTAACATTCTGCCAAAAAGACCACATGTTCTAAATTAACTAAATTAAAAAAACATTTTACCATCTCGAGGTTCGATTTTTTTTAATAACTAAGTGCCTATTAAGTGCCAAATAAAGTAACAGGGTTGACCATAAGATTTAATCTTAAATCAGCCATAATTCCCCTTGTGATGGGGAATGGAAGCTTGTTTTTGTGCAATAGGGAAGGACAATTGAATGCGAGCTTAAAAAAATATATATAATTGTGAAAACATTTCTAGCCTGTCTATCTATGGGTAAAAGGGTTGACATGTTATGCTCGTCCTGCTCAGTTTTCCACCACAAAACACAAGCTGTCACGTTCTGACCTTAGTTCCTTTGTTATGTCTTTGTTTTAGTATGGTCAGGGCGTGAGTTGGGTGGGTTGTCTATGTTAGTTTTTCTTTGATTTGCTATTTCTGTGTTTGTCCAGGTATGGTCCTCAATCAGAGGCAGCTGTCTATCGTTGTCCCTGATTGAGAACCATATCTAGGTAGCCTGTTTTCTATTGTGTTTCGTGGGTGATTGTTTACTGTTTTCTGTTGTGTGTCTGCACCAGCCAGAACTGTTTTCGGTTGTCGGTTTATTGTTTTTGTTCAGTGTTCAAGTTCTTTATTAAAAGATATGGACACATACACGCTGCACCTTGGTCCCTCTTCTTCTTCCACCGACGACGACCGTTACACAAATCAAAAAGACAAGAACCAGCTCACCTGCTTTTACAACACTATGATTAGACTATTAGATTAAATGTTTATTTTGAAAAAAGGGTTTAGTTCAACAGGGTTGATCTTAAAATGAGGGACAGGTTTTATTTTTTTTTTTAAGTCTCTTTTTTTTACCTTAAAATTAGTCTCTAATCACATTAAATAAACAATAATCTTCAGAAAGGACTTGGTCAAAGCAACAAAATCATTAGGGCTTTACAATTATGGTAAAATGGGAAGAAATGTAGGGTTGCGTGGGTTAAAATCTTCCTAGAAGTCACAGAGGATGCACAGAGGGACATGGCAAAATGCTGAATTTGAGCACTTTAGCTGATTTACTGAATGTTTCATGTGGTCAATGTTAAAGGGCACGTTATATAATATAAGAGGCTTTTAAAATTCTATATTTGTGCACAATTTCTACTTAATATAACAAAGGGACGCCAAAGGCATTAATTTTGTTGCATATCGCCTTTCATCTTGGCTGACTATACACCTTAGGCGTCCAAGTCAGTTTGAACCACAAATAACTGCACTGTAAATCTGTCATCATAAACATTATTACTTGCCAATGTTGATTCCTACAATTAATGCTCAAACCCTGCTTGACTGTCGTTCTTGTTACATTGGTCATCATGGAGTTATCAATAGTCCTACTATGTTTGGGAACCTGTCTTTCTCTGCACGCCTGACAAACTGCCTGCTCTCGTCTCGGACAGTCTGTCTCCCAGTCCCAGATAGCGTCAGGCTGTGTGAGATTAGCACACGTGAGCGCAGTTAAACTTGTAAGAAACCTCCCGGCCCCTATTTTTGCTTCCACTATTTTACACGTCACGAGCAGTCAGTAATACAGTGTCTGACTCTGGTGCGTCTATTCCCACTGATAACACATCTGCATTGTCCCTGTGGGAATGTAATGTCCCATGAGGCCTCAGAGCTCATTGTAGTATCCGGCAACAGGCACATATTTAGGCCCAGACTTGAAGCCAGGCCATCTGGTTGTTAGGCAGTTTAGTAGTGGAGAGGACAAATAATGGACCTTCTTTGTCTCCTGTTCTCGCCCGAGGTGGTGTGGTATATGGCCAATATACCACGGCTAAGGGCTGTTCTTATGGATACAGCCCTTAGCTGTGGTATATTGGCCATATATCACAAACCCCTGAGCTGCCATATTGCTATTCTAAACTGGTTACCAATGTAATTAGAGCATTACAAATAACTGTTTTGTGATACCTGCGGTATACGGCCTAATATACCACGGCTGTCAGCCAATCAGCATTCGGGGCTCGAACCACCCAGTTTATAATAGATAATAAATCATTCTCACAGCCCCGCCAAGTCTCTCTTCTTACAATCATCCCTCAATCACTGAATAAATCCAGTGTACATTTCAGAGTGTATTAGCAATATAGTAATTGGTAATACCTACAAGTAATCATAGTAATAACCATAATTTCACAAACGAGGCCTTAAATATCTCAACCATTTGATTATAGTTTCACACCACAGTTCAGAGCTTGCCGTTCGTTCGACCTCTGCTTCTTCTGGTGTGGCGAGAACCCACCTGTGTACACTACAGCCACATGAAAGCAGTGCCTCTGTGGTCTCAGAGCAGTCTATAAATATGAAGGTCATTAGTATCAATGGTGCAGTGTTTTGTGGTATATACTTACATGGTTTTAATTGGCATTACTAAAGACTCAAATCTCAGGTCCAGAGAGGTGGCTGGGGAGCAGGATGGGATGGTAGCTATGGCATTCCTACAGACAGACATTCCCAATCCCTGAGTCTTGGCTGCCTTTTTCCTGGACGGGAGAATAGAGAAGGGGGGTGGTCCTGTTGACTGGCTATTTATTTGTCAGTGAGAATCTGTGAATCCCTTGACTAAGTCCCTCCAGCACTGCCGACAGGGGAACGGAGTTATTTCGGAGCCGGGAGATACATCCGAGGCCTGGAAGGTACCTCCTCTGTCCGTCAGAGCCATAGGGCTCTAGTCAAAAATAGTGTGCCACATGTATATAGGGTAAAAGGGCCCTGGTCAAAAGCAGTGTACTATATAGTGAATAGGGTGCCATAGAGTCAAAGGGCTCTAGTCAGAGTAGTGCACTAAATATGGAATAAGGTGCAATTTGGGACGCATACAGGCTGTTCCTAGAGGAAAGCCAATCAGCACGGCTTGTGCCAAACTTCCTTCCTTTACTTATTTACTGCTATTGATGCATAGCAAGGCCAAGGACAACAGCTTTCAGCTTGTGCCAAAGCCACAGGGAAATTACACTGCCAGCTCAAAGGTGTACTGTATGTGTGGTCTGGTGGTGGTGGCCACCTCTGCTGCCAGCCAGTTGTGCCAGGTGGGCATTTTACTGTGTCCTTGTGGCCCATGTCCTTAGGTGGTCTGACCAGGTGTGGAGCGTCCGAGTCCATCCAGTACAAAAACATGATGCACAAAGACACCCAGCTGCAAATCCGAGCACAGGACGACTCTAAATCTGCATCCCAAATGTCACCCTATTCCATATTTAGTACACTACATTTGACCAGGGACCATAGGCCTCTGGTTAAAGGTAGTGCACTAAATAGGGTATTGGGGGCTATTTTGGGCACACTAATACTGTACATACTAGTACTGTTCAGTACTTTCTTCAAGGAGATACAAGGTATGATTAGATTTAAAGCCTCTCTAAATAGCTACAACTGAACACGTTTCATTGAGTTGACTAGATTTACTGCAGCCTTTATTATTAAACATAATCTATCATTGGGAAAATGTGTTATGGCTTTACATCCTCTACCATATCATCCAATATTACACAGATTAGATTAATTAATGGAAGCTTCTCTAATGTAAAGTGTGGTATTCCGCAAGGCAGCTGTCATGGTCCTTTTACTCTTACTCTTACTCTATTTTTACTAATGATCTACCACTAGCCTTAAACAAAACCTGTGTGTCTATGTATGCTGATGATTTGACATTATACACTTCAGCATCACAGCTAGTGAAATCACTGCAGCCTTAAACAAAGAGTTGCAGTCAGTTTTGGAAAGGGTGGCTAGTAATAATCCAGTCCTGAACATAGTGTCTAAAACTAAGAGCATTGTATTTGGTACAAATCATTCCATAAGTTTTAGACCTCTGAATCTGGTCCCTGACTGTTGAGGAAATTAAACGTTTTGGTGTTACCTTAGACTGTAGATTGTCATGGACAAGGAATGTTGAATCCGTTGTTGTAAAGATTGGGAGAGAGAGGTGTGTCTGTAATAAATAGATGCTTGGCATTTTTAACACCACAGTAAACCAAACAAGTCCTGCAGGCTCAGTATTTGTATTGTTTATTTTTTCTCAATGTGTGTAAATTTGTGTTTTTAATTGTATTTCTTTATTATAATTGTTTTATATGTCTGTAATGTCTATCTTCATTTTTTAAATGTATGTAAATTGTAAAGTATTTTTGTCTGTCTTTTTCATTATGTGTCGGCCATTGGCGTCAGCTAATGGGGATCCTCATAAAATCATGAATCATAAATCTGGTTGTGAGTGTTGTACACAGCAGCACCCAGCCCTTTGCCCTAAAGTAATCAAATCAAATCAACATTTATTGGTCGCATACACAGATTTGCAGATGCTACCGCAGGTGCAGTAAAATGCTTGTGTCTCTAGCTCCAACAATGCACTAACACCTAGCAATACAAAATACTCACATAATTCAGAAAAATAAAAATGAAGTAATATTAGAATAAGCATTGTCAGAGACCTGAAAATAAATATACAGTGCCTTGCGAAAGTATTCGGCCCCCTTGAACTTTGCGACCTTTTGCCACATTTCAGGCTTCAAACATAAAGATATAAAACTGTATTTTTTTGTGAAGAATCAACAACAAGTGGGATACAATCATTAAGTGGAACAACATTTATTGGATATTTCAAACTTTTTTAACAAATCAAAAACTGGGCGTGCAAAATTATTCAGCCCCCTTAAGTTAATACTTTGTAGCACCACCTTTTGCTGCGATTACAGCTGTAAGTCGCTGGGGGTATGTCTCTATCAGTTTTGCACATCGAGAGACTGACATTTTTTCCCATTCCTCCTTGCAAAACAGCTCGAGCTCAGTGAGGTTGGATGGAGAGCATTTGTGAACAGCAGTTTTCAGTTCTTTCCACAGATTCTCGATTGGATTCAGGTCTGGACTTTGACTTGGCCATTCTAACACCTGGATATGTTTATTTTTGAACCATTCCATTGTAGATTTTGCTTTATGTTTTGGATCATTGTCTTGTTGGAAGACAAATCTCCGTCCCAGTCTCAGGTCTTTTGCAGAATCCATCAGGTTTTCTTCCAGAATGGTCCTGTATTTGGCTCCATCCATCTTCCCATCAATTTTAACCATCTTCCCTGTCCCTGCTGAAGAAAAGCAGGCCCAAACCATGATGCTGCCACCACCATGTTTGACAGTGGGGATGGTGTGTTCAGCTGTGTTGCTTTTACGCCAAACATAACGTTTTGCATTGTTGCCAAAAAGTTCAATTTTGGTTTCATCTGACCAGAGCACCTTCTTCCACATGTTTGGTGTGTCTCCCAGGTGGCTTGTGGCAAACTTTAAACAACACTTTTTATGGATATCTTTAAGAAATGGCTTTCTTCTTGCCACTCTTCCATAAAGGCCAGATTTGTGCAATATACGACTGATTGTTGTCCTATGGACAGAGTCTCCCACCTCAGCTGTAGATCTCTGCAGTTCATCCAGAGTGATCATGGGCATCTTGGCTGCATCTCTGATCAGTCTTCTCCTTGTATGAGCTGAAAGTTTAGAGGGACGGCCAGGTCTTGGTAGATTTGCAGTGGTCTGATACTCCTTCCATTTCAATATTATCGCTTGCACAGTGCTCCTTGGGATGTTTAAAGCTTGGGAAATCGTTTTGTATCCAAATCCGGCTTTAAACTTCTTCACAACAGTATCTCGGACCTGCCTGGTGTGTTCCTTGTTCTTCATGATGCTCTCTGCGCTTTTAACGGACCTCTGAGACTATCACAGTGCAGGTGCATTTATACGGAGACTTGATTACACACAGGTGGATTGTATTTATCATCATTAGTCATTTAGGTCAACATTGGATCATTCAGAGATCCTCACTGAACTTCTGGAGAGAGTTTGCTGCACTGAAAGTAAAGGGGCTGAATAATTTTGCACGCCCAATTTTTCAGTTTTTGATTTGTTAATAAAGTTTGAAATATCCAATAAATGTCGTTCCACTTCATGATTGTGTCCCACTTGTTGTTGATTCTTCACAAAAAAATACAGTTTTATATCTTTATGTTTGAAGCCTGAAATGTGGCAAAAGGTCGCAAAGTTCAAGGGGGCCGAATACTTTCGCAAGGCACTGTATATACACTATATATACAAAAGAGTGTGGACACCCCTTCAAATGAGTGGATTCAGCTATTTCCACCATACCTGTTGCCGATAGGTGTATAAAATCGAGCACACAGCCATGCAATCTTCATAGACAGACATTGGCAGTAAAATGGCCTTACTGAAGAGCTCAGTGACTTTCAAAGTGGCACCGTCATAGAATGCCACCTTTCCAACAAGGCAGTTTGTCAAATTTCTGCCCTGCTAGAGCTGCCCCTGTCAACTGTAAGTGGTGTTATTGTGAAGTGGAAACGTCTAAGAGCTACAACGGCTCAGCTGCGAAGTGGTAGGCCACACAAGCTCACAGAACGGGATCGCTGAGTGCTGAAATCGTCTGTCCTCAGTTGCAACACTTCCTACCGCGTTCCAAACCCCCTCTGGAAGCAACGTCAGCACAAGAACTCTTTGTCGGGAGCTTAGTGAAATAGGTTTCCATGGCCGAGCAGGCGCACACAAGTCTAAGATCAACATGTGCAATGCCAAGCGTCGACTGGAGTGGTGTAAAGCTAGCAGCCATTTGACTCTGGAGCAGTGGAAACATGTTCTCTGGAGTGATGAATTATGCTTCACAATCTGGCAGTCTGACGGACAAATCTGGGTTTGGTGGATGCGAGGAGAACACTACCTGCATGAATGCATAGTGTAAACTGTAAAGTTTGGTGGCTGAGGAATAATGGTCTTGGGTTGTTTTTCATGGTTCGGGCTAAGGGCCTTAGTTCCAGTGAAGAGAAATCTTAACACTACAGCATACAATGACATTCTAGACGATTCTGTGCTTCCAACTTTGTGGCAACAGTTTGGGGAAGGCCCTTTCCTGTTTCAGCATGACAATGCCCCCATGCCCAAAGCGAGGTCCAAATAGAAATGGTTTGTTGAGATCGGTGAGAAAGAACTTGACTGGCATGCAGAGAGCCCTGACCTCAACCCCATCGAACACCTATGGGATAAATTGGAATGCCACCTGGGAGCCAGGCCTAGTCGCCCAACATCAATGCCCGACCTCACTAATGCCCTTGTGGCTGCTGTGTTGCTTCCATTCAATGTTCCAACATCTAGTAGAAAGCCTTCTTAGAAGTGTGGAGGCTGTTATAGCAGCAATGGCAGGACCAACTGCATATTATTGCTCATGATTTTGGAATGAGATATTTGACGAGCAGGTGTCTACATACTTTTGGCAATGTAGTGTACATATAATGGTGTGTAAAGACAGTATGGACAGTATATGAATAGAACATATGTTTACAGCAGTAGTTACACTGAACAAAAATATAAATGCAACATACAACAATTTCATTGATTTTACTGAATTAACGTTCATATGAAGAAATCAGTCAATTGAAATTAATTAATTAACCCCTAATCTATGGATTTCACATGACTGGGAATACAGATGTGCATTTGTTGGTCACAGATGATAAAGAATGGTCCTTAGGATCTTGTCACGTTATTTCTGTGCATTCAAATTGCCACCAACAAAATGCTAAAGGGGTCCGTTGTCTGTAGCTAAGGACTGCCCATACCATAACCCCACCGCCACCATGGGGCACACTGTTCACAAAGTTGACATCAGCAAACCACTCACCCACAAGACACCATACATGTGGTCTGTGGTTGTGAGGCCGGTTGGACGCAATGCCAAATTCTCTAAAATGACATTGGAGGCTGTTAAAATAGTAGTAAAATAAACATTACATTCCCTGGCAACAGCTCTGGTGGACAGTCCTTCAGTCATCATACCAATTGCATGCTCCCTCAACTTGAGACATCTGTGGCATTGTGTTGTGTGACAAAACTGCACATTTTGGAGTGGCCTTTTTTGTCCCCATCACAAGGTGCACCTGTGTAATGATCATGCTGTTAAATTAGCTTCTTGATATGCCACACCTGTCAGGTGGATGAATTATCTTGACAAAGGAGAAATGCTCACTAACAGGGATGTAAACAAATTTGTGCTCAACATTTGAGAGAAATAAGCTTTTTGTGCGTATGGCATGTTTCTGAGATATTTTATTTCAGCTCATGAAACATTGACCAACACTTTACATGTTGAGTTTATAGTTTTGTTCAGTGTATATAGGATGAGCCATGGCTAGAATACAGTATATACATATGAAGTGGGTAAAACAGTATGTAAACATTATTAAAGTGACCAGTCTTCAATGACTTCAATGGGCAGCACTCTAAGGTGCAGAGTAGAGTACCTGGTTGTAACTGGCTACAACAGTAACTAAGGTTCAGGTAAGGGTACTGGGCCGAGGCCAGCTAGCGGTGACTAACAGTCTGATGGCCTGGAGATTGAAGCTCGGTCCCAGCTTTGATGCAGCTGTACTGTCTCCACCTTCAATGGTAGCAAGGTGAACAGGCCGTGGCTCGTGTGACTGAGGGCATGCAGTGTGCCCCTGGTGATGAATTGGCCTGCCCGCACCACCCTCTGGAGAGCCTTGTGGGTGTGGACGGTGCAATTGCCATACCAGGCGGTGATTCCAGCCCGACAGGATGCTCTCAATGGTGCATCTGTAGAAGTTTGTGGGGGTCTTAGGGGCCAAGATTCATTTCTTCAGCCTCCTGAGGTTGAAGAGGCTCTGTTGCGGCTTCTTCGCCAAACTGTCTGTGAAGGGACCATTTCAGGTTGTCAGTGATGTACTTCCTCTTTACTCTTCAAGCCCTAACTGCTAGCGTCACACGTCTCATGCAGAGCTGCCAGGGTCCCGTTGTGTCTCGTGCAGAGCCGTAGACACTAAACACTGGGTTAGTAGCCCTTGTCTGACCCAGCCCTCGGATAATGGGATTCTTCCATTGTTCACTCCATCGGTGTGTTTTTAAAACCTGCTCTTGTGCAAAGAACACAGACATATGCGCATTAAACCACTCCAGTGTCTGCCCAAGCCAAGCACACAATAGGCACTAAGGCAGACATGAGGATGAAAGGGACTTGTATACATTTTAAGGAAAGCTGTAGTGTGGAAGAGGATGAACTATCTTTGATTATTTCAATGATTCAGTGAAGATCCTCTCACGTGAAGAAAAGATTGTTGAGACTATGGTCTTCAAATGTTTATTTGTCAGGATCCTGTGATGCTATTCCTGTACTCACTCCCCGTGGTCTTAAGCTTTATGTTCTTGTCGGTTTGTTTGAGTAACCACCTCTGCAGCTCTTTCTTCTTCCGCCGGGCTCTATTTTTAAAACCGGAACATATTTAAGAATTTATACTTCAGAGGGAAACTGAACTGGCTGTCTGGCTGGGGATACAGCTTCCTGTGAAGGGATGAAGGGAAGGAGGAAAGGAAAGGAGTGGGTTGGTGGGGTGGTTAGTGAGATGTATGCTTCCGATGGAGGTCTCTTCATCCACTTTGTACTCAGCTGTACTGTGGCTGGCTACCAATGACTTCATTGTTTCTGCTTCCTTACGTGCATCCTCCTCCTCCGTAAACCTCTCAGCTATTGTAATAGAAGTGGAATCACAGTTTGATGACCTCAATACAAAGGTTATAATTGAGGCTTCTTCTCAAATGAACTGCACTGTGTGTGTGTGCGTGTGCGTGTGCAATGGTATTGTTGTTATAATGTAATGCGTGTATTCCTTTCCCTGACTTAAACACAGCTGCTGAGCTAGTCTACCTTGCCTGACTCATTCATGTACTGTACTGTTGACCAAGAGATACTGTATGTCTTTTTCAATATTGCATCATGTGCAGATAGTCAACCTGAACTCAGAGCGAATTTCAATCGTACAATGTTACGAATTTGCTAAATGCATTAAATGTTTTACGAATTTCAATTTGTTTTGGCTAATGTTAGCTAAGTGGCCAAAGCTAACATTAGCTAGGTGGCTAACATTAGCTAGGTGGCTAACATTAGCTAGGTGGCTAACATTAGCTAGGTGGCTAACATTAGCTAGACTAGGGGTTAAGGTTAGGAGTTAGATTAAAGTGTTAGCAGGTTAGCTAACCCTTCCCCTAAGTTAGATGTTTGCGTTATCCTGTGCGTCCACCCACCCACCCCGACCAACCACCCTACTTTTTTTTCTGATGACTGCCTTGCCTGGTTCACCAACTACTTTGCAGACAGAGTTCAGTGTGTCAAATCGGAGGGCATGCTGTCCGGTCCTCTGGCAGTCTCTATGGGGGTGCCACAGGGTTCAATTCTCGGGCCGACTCTTTTCTCTGTATATATCAATGATGTTGCTCTTGCTGCGGGCGATTCCCTGATCCACCTCTACGCAGACGACACCATTCTATATACTTCCGGCCCGTCCTTGGACACTGTGCTATCTAAACTCCAAACGAGCTTCAATGCCATACAACACTCCTTCCGTGGCCTCCAACTGCTCTTAAACGCTAGTAAAACCAAATGCATGCTTTTCAACCGTTCGCTGCCTGCACCCGCACGCCTGACTAGCATCACCACCCTGGATGGTTCCGACCTTGAATATGTGGACATCTATAAGTACCTAGGTGTCTGGCTAGACTGTAAACTCTCCTTCCAGACTCATATCAAACATCTCCAATCGAAAATCAAATCTAGAGTCGGCTTTCTATTCCGCAATAAAGCCTCCTTCACTCACGCCGCCAAACTTACCCTAGTAAAACTGACTATCCTACCAATCCTCGACTTCGGCGATGTCATCTACAAAATTGCTTCCAACACTCTACTCAGCAAACTGGATGCAGTTTATCACAGTGCCATCCGTTTTGTCAATAAAGCACCTTATACCACCCACCACTGTGACCTGTATGCTCTAGACGGCTGGCCCTCGCTACATATTCGTCGCCAGACCCACTGGCTCCAGGTCATCTACAAGTCCATGCTAGGTAAAGCTCCGTTCACTGGTCACGATGGCAACACCCACCTGTAACACGCGCTCCAGCAGGTGTATCTCACTGATCATCCCTAAAGCCAACACCTCATTTGGCCGCCTTTCGTTCCAGTTCTCTGCTGCCTGTGACTGGAACGAATTGCAAAAATCGCTGAAGTTGGAGACTTTTATCTCCCTCACAAACTTCAAACATCTGCTATCTGAGCAGCTAACCAATCGCTGCAGCTGTACATAGTCTATCGGTAAATAGCCCACCCATTTTTACCTACCTCATCCCCATACTGTTTTTATTTATTTTATTTTCTGCTCTTTTGCACACCAATATGCACACCTGTACATGACCATCTGATCATTTATCACTTCAGTGTTAATCTGCAAAATTTTCATTATTCTCCTCATGCCTTTTGCACACAATGTATATAGACTCTCCTTTTTTCTACTGTATTATTGACTTGTTAATTGTTTACTCCATGTGTAACTCTGTATTGTCTGTTCACACTGCTATGCTTTATCTTGGCCAGGTCGCAGTTGCAAATGAGAACTTGTTCTCAACTAGCCTACCTGGTTAAATAAAGGTTAAATAATTGTTAAAAACATTTTTTTGCCTTAACCCTTGGCCTACAATGGTCATGCCCCTGCGGAAATCTAATTAATCCACTGCATCTGTCGATATCGCCCTTCTGCATCTGCAGTGAAAGATAGAGCGGTGTTTGTCAGACCTTGAGACATCCCGAAATTCAATCTTCTCACGGAAACATCTGTAGCGTCCGAAAGGTTTGCCGTACACGCGATTATGACCACTCGACTGAAGGCTGAGACTCTCACGAACACAATGTTCTCCGTTTTGCCCTTAGAGCGCCCACAAGCCTCAAAAGACTCATCTGAAGTACCAGCAGAAGTATACAGTATATGGTTTAGTGCCTAAAATAAGGGGATATATGTTACAAAAATCTCAGATATCTCAGATATAGGACAGACACTTTAGAACAAACTTCCTTTTTAATAATTTTTTGGACGATATGTTGTTCCATGTAGTGAATCTCCCCGGGTTTAGAGAGACTCTAGAGGGTTAGGTAACCTTCTGTCTTATCTAATGATACCAAACGTAACATAATCATACTAACTGTTCCCAGCCGAAGACGTGGATGTCGATTTAAGGGAGCCCCCGCACCTCTCCGATTCAGAGGGGTTGGGTTAAATGCAGAAGACACATTTAAGTTGTACAACTGACTAGGTTTCCCTCTTTTCCCCTTTAATTTGAGTCTTCCGGTGTTATGTTTACTATGTTACGTCTAGTCTGTGTTACGTCTAGTCTAGTCTAGCCTGAGACCAGGCTGAGATAGTAGAATACCGCTAGTAGGCTAAATCTTGCCCTAATATCTCTAACCAAGATTCCCACTCAGTCAATCTGAATCCACAGGTTCCAAGGTGAGAGAAAAACCTGGCAGACTGGGTGTTTTGAACAGTGCCAACAACCCAAGCAATCTCTTTCTTACTACATACAGACCCACCATAGCAGACTGTCCTCTCAGGCAATGTCTTTAATGCTATGGACCAATGTAGACTTCCCATGATGTGTGAGATTGTGCAACAGTGTCCATCTTGGCCAATCTTTATGTGATTACGTCCGCTAGCTTGTTTGCAGGTTGTGGGTTTAGTAAATTAGGCTTGTTTTTTTGTATATTGTGTTTGGCAGCTTTTCAATGTTATGTTCCTGACACTTAACCATATTGTGTAACTCTCTAACACACCATCTCTTGTGCAAAGACGTAAGAAGAGCCAGCTGATGTAACTGGGATATCTTTTATGACACAGTTATACAGGGACTGGCTGTACTGCTGCCCTATATCAGTGTACAACTGGTGATTCAATTATGTCTTATTGTGCTTTTCTTTTGTTTTTCCAGATAAAGCCACTCACACACAGCCGCTGCTCCCAAATTGTGGACGGTATACCCAATAACAATACAATGTTAATTCATTCATTCAGTCAGTTCATTAATTATTTTCCATGGTGTTACACAGTAGGTGAAGACTGAATCCAGTATGTGTTTTCAACAGAGGTGTGTGGAGACCAACATATCTTTCGAAGATGCAGAGTTCCAGTAACACTGCCCGTGCCAGGAGGGCAGTCCAGCAGCTGAGAATAGAAGCCAGCATTGAGAGAATTAAGGTACGCTTCTCAAACAGACCATATATCCATATATACAAAGATATACGTATATGACATTACATTTTCCATCCTGCAAGTACTTAGTCTGGCTGACACCAGCTCTCAAAGTCCTCCCATGTAGTCGCGTGGGTTGCGTCAGCCAGGCTAGCAAGACCTGCCTTCTCTGACCTTCTCTCTGTGTGAGTGTTTCCTTGTGTTTCCAATTGTAATCTGCTGTATGATTCTCTCCTGCAGGTGTCCAAGGCCTCAGCAGACCTGATGCACTACTGTGGAGAACAGGGTAAATACGACCCTCTACTCATGGGTATACCAGCCTCTGAAAACCCCTTCAAAGACAAGAAGCCATGCACTATATTATAGTAGCGGAACAGCTGAATTATCTTAGCTTTTTTTTTATTTGTATTCTTTTATAGGGAGAAATATACAATGTTAATACCGGTACACTATTTGCCTTAAGGCCAGCCCAGTCCCACTCCCCATGTTTCCTTGTACTTTAGGTTGATTTCAAAATGTTACCTTAGGGCTCTGGTCAAAAGTAGTGCAATATAAAGGGAATAGGGTGCCATTTGGGACTCATTCACTCTCTCTTTTAAACTAGTGCCATTTTGGTAGAATCAGAATCATTGGTCCTCTCTCTCTCCATCATATACAACAATTCATTTGTGACCCAGAAAAAAAGGGTTTAGTTTAGTTCAGTCAGTCATGAATAGATAGCTCATTCTGAGGCTCCTCTCAACAGAGACTGGTGTTCTTTCAGATTGTTACCATATGTTATGCAGACTAAAGACCAGCTGGGTTTGAAATGGGGGTTCCCAACTTTGTCATGTTAACACTAAAACAGTTCCTTTAAAATGTACATCAACTTACTGACAGCAAATGTATTTTACAGTACAGCTACTGTAATCCATTTCACTGTAATCCATTTTACAGTACCACAAATGTTACTGTAATCCAATTTACAGTACATTACTGGAATTACCCATGCAGTAGCATATTATCCAGTGTTCTTTGCAAATGTTCATTTTTAGATTTACATTTTGGTCATTTAGCGGGCACTCTTGACCTTAGCAGCTTACAGTCAGTGCATTCAACCAAGGTTGATTAAAAAAAACAACACATGTCATAGCAAGTAAAACGTTTCTTTAACCGTAGATACTATTTTATGTCTCTGTGTCCAGTACGAAGGACGTTTAAAGGTCGTTTCGCGAGTCAATGCTAACTAGCATCAGCACAATGACTGGAAATCTATGGGTAAACTGACAGTGACTACAGATCAAAGGACAGGGCTAGCTACTCAACCATTCATGGTTTTGAGACTTGCTGCCACTCTGATCTACCCCTATATACATTTAATTGTTAGGGAACTACTACCACCTATCACTTAAATTGGTACAGCACTCTCACCAATGGGTGCAACAAATATGGCCGCTTACAAGACACTCCTCAAAATATATTAATGAGTGAGAAACAACAATACCATATACCAGTTAGGGATCAAAAGGTTTTTGGCTCTCCAAAAATACTGTATTGGTAATGTATTATAAATTACTGGTAGCAATTGGCCAGTAAAGTTTGTAGAATTCCTAAAATACAGAATATTACCGTATTCTGTAGGGGTACAGCATTCTCACTCATTGGTGCAACAAATATAGCCTCTTACAATTTACGTTATTTTACTGTGCACTACAATGTTTTACTGTTGAAATTACAGAAAAGTTTTAGTGTGCTGTAAAACAAATGCATGGTATTTTACTGTGCCTTCTATGATAATCTACTGTATTCAGTTTATACAGCATCATACTGTTGATTAATACAGTAAGTACAGATACAATTACAAAAACATCTAACAGTGCACATCAGCTAGAGCATAAATCATGTCAATGGCCCTAAAGCATTGCAGTTGCAGCACGCTAGTTTAAACCTTTAAGCTCCTGATTGCGTCAGTCAGTCCCCACACAGTAGCCTCTTCGGAAAACAATCAGCCTAGTTTGAATGCTACTGATAAGCTTGTAATAACCCTGTTATGTAAATCAGCCAGTCCCATGACACAGGAGTACACTAACCAGTGCTGATGGGCTGGTAAACCACTGTATGTCTTTGTTCCAAATGGCATCCTATTCCCTATATAGTGAACTACTTTTGACCAGAGCCCCATGGGCCCTTGTTAAAAGTAGTGCACTAAAGGGAAAAGGCGGCCATTTGGGACTGGCCTGTGAATGTCCCATCAAAACAAGAGAGGGCAGGCTGGCCAAAAGGTCATGGCCTCTGTGACAAATGAACACACTCTCAAAGGGTGCCTGTCATTCTGTAAGGGAAAGCATCTAGCTTGCATCCACAGGGCCTGAAGAAGGTTAAAGGATGACCACTTCACCATGTCTAACAAGCATTGTTTTGTTTCTGCAAAGACAATGTCAGAGATCATTTTCTTTTCAGGCGCGGGTAGAGGGTGTGGGGGGGGTATCAATTCAGACTATCCCACTTCTATGTAATTGTTATGAAACTCAGACTAACCTTTGCCTTAGAAACCAACCTTTGTGACTTTGCATAGTTGTCTCGCTTGTATGTGGTACAGTAGATAGATAATGTAGTAACAATATGAAGTATTGCAGACCACGGTACACTAATATTATGTAACCCTTTAAATGAGTGTAATATGCCTTACGTTGATGTAAAAGATGTTGGTCCATAATGTTATCTCTACATAGCTGAAGCAGAGGAGGTAAGATCCGTCGGTGCCATCACAATGACATCTATCCAATGTACCAGCATCAGAGGAAACATACTGTACTAGCCTGAGTGCCAGTCTGTATGTGCTATCATGCAAACTCCTTGTGACTCATTTTCTTGGCAAACAATTGTGAAAACTAGGGATTAAGCAAGAGCACAAACCGATCTGGTACCAGGCTAGAAATGTGCAGGTTTTCTGATTGTATTTTATTGCCAGTACTTTTAGTGTTTCATTCTGATAATGTTTAATTGATAAATGTACGACTTCTATCCTGAAAGGGATTCCGTGAACTTTGTGTAGACTGTTATTATGATTTCTTCTTGAGTTTTAACATTCCATGTTTACAATAACAATACAATAATATTTTCTTATTTCATGCTCTCACAATGGTCATGATGGTCACAGTGGTTGAATAATTGTTATTGTGTGTGTGGGAGTATGCATTTGTGTAAGTGTCCCTGTGTGACTTTGCACGCGACTGGCAAAAGCAACTCGGTAACCATTGTCATGTGCAGTAGGGCATACTGTAGCTAAAACTATAGTTTCTTATTAGACAAGTTCAGGTAGTACCTCCCCAGTTCACTTCACTTTGCACCCAATGAACACGACCCAGCTTAACCATCCAGGGCCTTAATTTTGAAGTAGTCTTGCTTCGGCATCTCACCACTACCTTTCAACCACACTCCTCAAACAACACTAGGATAATACTGTGAACAACGGAATCACTACATTCCCAGTGGATGCAGGGAGCACATCTACGCTGTCATTTGTTTTGTTAGCTATTCAAATAATAGAGACTGACTGCTATTTGGATGGTCAACTGACCGCCACGGAGACAGGCTGCAGCACCAATTAAAACGTTCCCACACCACATGGTATGCTATTTGTCTCCCTATTCTGGGAAATCTCGGCAACCCAGAACCAAAGATCTCACATTCTACTATTTATGTTACGCTCACTCCACAAGATATTATATTCTGTGGCTTTGAAGGCTCGCTTGAAGTTGCGTGTTGCTGTACGATGTGTTTCTACACTTGCCTCTTCTCACTGTCACAATGTCACTGCAACGACATGCTGAACTTCAGTCGAATCTAGACTATATGTGTGTTAACACTTTTTTTTTCTTCTTTCCCTTGACGATAAATTGATGATAATACAGTAGGGGAGAGCGAGGTATGTTATCACACTTCTCACGATGTCTAACATCTACTGGGCACAACGGATCACAATGGTAACGATGACATACAAATGAAAGAAGGAAGTCTTGGGCACATATGTTGCATTCATTCCAGCTTCATATCTTACATATCTTCACAGTTTTGCAACAGCCTAGTTGACGTACATCCGTATCTGACTAATCAGACTCATCTTCAGAGTCACAGTTCTGGCACACATAAATTGCCTGGCCTGAGGTGCAAGCATCATGGGCCCATTTGTTGCATCTCACACACTTCACCCAAGTCTCCTTTGGAAGGCTGTTTGAAAATGGCTGCACACAGACGAGGCAGAAGCTCTCCTCTTCATCTGATGACTCTTCTATGATTTTTTTTCTTTTTTTAGCTGCCTTTTTCTTTGCAGATCCAGATTTGGACTCCTCCCCCTTGCTTCCCTTTCTTCGGAAACAGCCTTTTGCTATATTGTGCCTTATTCTTTTCCATTTCTAGTACCTGCTTTACTGGTGTCATTTAGAATTGCTGTTTTGTGCTGTTTTCTTCCTTTGCAAGCTGATTTTCGGGGGCCAGCTTTTGCATATGGCCGGATATCCTCTGGAGATGGTAGTCCGCTGTCAGGAATGGCATTGCTGGGCAAGGGTGAGCTGCTGCTAGCATAAGAACTGGGCGTGTCTGAGCTCGTGCTATGCAGGGCTAGAATAGTGCTGGGGCCTGGCAGGGCTGGAATGTTGCTGGGGCCTGGCAGGGCTGGAATGTTGCTGGGGCCTGGCAGGGTTGGTGCTGGGGCCTGGTAGGGTTGGGTTCTGAATGGGGCCATCTTTAACGTAAGATGGTGCAAACTCGGTTTCCATAAATACATCCCTGTTGTAAGGTTGTACCCCAGCCACCCTAAAGCCAGCCTGAATGTTCAAGGGGGTTGCAGCCAGAGGATAGACGATTGCCACAATCCCAGGAATGTCATAAATGTAACATTGTCTCCCCGGGATTGTTCCTCATCCGGCATCACAAGCAGTGTTCATGTGCCTCTTTAGCGACATGTAGACAGACCTATCTAAGGGTTGAAGCCGATGAGAGCAATGGGTTGGGATAATTGAGTCCATAATTGAGTCCATCAATGGACAGATGAGACTCGTGGTTTTGTCCAAAAGGAGTAAACAGGGCTTCTCCTTGGAGAATTTCGTATGCTGGACAAAATGTTTCAGGAAGTCAACAAAGTGCACATCTTTCATCTAGCCAGAGAGATTTGCCCCTCCTTTGCTGCCAGGTGCCCCGTTGATCAGGAAATGATCGCGGAAGTTGACACAGGGGAATATAAAATATGGAGGTATACTATTCCTTGTGGCTGAGACAGCACAGGCCAGTGTGACGAGGGTTCTCCTTTCAGCGGAGGTCAGTGACCCTAATTGTTTGAATCAACGTCTGCCCACCACTATGCCAGGTTTATGTACAGTGATCACCCCAGTTTCATCGACATTCCATATGTCTCCTGGTCCAAACTGATATCTCTGTAGCACTTCTGCTACATTGTCGAAGAAAGCATTAACATTTTCTCTGTTGAAGCTACTTGCCCTGTCAAGGCTAGTTGCCTCTGGCTTTCTCAATGACACCGCTGGGTGCCGCTTTAAGAAGCCTGTAAACCATTCTAAGCTGGTCTTTTCTTTTTCTGCCCACATTGGCACGAACTTCAGCTGGTGTGCCACAGCAAACAAATAGGCAAGTCTTCTGACCTCACTTGGCGACAGACCAAAATAAATGTCAGCTGACCTAGTAATATACTGAACAAGCTACATCTCCAAATCAGGTGGAAAAAAACTGCCGTGGCTTTGAATAGCCAACCACTGTTGTTGGCATGGCTGTCTGACTTTCACCTTCTTCTCTGGTAACCTTTTGAAAATACAGAGTCAGATTACGGTCATTTATGTAAAAATCCTTCGCTGTACTCCTGATTGATTTGTTCTGAAACTTCACCTGCCTCACTGCCTTTAACATTGTTTCAGGTGGTGTGCTGCCATTCTGTCTTTTATCATTTCTAACCATCTTTCTTTCCTTCCTTTCTTCTTTCCTTCAAAAACACATTTCCTCATTATATACTCATTACAGGCTTATTATGCCCACCTCACCGTCTACTATCATTGTTGCCACATTGCAATTCATAACACCACACTAAATTCATGACTGTGTGTGTGTGTGTGTGTGTGGATATACTGTCTCATATAGTAGGCATGTAGTGTGTTAGTAGATACAGGTGCGCACACACCACACACCACACACACACACAAGCCAGAGCCTGTCTTCTGTAGTCCAGGGATATGTCTGCTGCTCTAAACTATATGTACAGTATATATAATAATACATTTATGGTAACATTTAATACTACTATCAGAGCTGATTACACAATATCACATTTTTTTAAGCCTGTTCTATGTGTACTGGGGCAAGTTGTCACATGTAAAGACTTGCCCCAAAGTCATTAAAACAACTTACCCCAAACTGACGTGTGCTAATGTTGGCTAAATCTCAAGGTTAGCTCAACATAGGACTGCAGCTAAAGTATCAAAAGACACGTTATTGTCTTCTCTACTCAGTGCAAAATTATAATTTTTAACATTCATACCTAACAAAGTTTTATTGCATAAAATGTAAAGTGCCAATTTTTTACTTTTGAAGGGGAAAAATAACAAACTTGTGCTCACCTCAGATTAGAGTGACCTTGACCACATGTGAACAGGAAGTTGACCATAGAACATGTAGTCACACAAAGTAGCGATTTGATTTTTTTTTAGATAGCGCCTCTAGTGTTGGAGGTATGACCAGTTTGACAACTTACCTCGCTCTCCCCTATATGTTATTTTGATGTAGGTGTTCCATTTGATTTTTGCCGACTCAATTCATGTTACAAAAGGATTTTACAGTTTTAAAGCAAACTTTTTTTTTCTCTCTGTGACAAATACGGATACTGGATTTGATCTCTGGTACATATTGTCCATGTGGATATTTTTCCTGTGTCATGTAATTTTTGCATTATATTCCCAATTTTGACGCCTTATATTTGTAGATGTTAATAAAGGTCTTTAAACACATGATTTTTGAGTGATTTATAAACATACTTGTCCTGGCACAAAAAAATTGCTTGTGTGTAAAAAAACTATACATTTATTACAATGTTAAGATACATTTTAGAGGATAACTTGAGAGTATAGATTGTTTAATTGTCACAACTAATAGACAAACCCGTTTATCTAGTATCAGGTCAATCACTGAACTGTAATCCTTCCCATTTGCTCAGATTTTTGCTGTATTTTGTTGTACTGTTCTCTGTCCCCAAGTCAAGGCAGGGCTGTTAGGTTACAGTGCCAAGTGAAAGTCTACACACCCCTTGCACAGTCTTCACATTTTGCTGCCTTAAAATTATATCAAAACCTTTATGAAATTGGATTCCACTCCACAACCTACAATTTTCAAAGTGAAAGAAAAATTATAGAACATAAAAAAAAGAGATCATAATTGCACATGTCTTCACACCCCAGGGTTAATGTTTGGTGGAAGCAGCCATTACAGCTGTGAATAATTTTGAATAAGATTCTACCAACTTTGTTAGTAAATTCACTCCAAACCATCCATTACTGTTTGCAACAAGGCCATTAGTAATTCTTCAAGACAACATGGCAAAGAAATGGCCTGAATAAAAAAATGGTTTGGGTCCAATACAACATAACACAGAGTGAAACCCTCTGTATTTTCAAGTAGCGTGGTGGCAGCATTATGTTATAGGTATGCTTGTCACTGGCAGGGAGAGGGGATATTTTCAGGATCAAAATAAATATGAAAGGAGCAAACCCCAAGTAAGGAGTTAGAGGGAAACCCCCAGTCTTCTGAAAAAAACTCTGCTATATAATTTTAAAAAATTGTGGGGCAATTAAACACATTTTAATACCAAAAACAATGGATAAATCTTGCCTTAAGATTTCGTGCAAAGTGTGTGGAATCATATTCAAAATGATTCACAAAGTATTAACTCTGGGGTGTGAAGACATGCGCAATCAAGACATCTGTTTGTTTGTATTATTAGACATTTTTTAACGCTTCTATAATTTTTCTTTCACTTTGAAAATGTGGAGTAGATTGTTTATATCGATAAGGAAAAAATTGATTGTATTCCCTTTTTCAGATTTCATTTTGGGACAGCAAAATGTGAAGACTGTGCAAGGTGTGTGTAGACTTTCACTAGCGACAATAATGCTCCCTGTGCCTACGAGTGGTCTCTCTCGTTCTCCTTCTCTCTGAGGGTTTAATGTTACAGGCAGAAACTAGCTCTGGCTATATTTGTTGGACCACATGGATGTAATCGCCACTCTCCCATCTGATGATGGATGATATTGGGCCTTTGTGGAGATGTGATTGTGTTACCTTGACAGAGAGAACTTTGGGATATGCAACCTATTCGCTATACACTGAGTGTACAGTCATGGCCAAAAGTTTTGAGAATGACACAAAGTTTGCTGCTTCAGTGTCTTTAGATATTTTTGTCAGATGTTACTATGGAATACTGAAGTATAATTACAAGCATTTCACAAGTGTCAAAGGCTTTTACTGACAATTACATGAAGTTGATGCAAAGAGTCAATATTTGCAGTGTTGACCCTTCTTTTTCAAGACCTCTGCAATCCGCCCTGGCATGCTGTCAATTAACTTCTGGGCCACATCCTGACTGATGACAGACCATTCTTGCATAATCAATGCTTGGAGTTTGTCAGAATTTGTGGGGTTTTGTTTATCCACCCGCCTCTTGAGGATTGACCACAAGTTCGCAATAGGATTAAGGTCTGGGGAGTTTCCTGGCCATGGACCCAAAATATCTATGTTTTGTTCCCTGAGCCACATAGTTATCACTTTTGCCTTATGGCAAGGTGCTCCATCATGCTGGAAAAGGCATTGTTCATCACCAAACTGTTCCTGGATAGTTGGGAGTTGCTCTCAGAGGATGTGTTGGTACCATTCTTTATTCATGGCTGTGTTCTTAGGCAAAATTGTGAGTGAGCCCACTCCCTTGGCTGAGAAGCAACCCCACACATGAATGGTCTCAGGATGCTTTACTGTTGGCATGACACAGGACTGACCTTGTCTTCTCACCTTGTCTACTCACCTTGTCTTCTCTGGGCAAGCTTTTTTCCGGATGGCCCAAACAATCGGAAAGGGGATTCATCAGACAAAATGACTTTACCCCAGTCCTCAGCAGTCCAATCCCTGTACCTTTTGCAGGATATCAGTCTGTACCTGATGTTTTTCCTGGAAAGAAGTGGCTTCTTTGCTGCCCTTCTTGACACCAGGCCATCCTCCAAAAGTATTTGCCTCACTGTGCGTGCAGATGCACTCACACCTGCCTGCTGCCATTCCTGAGCAAGCTCTGTACTGGTAGTGCCCCGATCCCGCAGCTGAATCAACTTTAGGAGACGGTCCTGGCGCTTGCTGGACTTTCTTTGGCACCCTGAAGCCTTCTTCACAACAATTGAACCGCTCTCCTTGAAGTTCTTGATGATCTGATAATGGTTGATTTAGGTGCAATCTTACTGGCAGCAATATCCTTGACCTGTGAAGCCCTTTTTGTGCAAAGCAATGATGACGGTACGTGTTTCCTTGTAGATAACCGTGGTTGACATAGGAAGAACAATGATTCCAAGCACCACCCTCCTTTTGAAGCTTCCAGTCTGTTATTTGAACTCAATCATCATGACAGAGTGATCTCCAGCCTTGTCCTCGTCAACACTCACACCTGTGTTAACGAGAGAATCACTGACATGATGTCAGCTGGTCCTTTTGTGGCAGGGCTGAAATGCAGTGGAAATGTTTTTGGGGGATTCAGTTCATTTGCATGGCAAAGAGGGACTTTGCAATTCATCTGATCATATGCAAATTGCCATCATACCAACTGAGGCAGCAGACTTGTGAAAATTAATATTTGTGTCATTCTCAAAACTTTTGTCCACGACTGTACAAAACATTAGGAACACCTGCTCTTTCCATGACAGACTGGCCAGGTGAATCCAGGTGAAAACTAGGATCCCTTATTGATGTCACCTGTTAAATCCCCTTCAAGTCAGTATAGATGAAGGGAAGGAGACAAGTTAAAGAATAATTTGCAGAAAGAAAATAAATAGCAAATACAGGGCTAGTCAGGGGCCAGTGCACTACTTTTGTGAAAACATTTAAACTAAATGTATTTGAGTGTCTACCTGACATTTATATGTACAAAACAATTAATCTGATTATACTTGCTTGATATGTTTTCCAGCTTCTTGAAATACTTTGCAAATACAACTTATTTCTGTGTGTAAACTGAAATGGTCCATTCATTCCTTTTACATTTTAGTAGATGGTCTTACTCAGAGCAACTTTCAGTAGTGACCGCGTACATTTTCTTACTGGTCCCCTGTAGAAATGGAACCCACGCCACAACCCTAGCGCTGCAAGCGCCATGCTCTACCAACTGAGCCACATCATCACAAACCACTTGATGTCACAATGTACTCAATTACTGTATTGTGCATTGTTTTTCTTCCTGGTGATGGAAAGTCTACAGGTACCTAGATGACCAGCCTACTGTATGTACAATACTGCAATTTACATGAAGTGGTTTGTAACGATGGTAAATTAATACTGCACAAAAAGTGGTTTTCCATCTTAATTTGATGTGGATGTTTTGTCTCTTTGCCCAAACTTTGCACCTTTTAATGTAGATGTTTGAAGACAGGGTTTTGTTCTTTCTGGATTCCATTAGAACTACTGAATCCTGCAAGATACTGTTCTTAATTATCCCACTACTTTTTTGGTTGCTAGGTAGTTAACGTTAGCTAGCGCTAGATGACTGTAATTGCACCAAAACTCTGGTACCATTGCTACCATTGCTTAAACGGTGAGACATTTTTATTTCCATGACTGATCAAAACTAGTTTTCTCATGGCTCTCTCTTGTCCCTCTGTAGCAGGCATATACTGTAGTGAGCAATATGTTTGGAACATCAACTCGCGATGTAAATCTCAGTATCAAATCGCAATACATATAGAATCGCAATGAATTGTCATACATATATAATTGCAATACATACCATATAGGCACCTAAGTATTGTGATAATATCATATTGTGAGGTCCCTGGCAATTCCCAGCCCTACAGATCAGTGTCTTTATCAAATGTTTCCATTCTTTTTGGCATTGCGATTTAGGCCTATAGATCCATAGTGAAAACCTGCATAAACCGTGCATTCAGAGTTCATCAGAAAATGATAGTAGGGTTCTGTTCTGTTCATTTGTCGTTGCTTGCTCCTCCCTGCTGAATTCCCGTCATCAGTGTCATGTGTTGACTTTCACTGGTGGTACCCCCAGCCCAGCTATTTTCCATGACTCTTGTGGAAATGGAAAATAGGAGTTAAAGTTCAGAGGAGTGAGGTTGCAGTGCACTGGCCTTCTCCTAACCTCCAGTCACCCACCTGACTGACGCACCATTCCTGACTTGCAGTATTTTAACCCCTGTAAAACCACTAGATCGCTACCTCTGGAGAAGGTAGTAGCCCCCCTATTCATACACCCCTGCATTCCATTCCACATAGGGCTAGCAGGACAGACCTGCAACTCTCCTCTATTCTCACTCACTCTATTCTCACTCCCCCCCCCCCCCCCCCCCCCCCCCCACCATCATTGAACAGCCGTATTTCAGGCCTGCATGACATCAGGGGGTTAACAGCCAGCTCTGGTTAACAGCCAGCTCCGCTTGTGTTGCTTTCTAAATAGTAACACTATTATTCCTATCAGTGCGTCACTGTGACTGCATCACCTCCATTCATAGGGTCTATTTATAGCTATTATGAAGTCAGTAGTACCCTCCCGTACTCTCACTGTGAGTCTAAATGAGCCTTGATTCATAGTCACACACTCATTGTTTCATCAGCTGCTCTTTGAGGGCTTTGTCCCCCTGCTCTGCTCCACACACATACATACACATTAAGTTCTGGTGTCCTCTGAGTGTGCTGGCTAGTAATATATATTTTCTTTCCTCTCTGGCTGTTTTTGGCCCTGTCAGGGGACTGTTGTTTATCCCCTTGTGTGTTTGAATAGAAGGCCCAGTGACAGCAAGGGCTGTCATTGTGATCACACACACACGGATGCTGCTGTTCACAGAAGGAAGCTACATGTATGGGAATTCTCCTTCTCCCTCGTGAGTGATGGTTAATGATATGTTTTGTTAAGATGTGAGCGCAGAGTGTGGAACGGTTGTTACAAGGGCTTTTAATAACAGACACGCTGTAGTGTTTACCACTGGTGTCAATGGAGGGATGCATTGTATTGTTAAGACATGGTGCATGTTTCATTAGAAATATAAGCTAAACTAAGTGCTAGCTTTTTGCACCAGGTTAAACCGTGCACACATCCACAATCCTTTCTTTACTCAGCTGAATATGCGAGGTCACTTGAAAGCGTTGCATGCCATTCCCCTGAACTGAGGCTGTTAGTCAACACCTGCAGCTGAGGGGGGCCCTGATTTCCACTTCCTTTACAGAGAAGCATTATAAGTCCGGACTCATGTGTCCCTAACAGGTAACTCAGAAACCCGCTGAGTGATGCTCAAAACTCACTGCCTAAAATCCAAAAAAGCAAAGCAATTAAATGTTTAGTTCAGTTTTGTTTATTTCTCTGCAAAGGTAGCTGTTGATGAACATTGCGACATCAATTCATTAAATTAACATAAACATTGAATTAAACAAAACAACAAAGTTAATGTTTAAGTCAATACATTGGTTTGTGCTGACAATGACCTAAACAAGTTCTTCCCTCTTAATTTAAATAATTCCCAAAATAACAATTTCAGAAATAATCAAGATCATTTAAATTACAGTTGTGATGTATTTTTTCCACACTAAAACGTTTCCTGTACAATGTACACTAACTTACTGGCAGAAATTGGCCAATAATTTACTGTAATTTATTTTACAGTACAACTACTGTAATACATTTTATGGTAATAGATTTTGCAGTGCCAAAAATGTTACTGTAATCTAATTTAGAATATATTACTGGAATTCCCCATGCAGCGACACATTACCCAGTGTTCTTTGCAAAAGTTTTATTTTAATTGTAGCATTTTGGTAATTTAGCAGGTACTCTTGTCCTTAGCAACTTAGTCAGTGCATTCAACCAAGGTTGATAAAAAAAAAAAATAATACATATCACAGTCATAGCAAGTAAAACATGTTTTTTTTAACCATTACTGAAAATGTTGTAGTTAAAGATACATTGGTCTTCAAAATAATTATAATTACAACAAGATATCTTATGATATATCGCTGACAATCTCTGGATAGTGCCAATACAATAGAGATATTCATGGTAACTTGATGTCAGAGCAATGAAACACAGTAACAGTCACTAAACTGTAAGAAAATACAGTATTTTACTGTAATTACAAGGGATTAGAGAAAGCAGGTTGGCATTTGCATATTACAGCATATTAATGAATACTAGCTGTTTTATATCACTTGCACTTTAGGCTTTAACAAAAGCTTCTAAACTGACAGTGACTAAAGGGCAAAACAGATCAAAATAGATCGCCACTCAACTATTAAAGGTTTGAGACTTGCTGACACTCTGATCTGTCCCCTATATACATTGCATTGTTAGGGAACCACTACCACATACTGTATCACGTAAATTGGTACTCTCACGAATGGGTGCAACAAATATAGCCTCTTACAAGACACGCATCAACATATGTTAATGAGTGGTCCAACGTTTTTTGGCGCTCCAAAAATGTGGTATTGGTACTGTATTCTGAATTACAGTATATGACTGGCAGCAATTGGCTACTGTAGAGTTTCAGGACAAAGTTCGTAGAATCCCTAAAATACAGTATATTACCGTATTCTTTGGGGGCTCAGCATTCTCACCACGGGTGCAACAAATATAGCCTCTTACAAGGCACACCATAATATGTTAATGAGCCAGAGACTATTTTCCCGTCCACAACAACTTCTCACAATGCACAATATGAATACTGTAAAACACATTTACTGTTGAAATTACAGAAAGGTCTGAGTGTGCTGTAAAACAAACATATGGCATTTTACTGTGCATTCTATGGTAATCTACTGTATTCAGTTTATACAGTATCATAATGTTGAATAACACAGTAAGTTACTGATAAAATTGCATAAACCTTTAACATGCAGAGTATACCCACATGGAAATTTGATCCACTTTCCTTGAGGCATTATCCATCCTGTAGTCCCAGACTAGTCCAGACTACTGCGGTCCAGTTCAGAAAACTCTAGTTTGGTTTAGTTCAGTCCTTGATTATGGTCCTTGGAGTCAGTCCTTTGAGCATCCAGGAGATTCCAATCCCCTGCTGCCTTGTGCACTCTGCTCTGCTCACCACTACGTGTGTATGTCTGTTCTGCTGTGTGCTTACATGAGTCAGCTTCCTGTAATGGCAGCGCCTGGGCATGAGGATCAAGCCATGCCAACGACCAATCGCTACCTTCGTATTAGTCATACCATTGTTACCTTGGCAGTCCTGGAATCCAGAATGCTAAATCCCTCTACCTCAGCTGAAATCCTCAGCATAAAATCCACACTGATCCAGCAGGTTCTCTTGTTCTCCTTCCCTCTGTTGAATGAGGTTTGTTCATGAGTTCCAACCAAGGCATTATTACACAGATCTAGTGCAGTGTGCTGTGCTTCAATATAAAGTGTACAGCGTGGTCACGTGGAGTCCATGCTGCTTGTTCATCAGTCAGGTAAGTTGATGATGGGGACCCACTGGTCCAGTATTCGACTGTCTCTACAGAAGCGATTCACTTTGCTCAGAGCTGGGTCCTTGCACGTGCTTGACTTCTGTGAAAATAAAAGAAAAAAAAAAGTTAGGCCAAAGCTGCTTTCTATAAACGTATACATTAAAATACAGACAAGTAGGCCTTAGAAATGTAGAACAGCCCTAATCAGTTAGGGCTGAGGGTTCTATACAAGTGCGGTAATTATAACTGCACACACAGTTAATAACCACACATCTAGCCAATTGCTGTGCTTTCTAAACATATGCATCAAATAGAAGGATACACAATTTAACAACCATAATCAGATAAGGGTTCTCTGCAGCGTGGGGTATGAACTGATAGTGGGCCTCACAGATCAGATCACTACTAAGGAAGTGTATGAGCAGGGCATAAAAATGTCTCCGTGCTGACTTCTAAGAGTCTCTCTGTAAACGTGCCATCATTCATCCTCTTTCTCCTATGAGCTAAGCTTTATTTCCTGGAACGTGGGTTTGAAAAAGTACTAGTGGCCCACAGGAAGAGCAGTTAAGAGTACACATCGCTACGCTAACTCGGCCACAAACGTTGAGGTTACGTCGCAAATAGCACCCTTTTCTCAATATAACGGGTAGGCAACTCTGGTCCTGGGGTGCCGCAGGCACTTCAGGTTTTTGGTTTAACTGACCTGGAAGACGAGGTGTTGAACTTAGGTAATCACTGAACTGATCAATTAGCTCAGTTGGTCACGTGTGGTGCCTAGTTGGAACAAAATCCTGCAGTACCTCCAGCAATCCAGGAACAGGGTTGCCTACCCCTGAACTATGTAGTGCACTATGTAGGGAATAGGGTGCCATTTGGACGCAGCCCTAGTAACTGGAGTCAGATCACTCGCAGTACTGCAGCCAGTGTAGGCTACGTCAGACTACTAGGAAAGCCACATCACAGACACACTGCAGATCATGCGGCTGCAGTCAGCTGGATCAACCTTCAAAGAGCCAAGCAATGAATGAAGATATAACTACCAAGCCAGATGTGGTCGCTGTTAAAATCAAGTATTTGCATCCATCTAGGGCTAGGCCTTTCATGCTGTACTCAAAGCTCCTGAACTGCAAATCTTTAGCATCCATGAAACATTTTATTATAGCCTAGCTGGTATAATGAACCACACCGGCAGAGACCCCACCTGAGGAACTGATATCAAAGTCCAGCACTGTTAAGTAGATGAAAAGCCAGGGATATGGAAGTAGGAACAATGTAACATACAGTAACTAGTACACAGTGCAGGTCCATGGGCTCTTCCCCAGGCTTCACTCCTCCAAGTATCTCAGCGAGGCGCCTCATGTTGCTGACCCGCAGGATGTTGATGTCGTTCTCGCAGCAGAAAGCCTGAATCAGGGTGAAGTGGATCTGTAAAGCCACGTCCACGACCTGCTCCTCATCTGTGGCCAGGAGGCACAGTACCACATTATCTGGGTCCCTGGTGAATTAAATGTCAATACAATTAGCTAGCTAATCAAGTAACATTACAGTAATAGAGTCATGAACTTATTTCAGAGTAGATGTATCACTGCTTAATAACTTAAGAATAATCTATTGAAAAATAATTTGGCTACTTCATTCACTCCTCGTATTTAGTCGTTTAAGAATATAGGTATTTTTGGATAGTAGTTCACATTCACGTTATGCCTGTCACTAATAATCTCTTGCAACGTGCTTCACTTACACATTGAGTGACTTTGCTGCCTCGTAGACTCCTACAGTGACGCAACCTTGGGGTAACGCGGAGGTGATAACCTCCTCCAATGCTTTAGACACCGAATCCATCCTGTGGGTGCAAAACAATAGGTAACCATACTGAGACAAGTATACGACTTTATTGTTATTTAGTCAGCTTGCATCAATATAGAAAGTAACTATATAGGTTACTGTAACTTGCTAACTAGTTAGCTAAATTAGATTGGACATGCTGGGGCAAACTCGTGCATACAGGGAGACGAGTTTGACAGTTAGTGCTCAAGCAGTGACAAATTCAACAAGTTGCAAAGATAATCTTACCTTTCTATAGAGTTTTCTCCACTGGTTTCCTCAAAAGTCATATTGCACATAGGAAAATTATCCACCTGGAAATCAGAATATTCACTGATGGTCCCTCCAGTAACGTCCCAGTCAAATTAATGTCTGTGTGTGTCTGCACGTCTCGTCTTTGTGCATCTGACTCTCCTCTCACCTTTCCCAATCCCCAAATTTAACGCGGAAACAGGAGTTCGAGCGCCTCATATTTGCATATCCAATCCCATTGGTCACATGCTAATGACTAAATGGGTTCCCGCGAATGCGCAGCGCCCCGCAATTTATCACCACGTCTTTAAACTAGAGAGGTACACTGCGACACCTGGTGGCGAAAATAGTAAAGTTATAATGATCAGTGGCTCACTGTATTTCCGTGCTTACATGGTAGGCTATCCACACCAAGAACGATAACTATGACATAACTTGTTGGCAAACATCCACTCTAGAGGAAAGTATAAGGTTATTTTGTACACCTGTCTATCAACTGATCCAATGCATCCTCTAGGCCTATTAATATGGTGGTAACACAGATATCTGGGCTTTCAGGGTGTGTTCATTGTCATAGTGACAACTGCAAATAACACTTCAATGTACATGTAATGAAAAATAATATTGAAACTCATATTTAAATGTATCAACAACGAACACCGTTTAGCCTGTGTATTTACAGCATGTCATTGCTTGCCTTGTTGTCAAGTGGCTTTCAAGTGATTTCCATTTTTCTAATGTTTGTCAATTATTTTGAATCTTATTTGTGTCTGTCCTGTGCAACCATTCGCAATGCATGCACCGGTCAAAATTACAGTGCCTTGCGAAAGTATTCGGCCCCCTTGAACTTTGCGACCTTTTGCCACATTTCAGGCTTCAAACATAAAGATATAAAACTGTATTTTTTTGTGAAGAATCAACAACAAGTGGGACACAATCATGAAGTGGAACAACATTTATTGGATATTTCAAACTTTAACAAATCAAAAACTGGGCGTGCAAAATTATTCAGCCCCTTTACTTTCAGTGCAGCAAACTCTCTCCATAAGTTCAGTGAGGATCTCCGTATAAATGCACCTGCACTGTGATAGTCTCAGAGGTCCGTTAAAAGCGCAGAGAGCATCATGAAGAACAAGGAACACACCAGGCAGGTCCGAGATACTGTTGTGAAGAAGTTTAAAGCCGGATTTGGATACAAAAAGATTTCCCAAGCTTTAAACATCCCAAGGAGCACTGTGCAAGCGATAATATTGAAATGGAAGGAGTATCAGACCACTGCAAATCTACCAAGACCTGGCCGTCCCTCTAAACTTTCAGCTCATACAAGGAGAAGACTGATCAGAGATGCAGCCAAGAGGCCCATGATCACTCTGGATGAACTGCAGAGATCTACAGCTGAGGTGGGAGACTCTGTCCATAGGACAACAATCAGTCGTATATTGCACAAATCTGGCCTTTATGGAAGAGTGGCAAGAAGAAAGCCATTTCTTAAAGATATCCATAAAAAGTGTAGTTTAAAGTTTGCCACAAGCCACCTGGGAGACACACCAAACATGTGGAAGAAGGTGCTCTGGTCAGATGAAACCAAAATTGAACTTTTTGGCAACAATGCAAAACGTTATGTTTGGCGTAAAAGCAACACAGCTGAACACACCATCCCCACTGTCAAACATGGTGGTGGCAGCATCATGGTTTGGGCCTGCTTTTCTTCAGCAGGGACAGGGAAGATTGTTACGGTGCGTGAATGAGGACCCAAAAGCGAATTAACTTAAACAGAGCTTCTTTAATTACCAAACATAGGTAGGCTCAGACGGACCGGCAGATTCCGACAGGACAAGACATGGTTACAGCAAACATGACGACAGTCTGGTTCAGGCATGAAACACAACAAACAAGAATCCGACAAGGACAGGAACAAAAACAGAGAGAGATATAGGGACCTAATCAGAGGGAAAAGGGGAACAGGTGGGAGAAGGGGTGACGAGGTAGTCAAGAGGAGACAAGGAACAGCTGGGGGAAAGCGGGGGAGAAAAGGTAACCTAACAACGACCAGCAGAGGGAGACAGGGTGAAGGGAAAGGACAGAGACAAGACACAACATGACAGTACATGACAGTACCCCCCCACTCACCGAGCGCCTCCTGGCGCACTCGAGGAGGAAACCTGGCGGCAACGGAGGAAATCCTCGATCAGCGCACGGTCCAGCACGTCCCGAGAGGGAACCCAACTCCTCTCCTCAGGACCGTACCCCTCCCAATCAACGAGGTACTGGTGACCACGGCCCCGAGGACGCATGTCCAAAATTCTACGGACCCTGTAGATGGGTGCGCCCTCGACAAGGATGGGGGGGGGGGGGGGGGGAAGACGAGCGGGGGCGCGAAGGACGGGCTTGATGCAGGAGACATGGAAGACCGGGTGGACGCGACGAAGGTATCGCGGAAGAAGAAGTCGAACTGCGACAGGACTAATGACCCGAGAAATACGGAACGGACCAATGAACCGCGGGGTCAACTTGCGAGAAGCCGTCTTAAGGGGAAGGTTCTGAGTGGAGAGCCAAACTCTCTGACCGCGACAATATCTAGGACTCTTAGTTCTACGCTTATTAGCAGCCCTCACAGTCTGCGTCCTATAACGGCAAAGTGCAGACCTGACCCTCTTCCAGGTGCGCTCGCAACGTTGGACAAAAGCCTGAGCGGAGGGGACGCTGGACTCGGCGAACTGAGATGAGAACAGCGGAGGCTGGTACCCGAGGCTACTCTGAAAAGGAGATAGCCCGGTCGCAGACGAAGGAAGCGAGTTGTGGGCGTATTCTGCCCAGGGGAGCTGTTCTGACCAAGACGCAGGGTTGCGAAAAGAAAGACTGCGTAAGATGCGACCAATAGTCTGATTGGCCCGTTCTGCTTGACCGTTAGACTGGGGGTGAAAGCCGGAAGAGAGACTGACTGAAGCCCCAATCAAACGGCAAAACTCCCTCCAAAATTGAGACGTGAATTGCGGACCTCTGTCCGAAACGACGTCTGACGGAAGGCCATGAATTCTGAAAACATTCTCGATGATGATTTGTGCCGTCTCTTTAGCAGAAGGAAGCTTAGCAAGGGGAATGAAATGAGCCGCCTTAGAGAACCTATCGACAACCGTAAGAATAACAGTCTTCCCCGCTGACGAAGGCAGTCCGGTGACAAAATCTAAGGCGATGTGAGACCACGGTCGAGAGGGAATAGGAAGCGGCCTGAGACGGCCGGCAGGAGGAGAGTTACCGGACTTAGTCTGCGCGCAGACCGAACAAGCAGCCACGAAACGACGCGTGTCATGCTCCCGGGTGGGCCACCAAAAACGCTGGCGAATGGAAGCAAGCGTACCCCGAACGCCAGGGTGGCCGGCTAACTTGGCAGAGTGAGCCCACTGAAGAACGGCCAGACGAGTAGGAACGGGAACGAAAAGAAGGTTCCTAGGACAAGCGCGCGGCGACGGAGTGTGAGTGAGCGCTTGTTTTACCTGCCTCTCAATTCCCCAGACAGTCAACCCGACAACACGCCCCTCAGGGAGAATCCCCTCGGGGTCAGTGGAGGCTACTGAAGAACTGAAGAGACGAGACAAAGCATCAGGCTTGGTGTTCTTAGAGCCCGGACGATAAGAAATCACGAACTCGAAACGAGCGAAAAACAGCGCCCAACGCGCCTGACGCGCATTAAGTCGTTTGGCAGAACGGATGTACTCAAGGTTCCTATGGTCAGTCCAAACGACAAAAGGAACGGTCGCCCCCTCCAACCACTGTCGCCATTCGCCTAGGGCTAACCGGATGGCGAGCAGTTCGCGGTTACCCACATCATAGTTACGTTCCGACGGCGACAGGCGATGAGAAAAATATGCGCATGGGTGGACCTTGTCGTCAGAGAGGGAGCGCTGAGAAAGAATGGCTCCCACGCCCACCTCTGACGCGTCAACCTCGACAACGAACTGTCTAGAGACGTCAGGTGTAACAAGGATAGGAGCGGATGTAAAACGATTCTTGAGGAGATCAAAAGCTCCCTGGGCGGAAACGGACCACTTAAAGCACGTCTTGACAGAAGTAAGGGCTGTGAGAGGAGCTGCCACCTGACCGAAATTACGGATGAAACGACGATAGAAGTTCGCGAAGCCGAGAAAGCGCTGCAGCTCGACGCGTGACTTAGGGACGGGCCAATCAATGACAGCTTGGACCTTAGCGGGATCCATCTTAATGCCTTCAGCGGAAATAACAGAACCGAGAAATGTGACGGAGGAGGCATGAAAAGTGCACTTCTCAGCCTTCACAAAAAGACAATTCTCTAAAAGGCGCTGGAGGACACGTCGAACGTGCTGAACATGAATCTGGAGTGACGGTGAAAAAATCAGGATATCGTCAAGGTAAACGAAAACAAAGATGTTCAGCATGTCTCTCAGGACATCATTGACTAATGCCTGAAAGACAGCTGGAGCGTTAGCGAGGCCGAAAGGAAGAACCCGGTATTCAAAGTGCCCTAACGGAGTGTTAAACGCCGTCTTCCACTCGTCCCCCTCCCTGATGCGCACGAGATGGTAAGCGTTACGAAGGTCCAACTTAGTGAAAAACCTGGCTCCCTGCAGGATCTCGAAGGCTGAAGACATAAGAGGAAGCGGATAACAATTCTTCACTGTTATGTCATTCAGCCCTCGATAATCTATGCAGGGGCGCAGAGACCCGTCCTTCTTCTTGACAAAAAAAAACCCCGCTCCGGCGGGAGAGGAGGAGGGGACTATGGTACCGGCGTCAAGAGCTACAGACAAATAATCTTCGAGAGCCTTACGTTCGGGAGCCGACAGAGAGTATAGTCTACCCCGGGGGGGGGGGGTGGTTCCCGGAAGGAGATCAATACTACAATCATACGACCGGTGTGGAGGAAGAGAGGTGGCCCTGGACCGACTGAACACCGTGCGCAGATCGTGATATTCCTCCGGCACCCCTGTCAAATCACCAGGCTCCTCCTGTGAAGAAGAGACAGAGGAAACAGGAGGGATAGCAGACATTAAACATTTCACATGACAAGAGACGTTCCAGGAGAGGATAGAATTACTAGACCAATTAATGGAAGGATTATGACAAACTAGCCAGGGATGGCCCAAAACAACAGGTGTAAAAGGTGAACGAAAAATTAAAAAAGAAATGGTTTCACTATGATTACCAGAAACAGTGAGGGTTAAAGGTAGCGTCTCACGCTGAATCCTGGAGAGAGGACTACCATCCAGGGCGAACAAGGCCGTGGGCTCCTTTAACTGTCTGAGAGGAATGTCATGTTCCCGAGCCCAGGTCTCGTCCATAAAACAGCCCTCCGCCCCAGAGTCTATTAAGGCACTGCAGGAAGCTGACGAACCGGTCCAGCGTAGATGGACCGACAAGGTAGTGCAGGATCTTGAAGGAGAGACAGGAGTAGTAGCGCTCACCAGTAGCCCTCCGCTTACTGACGAGCTCTGGCCTTTTACTGGACATGAAGTGACAAAATGACCAGCGGAACCGCAATAGAGACAGAGGCGGTTGGTGATTCTCCGTTCCCTCTCCTTAGTCGAGATGCGGATACCTCCCAGCTGCATGGGCTCAGCACCCGAGCCGGCAGAGGAAGATGGTAGTGATGCGGAGAGGGGGGCGACGGAGAGCGCGAGCTCCTTTCCACGAGCTCGGTGACGAAGATCAACCCGTCGCTCAATGCGAATAGCGAGTTCAATCAAGGAATCCACGCTGGAAGGAACCTCCCGGGAGAGAATCTCATCCTTTACCTCTGCGCGGAGACCCTCCAGAAGACGAGCGAGCAAGGCCGGCTCGTTCCAGCCACTGGAGACAGCAAGAGTGCGAAACTCAATAGAGTAGTCTGTTATGGATCGATTGCCTTGACATAGGGAAGACAGGGCCCTGGAAGCCTCCTCCCCAAAAACAGATCGATCAAAAACCCGTATCATCTCCTCCTTAAAGTCCTGATACTGGTTAGTACACTCAGCCCTTGCCTCCCAGATTGCCGTGCCCCACTCACGAGCCCGTCCAATAAGGAGAGATATGACGTAGGCGACACGAGCAGTGCTCCTGGAGTAAGTGTTGGGCTGGAGAGAAAACACAATATCACACTGGGTGAGGAACGAGCGGCATTCAGTGGGCTCCCCAGAGTAACACGGCGGGTTATTGATTCTGGGCTCCGGAGATTCGAAAGCCCTGGAAGTGGCCGGTGGATCGAGGCGGAGATGGTGAACCTGTTCTGTGAGGTTGGAGACTTGGGTGGCCAGGGTCTCAACGGCATGTCGAGCAGCAGACACTTCCTGCTCGTGTCTGCCTAGCATCGCTCCCTGGATCCCGACGGCTGAGTGGAGAGGATCCGAAGTCGCTGGGTCCATTCTTGGTCGGATTCTTCTGTTACGGTGCGTGAATGAGGACCCAAAAGCGAATTAACTTAAACAGAGCTTCTTTAATTACCAAACATAGGTAGGCTCAGACGGACCGGCAGATTCCGACAGGACAAGACATGGTTACAGCAAACATGACGACAGTCTGGTTCAGGCATGAAACACAACAAACAAGAATCCGACAAGGACAGGAACAAAAACAGAGAGAGATATAGGGACCTAATCAGAGGGAAAAGGGGAACAGGTGGGAGAAGGGGTGACGAGGTAGTCAAGAGGAGACAAGGAACAGCTGGGGGAAAGCGGGGGAGAAAAGGTAACCTAACAACGACCAGCAGAGGGAGACAGGGTGAAGGGAAAGGACAGAGACAAGACACAACATGACAGTACATGACAAAGATGGTTAAAATTGATGGGAAGATGGATGGAGCCAAATACAGGACCATTCTGGAAGAAAACCTGATGGAGTCTGCAAAAGACCTGAGACTGGGACGGAGATTTGTCTTCCAACAAGACAATGATCCAAAACATAAAGGAAAATCTACAATGGAATGGTTCAAAAATAAACATATCCAGGTGTTAGAATGGCCAAGTCAAAGTCCAGACCTGAATCCAATTGAGAATCTGTGGAAAGAACTGTTCACAAATGCTCTCCATCCAACCTCACTGAGCTCGAGCTGTTTTGCAAGGAGGAATGGGAAAAAATTTCAGTCTCTCGATGTGCAAAACTGATAGAGACATACCCCAAGCGATTTACAGCTGTAATCGCAGCAAAAGGTGGCGCTACAAAGTATTAACTTAAGGGGGCTGAATAATTTTGCACGCCCAATTTTTCAGTTTTTGATTTGTTAAAAAAGTTTGAAATATCCAATAAATGTCGTTCCACTTCATGATTATGTCCCACTTGTTGTTGATTCTTCACAAAAAAATACAGTTTTATATCTTTATGTTTGAAGCCTGAAATGTGGCAAAAGGTCGCAAAGTTCAAGTGGGCCGAATACTTTCGCAAGGCACTGTATCTCAATGCACTCTCTCTCCTCAACTTTCCCCTTTCCCCGACAAAAAAATTGTCCTATGATGTAGGCATATTTTACATTTCCCTATTAACAAGAGCAAGCATCCTTCTCTCCTCGAATTGGCTATTATGCCTAGTATAAAACATGTTCAAAATAAATGTCATATAGCGTTTGTAGCCTATATATAGCCTTTCCTGGGATTTCAAGAGAAGAGGAATGGCAGAGAGGCTTGCGTATACCCTAGCCTATGCCGCACGAGAACAGCTGGAAGAGAGCGACTAGAGATGTAGTAAGAAGCTAAATATTAAGTAGATATTAGGCCATTAATTAGCTTAATATTAGGGCTATAATATAAATATGAACATTTATCTGTCAAAGTGCAAGAAAAAAAGTGAAAAGATTATGAAATGTCAGATCTGTGCGTTCCTCCAGGCTGCACTCTGCAGTCCCCGGGCACGCAATGCTCCACAGTTGATTAGGCCTATGTTGTTAGTGCAGTGATGTATAGGCTAATTTGAATAACAGCTCAAAGGTCCTGTTTTGAATGCGTCTTTCATGCCGAAACAACTGCATATAGCCTAGGCCTGCTTATGCAACCATTTGGATCAGTTAGGGGTCTATTGACCGTTTACAAGGTCCAGAAAGGTAGGCTACATTAGCAGGTCACTCATATGGTATGTTTTGTCAGGATGTATCAGCGTTAACAGATAACATGGGAAAATGTGGTCTTCTGATACTGAGATGTGCTCTCTCCCAAGCCGTCCTATAATTAATGTTGACTGACACCAATATGCTCAAAAGCCCAGTTATTCAGGAAAGCTCACCGTGCGCTCTGCCTCACATCCTTTCCCCTCCTAGCATCTATTCCTCACGCACCTAGAACCTAGAACGCTCCAATAGAACACGCTATTGAAAAGTGATCCCAACAACGGCTAGCGTTGTCGTTCTCTACTGTTATTGTGGTTATCGTTGTAGTGTGGACGTTTCTGTTCACTTGAATTTAACAATTTGTATCATTATAGTTATTTGATATTGTGTGCAGAATAGTGCATAAGGAGTCGAATATCTTATTTGAAAACGATTTATAGGCTTCTTGTCCACAGAGATTTGTATTGAGGAAGCCTATCTTGGAATATCTAAAACATTGCCTAACTGATCATTCATAGAGATGTGTATCCTTAAAATACACTAGTGATATGGGCCTCCCATCTGTTGGAGTCCTCCAACTTTTTCCTTTCCCAATATGGAGGTTTTATTATACCAGCCCAGCTATATGTAAGGCAGCAGTACTGTTTCTTTTCTCCACTGCATGATTTTTCAGTCAACAGTGTTTGACGCAACGTGGCATGTGCTGACCATCCTGACAATCCTCATAAACTTAAAGAAAAACATGGAAATGGATACAGTTATAGCAAACATAATAAAATGGTGGTCTGATAGTCCAGGATTATGAGGAAAAACATTAAGATCCACAACATTTATTCCTTGAGACAAAACTAGGTCCAGAGTATGACTGTGATAGTGAGTAGGTCCAGAGACATGTTGGACAAAACCCATCGAGTCGATGATGGCTCCGAAAGCCTTTTGGAGTGGGTCTGTGGACTTTCCATGTGAATATTAAAGTCACCAAAAATTAGAATATTATCTGCTATGACTACAAGGTCCGATAGGAATACAGGGAACTCAATGAGGAACGCTGTATAACCGGAAACATGACCGAATACAAACAGTGTAGCTATGCCCTCCGCAAGGCAATCAAACAAGCTAAGGTCGTTCTAGAGAAAATGGGGAGGCTGGTACAGAGGTAAACATTTATAATTATGATCAATAAATTATATGAATTTCTTCTGACAAAGATACTGTACAGATCTGTGTTGCTGCCCACTCTGTTTAATACTTATTTTAGGAACTTGGTTGTATGATGTTCTCCATCTGCACTCATTCTCCTATCTTGGTTTGGCTGGTCTTGTCCTCCAGACCTCCTGTTGTGCTCCTGGGACTCTGGCAAGTTTCAAGGCGTCAGGCCTGTCCTCCAGTAGCTATGAGCTGAGCCAGTACATCAACGATGCTGAACAGACTGAACCTGCCCCACAAGCCACCTGGAGCACAGCAGACACAGGTAAGCCTTGAGTTACATGTAATCTCCACCCAAATATTGTAGGTTTGTCTCTTAGAAACAGGGGTCACATAATGGTATACACTTACTTAGCTGTAGGGCTGTATACCACTAAAAACAAAAGAGCACAATGATGTTAACTGGTCATCCTCAAGTCTAATGAACACTCATTACAGCACTTTCAATATCCCCCATGAAGGTGATAATATTAATTATGATAATACTGCATATTCTCTCCTTAGAGCATGCAGCAGTTTCTAAGGCAACTCCCCCTCTGAAATACACTTTAACACGTGCTCTGGACCAGTGTTGCCAACTAATTTTCAGGGGAAGTTGCTAGAGGCAGGTTGATTTGTTGCTAAAAGTTGCTAAATGACCTTGTTATCATTGCGTGATAACGTAAAACTGCGTAATTACGTAGATACATGATAACGTTACTCAAATTGACTTGCCATCTCTGCAATAAATATTATTTGACATTTGTTAAGGTACAGACTCCCACTATTTTCTGTACAGTTTTGATTGAAACATGCTGATTGATGTTGTAAGTTCTGTTCAAGATCAAACATTCGTGACCAACTATATTCATTGGGTTTGGCTCGTCGAACCCGTGCAACTACTGCTGTAGTCAGCCAACAATGACGAGCTGAGCGCCTGCTGCTGACGTCACTCACAACGCACTTTTGCAGTCAGGCACGCGTGTTGTGACTGAGTGTGTGACAGAAAAAAATTGTTTTTGTGTTATTTAGAGGGAAAATGCGTGCATTTTAGCTTTTCAAAAGTTGTTAAAAGTTACAAATACATTTTTTAAAGTAGCTAAATTCGTTGCTAGGTGCTGTTTGAAAAGAAAAGTTGCCAGGGTAGTCTGAAAAGTTGATAAATCTAACAACAAAATTGCTAAATTGGCATCACTGCTCTGGACCGCTTTGGTCCAGCAGGACAGTTGATCCGGGTCAGTCCAGGTCTGGCCATGCAGGGAGACCCAGGGAAGGTGAAACTACACAGTTTGGAGGTACAGTTCTAGGTTTTAAAAAAAGCAGGAAAGTATTAGTATGGAGTAGGGTATATCTTCGGGGCAGAATTGTTGTGTTGAATTAGCAGGTTAGGAGGAAGGAGTCGCAATCATTATAGTGAATACAGTAGGCATCCAGGATTGGTTGATTCGTCTGGATTGGAGGAGCTGTTGAGCTGTTCTTATCAATATTGAGCCGGCGTGTTAGAGGTTTCTGTTGTTGTGTTACTGAGAGGCTGTCTGTTTGTTTTGTCTGCAGATAATTCTGGGGGAAACGGGAGCAGCGGGACATGAGATAATTTCCTGGGCCGCTGGCTAGGTATTTTACAGTCTCAAACCCGATATCCGCACTTGCATACTACATTGTATTTGATTATGTATTGGTCATGCATGCAAAGTAGAAAACACTGACCAAATAACTACTCACAAAAAAAAAAAAAATGTTTCCCCACAACTCACAAAACTGTTCTAGAGACACTAAAAACAGGCTACTTAAAACGCATGGAAAACATGACGGTTTACTGTCATAATTTTGTCAGTAGCTAATTTAGGTTTCCATCCAAATGTCGACAGGTTTTCATGCAAATATTCTAAAATCTGCATAAAGTATTTTCCCACTAGTGGTGTGTTTCTAATTGTTGTTATTAATTGCATTGCGTGAGGATGTATTGTACGCCAAATTTACTTTTTTCGCTTATGTTTCAATAAATATTCAAACTGTTTCCATCGCATTTTCAACTCTACCGATAGTTTTGTCACAAAAACTGTGTTAAATAGCAAATGTGCCTACTCTGGTCTTTGCATGTGTGCTCTAGCCAACAGCTCGCACAAACGGTGCGGCTAGGCTAGTCGACATGATGAGATTATTATGGAGAAGAGCAAGATTATTTTTTATTTACAAAACGGCAGTCAAAGTTCAATCATCATGTCACCAGAATAAGACCCTCGATATCTATTGGAAAGGAGATCACTGTCTACTTTCAACACCCTGTGAAGTTCTCCATCATTTATTTAATCTGTAGCCTAATAAACTGTATGGTTTCCCGAGTCATAGTGGGAAGACCACACACCATATCCTTGTGACTCCAAGTTTACTTCGGTATGATGGTTATTATATGAATATTTCCGCATAAAGGCGTTTCCACCACCATTTCTTTCATAATTAATATTACAGACACAAAAAGATCTCACCATGTCAAAAAAAATTGTATACGGTATGACTTTACTTAACTGGATAGAAGCGTGGTTTATGAGTCTTATCTGTGCATTACTTTTAATTTGAGTTTCTTCTCCTTTAAAGGGAAGACCTGCACAAAGTAGATGCCATGTGTTTTGCCCACCAGAGGGCAGAAGCCTGCATGACAAGGGCTCTGCCGGCCTCCTTTGGAATCTACTTGTACTGCTGTTCAGCCAAAATGGAGTAGGTGAACATCTCTTCACACTTTTATATTAGGTGAAACCCCTTTCTCTTATTGCTCTTGAAATATCACAAATTGGCCAAGATGGTCCAAACTACACGCAGCAATCATCTATTGTTATCCCAGTCTGTGGAATTTGGATTATCAGCATTATCTGTGAAGCGCCGTGCCCACCCACAAACTCATTCTAACATTACCCTTTTTTTTTAAAAATCTCCTTGGATTCATTCAGCGTATTGTTGGCTCAGACATGGCAGAGCTGCTGATGAGGAACTCTCAGGGACAATATGGTTCAGGAGGCAGTGAAGGTTCAGAGGCCCCTACCCTAATAGGTAGAGGACACCACACCACACGTACCGAGGAAGATGTTTTGTGTCTACTGGACATATAATGTTAAGTAAAACGTTTTTTTTTAAAGCCTGTAAATAATTGCTAATGATGAAAAATGTTACATTTTTACATTACCCTCATAGATCTGAGCGAGGGCCCCAGTCCTGAGACAAACGCCTTGGATGGAGCAGACCTACTAACAGGGGCAGCCACTAGTGTCTGTATGGCTGAGTTCACAGAGAAGGATATGCAGGGATACGCCAAGCTTCTCCTGGCTGGACGGAAGAAGGTCAGGGTAAACTCTCTGTCCCTGTCTCAGTTTGTCGGTCTGTGTCTTTCTCTCTCTTTTTTGGTCTCGCTCCTCACTGTTCCCCTCTCTATTTATATCAGAAATATTTAGTAAGATTAATGGTAAAGTAATCTCCTATGTATTCTGAGAGTAATAGATGGTGTATGACACTGATTAAAACCACAAAGACAGCATAGTTGACACATTACTGGCTGACTAATGTTACACCAGGACTATCCTCTTACTCCTCCAACACTAACCCCTGACACTGTGTTCTTCTGCAACCCTTCCACGTCTCCTCCATGTTCTTTCACACCTCCTTCACCCCTGCCCTATGCCTCCATCATAACTCCCCACGCCTCATGTCTCCTCCAGATACTTTAGACTCACAGATCCCCCTCTGCTAGCTCTCCCACATCTCCCTTACACCTCCCCATGCCTCCCCACGTCTCCCCCCACAGTTCCTTCACACCTCCCCCACACCTTCCCATCGTTCCTTCATGCCTTCCCATGCCTCCCTCCACGGTTCCTCCACGCCTCATTCACATCTCCTCCACATCACCTTTATGGTTCTTTCGCATGAGGCCCAAGAGTCGGCCATGAAGAGTGGACTGTGGGGACAGCCCCTGTTCCTGGCCAGCAAGATGGACAACAGGTTCTATATCACTGTATGGAACAGGTGAGTGCATGGAGCAGCATTATCTCTGAGACATTTTACAACATAGATATAGAATATTTGTCCGCATAGTAAATTGAATTGACTGTTTGATATTTTGTTTTCAGTGGCACTTTTTACAGGTCATAAACACCCCCTTATAGGGATATTAAGTCTTTAATTAATTCCTAGAAGATTGATCTTTCTTCGGACTTCCATAAGTAAAATCTATATATACTGTCTTTGTCCCAAATGGCACCTTATTCCCTACATAGTGCACTACGTTGACCAGAGCCCTATGGATCCTGGTCGAAAGTGGCACACCATGTAGGGAATAGGGTGCTATTTGGGACATATACACTGTTTCTATCCTGCAGTACTTTGGTCACTCACTTACAGCTGTTGTCTTCTTCCTATAATCTAAGCAAGGGTATTCCTGTTGTGAACCCTGTGAATTGCTCAGTCAATAATACACAGAGATGGACTAAATCATAATATCCTTGTGAACTGCTTGACATCGTAACCCAACTCTTCATACTGCATAATCAGCAGTGTGTCCATGCCTAGGGAGAGAATGTGTTTTTGGGGCCAGTAATGCCACATGAGTGGGGGAGTTGGATGGAGCTGGGAATTCCCAGCCTGGGAGGGAGCAGGAGGGAGAGGCGAATGGAGACGAGGATGAGGGGGAGGAGTGAGGCTGCGTGTAAGGGATAAGGGGAGGCTGGGGGGATGAGGAGTGAGGCTGGGGCGAGTATATATATATATATATATATATATAGAAATCCCTCCCCCTCATTAATCTACACACAATAACCCATAATGACAAAGCAAAAAATGGCTTTTAGAAATTTTAGCAAATGTATAAAAAAATGTATATCAAAATATCACATATACATAAGTATTCAGACCCTTACTCAGTACTTTGTTGAAGCACCTTTGGCAGCGATTACAGCCTCGAGTCTTCTTGGGTATGATGCTAGAAGCTTGCACACCTGTATTTGGGGAGTCTTCTCTGCTGATCCTCTCAACTTCTCTCAGGTTGGATAGGGAGCGTCGCTGCCCAGCTATTTTCAGGTCTCTCCAGAGATGTTCGATTAGGTTCAAGTCCAGGCTCTGGCTGGGCCACTCAAGGACATTCAGAAACTTGTCCCGAAGCTACTCTTGCGTTGTTTTGGCTGTGTGCTTAGGGTTGTTGTCCTGTTGGAAGGCTCACCTTCGCCCCAGTCTGAGGTCCTAAGCATTCTGGAGCAGGTTTTCATCAAGGATCTCTCTGTACATTCCTCCGTTCATCTTTCCCTTAATCCTGAATAGTATCCCAGTCCCTGCCTCTAAAAAACATCCCCACAGAATGATGCTGCCACCACCATGCTTCACCGTAGGGAGTGACTTTCATCTGGCCACTCTACCATAAAGGCCTGATTGGTGGAGTGCTGCAGAGATGGTTGTCCTTCTGGAAGGTTCTCCCATCTCCACAGAGGAATTCTGGAGCTCTGTCAGAGTGACCATATTCAATCCAATTGAGATGGTTTGGGATAAGTTGGACCGCAGAGTGAAGGAAAAGCAGCCAATGAGTGCTCAGCATATGTGGGATCTCTTTCAAGACTGTTGGAAAAGCAAGCCAGGTGAAGCTGGTTGAGAAAACGCCAAGCAAAGCTGTCATCAAGGCAAAGGGTGGCTACTTTGACGAATCGCAAATATAAAATATATGTTTATTTGTTTAACACTTTTTTGGTTTTTGGTTACTACATGATTCCATATGTGTTATTTCATTGTTATGATGTCTTTACTATTATTATAGCATTTAGAAAATTCTTAAAATAAAGAAAAACCCTTGAATGAGAAGGTGTGTCCAAACTTTTGACTGGTACTGCATATCAAAACCGCAATACAGTTCTTTATTGTTGAATCGTATTGAAAATAAATTCAGCAACTGCTAATAGTGAATATTTCATTATTTATTGCAGCATAACAACTGATATTTTTCATTTTATTTAACTTGCACATTTTAATATTGCAAATCACATTCAGTATTTTCATGGCTTGGTCATCTCTATGGCATCTCTACGGCAGGTTTGCAGACCAGCTAGCTCCCAGCGACCCGCTTCAGACCCTTTTTCAGCTGCTCTCTGGGAGGATCCCTGCTGTTTCCATGGTAAAACAATGCTTTCAACCACAACATTATATAATCAAAAATTATATAAGCTATTTAGCAGACATTTTTTTCCAAAGCAACTTACAGTAATGTATGCATACATTTTTGCATGGGTGGTCTCAGTGAAAATTTAGCCCATGACCCTGGCATTATATTGCAAGTGCTAAGCTCTACCAACAGATATAGGCATACAGGCTTGACTGTCAATCATAATACTTCAGTATACTGTAGATCTATGATTTATGGGTCTGGCCTCCTATGCTGGCAACTACATGTAGGCCTATCATTTTTAGCTCTTCAGAGCTATTGGACATTAAACTGTAAAACATTTCCTGTAAAATGTACATTAACTTACTGGAAGCAATTGACCTGTACTGTATGTTACTGTAATTAATTTACAGTACAGCTACAGTAATCAATTTTATGGTAATCCATTTTACGTTACTAAAAATGTTACTAATCTAATTTACAGTATATTTCTGGAATTACCCATGCAGGTACTTATTGCCCAGTGTTCTTGGCAAGTTTTCATTTTTACATTTACCAATACAATTTGGTCATTTAGTGGGTGCTCTTGTCCTTAGCATCTTATAGTCAGTGCATTCAACCAAGGTTGATAAAACAAACACATACAGTTGAAGTCGGAAGTTTACATACACTTAGGTTGGAGTCATTAAAACTGAAATGTCCTCTGGTCTGATGAAACAAAAATAGAACTGTTTGGCCATAATGACCATTGCTATGTTTGGAGTAACAATGGGGAGGCTTGCAAGCCGAAGAATACCATCCCAACTGTGAAGCACGGTGGTGGCAGCATCATGTTGTGGGGGTGCTTTTCTGCAGGAGGGATTGGTGCACTTCACAGAATACATGGCTTTATGAGGAAGGAAAATTTAAGCGGATATATTGAAGCAACATCTCAAGACATCAGCCAGGAAGTTAAAGCTTGGTCGCAAATGGGTCTTCCAAATGGACAATGACTCGAAGCATACTTTCAAATTTGTGACAAAATGGCTTAAGGACAACAAAGTCAAGGTATTGGAGTGACCATCACAAAGCCCTGACTTCAATCCTATAGAAAATGTGTCGCAGAACTGAAAAAGCATGTGCGAGCAAGGAGGCCTACAAACCTGACTCAGTTACATCAGCTCTGTCAGGAGGAATGGGCCAAAATTCACCCATCTTATTGTGGGAAGGTTGTGGAAGGCTACCCAAAACGTTTGCCCCAAGTTAAACAATTTAAAGGCAATGCTACCAAATACTAATTGAGTTATGTAAACTTCTGACCCACTGGGAATGTGATGAAAGAAATAAAAACTGAAATAAATAATTCTCTCTACTATTATTCTGACATTTCATATTCTTAAAATAAAGTGGTGACCCTGTCTGACCAAAGACAGGGAATTCTTACTAGGATTAAATGTCAGGAATTGTGAAAAACTGAGTTTAAATTAAATGAATTTGACTAAGGTGTATGTAAACTTCCGACTTCAACTGTATGTGTCGGAATGTATTTTAAACAAATAGTCTATTCTATTGTGTCCTTGCTTCCTTGTGTAATACCTGCTGTTCTTGTCAAATTTACTGTAGTTGACCAGTTGATCAGTGGCTATTGTGTTCATTATAACGTAGTTGGTCATTACGCTAACAACAGTACATTTATTTTGCACCAAATTGTAGTATAACAATTTTGTAATAAACTAACAGTGTATGTGTGTCCTCAGTGTTGTGGAAGTGACAAATGGGGAGACTGGAAGCCTCACCTGGCCGTCATGCTGTCCGATGAGATGGGAGATCTTCCTCTCACCAGAAGAGCATTCTTACCATGGGAGACACACTAGGTACACACGCATGCGCACTAAGTACATACTCGCGCACATAAACACACACACATACACGCACGCCTACACACAATCACGAACACACACACACACATTTCTACTGGATTATAGTGGCTGTGTTTCTATTCTCCTCAGATAACCCTCACACAAGTCTGTAGGCTCTGGTCAAAAGTAGTACAATATATAGGAAATTTCTCTCCCCAGCCTCCAGAGGGTTGTTACATGCTGCTCATATCGGCTATCTGACAGCCTGCACTCCTTTTGGCACCTACACAGCCAAGACAGAGTGACTGGTGCTTCTGTGTAACAGCAACAGGTGAGCTCATCTGTAAAGGACACAAATCCTATTTACGCTCCTCTCACGTCATGTATCTGGTTCGTGATCCCCTCATCCACTATTAACAAGCAGAGAATGTCCTCTAGGACAGTTTTGTCATGCAATGTCTTGTCATGCTAAATAGATTGGAACTGCTTATTTTGCTATTCTAAGTAGAAGGCTGTCCTGCTTCACAAAGTAGTCTCAGAATAGAGTAGGAGTGCCGATAGAATATCTGATTCACCTTTCCGATCACTTGTCAAGTATTTGGTTGATCCCCTCACCCCCTTTAATGTCTTTCTAATGAGAGGGGAATGTCCAGAGGGACTCACTGTAGAACTCCAAAGTAATGTCGTTCAATGTCTTGCTATGTTGGAAGAAAAGGAGCTGCTTATTTTGGAAAAGGAGAACAGGGTGACCACAGGCAGGGTGACCCTAGAGACAGGGTGACCCTGAACGTTTCATGTAATTTATTGTCATGGGGAAAATCTATTTGAATTCAATAGCTTTTTGACAGTACCCCTTTTGATTTGAACAAAACCTTTCATACATATTTACCTATTATAGGCATGCTCAGAAAGTGGCTTTTTGGACCTGAATGCAAAACATTCAAGAGATAAAGGTTCTCTTTACCTACAGGACCAGTCAAAAGTTTGGACACACCTTCTCATTCAAGGAATATTCTTTATTTGAGCTATTTTCATCAATACTAGTGAAGACATCAAAACAATGAAATAACACAAAGAATCACGAGGAACCAAAAAAGTGTTTAGCAAATTAAAATATATTTTATATTTGAGAAGTAGCCACTCTTTGCTTTGATGACAGCTGTAAACACTGTGGCTATCATGTTTACAAATAATGTGGGATAATATGTTACAGAATGTGTATTCCTCCCATACAGTCTCTCATTCAAGGAATTTGCCCAGAATTCTGCCATTCGATGCACTGAGTTATTCGAGTACTGCCAAAGACTTGGAGATAAATTCTTCAGTATCCCCTCCTTCCAGGTAGTTGATATTCATTTTGGTATTTTTGTGAGTGTTTAAGCAAATATAATTTATCCAGTAATGTGTCAGATGTATAACATCTCAACAGGGTTTAATAGGATGTTATTCCATTTGTATGATGCTATTAAGCTTCCTCTAGGCCACACTGTAACAAATTGCTGTACATTTACAGCAATTTACATTTACTGTAATTCTATTTTACATGACAGTACTGTAAGGAGCAATGCATTAAGGGGGCTCAATGGCATTCCGCTACACTGCTGTAAAATTACTGTATCAGCTGTTTTGCTGTATATTTATGGTGCATTGTGTGAAAATATTGTGGGCGGCAAGATATCTCTGGCTCATTAACATATTTTGCAATATGCAACCCGTTAGTGAGAGTGCTGTACTAGTTTAACTGAAATGTGGTAGTAGTTCTTTATTAATTTCATGAGTATAGGGGACAGAGCAGAGTGCCATTATATCTAAGTGTTTAGCCTTGTCCTTTTGTTCGGTTTTGCTCTGTAGTCACTGCCAGTTTAGAAGCCTTTGTTTAGGCCTCTAGACGTGCAAGTGGTATAATTACATATTCACTGTCAGCAATTGCTGTCATTTTATTACAATACAATTTAACAATAAAGTGCTAGTTTGTATATTTACTGCAGTATTCTGTAATATATGGTCCATTGTGGAAAAATGTTGCGGGAGTGGAAAGAATCGCTGGCTCATTAACATATTTGGATGCGTGGCTTGTAAGTGGCCATATTTGTTGTACCCTTTTGTGAGAATGCTCTAACAAATGAACTGATCTGTGGTAGTAGTGCCTGAACAATTTCATGTGTTTAGGGGATAGAGTTGATTGTGTATGAAACCTTTACTGGTTGATTGCTTTTGTTTTGTTGGATGACCATTTGTTTGCCTCATTTGAAGTGATTGCTTATTGTTTGAGTTGTTTATGATTTTGAATTTTAAATTAATGATGGATTAAATTTAAACTTTTTGAATATTTTCAACTGTAATGAATTTTGGATTAGCCAAATAAATGGACCTTTACTGGTTGTGTTTTGCCAAGTCCTTTTGGTCTGATTTGCCCTGTAATCGCAGACAGTTTTAAAGCTTTTGTTTAGGCCTCTAGAAATGCAAGTCATGTAAAAACCCAAATATACTGTTTGCTGTAATTATCATGACACAAGGTGAGACCCAGATGCAGACACAGGTGGCAGATGGTTGGAGTCTTACAATATTTAATAATCCAATAGGGTGAGGCAACAGAATGACAGGCAAAAGAATAAAAACCAGTTCAGAGTACAAAAGGTACCGAAGGACAGGCAGAATCAAGGTCAGGGCAGGCAGGCAGGAAAGTAGTCCAGAGTCAGGCAGGGGTCAAAACTGGGAAGACTATGAAAAAGAGAATAGGAGAACGGGAAAAACACGCTGGTTGACTTGACAAACCTTCAAGACGAACGAGAGACAGGAAACACAGGGATAAATACACTGGGGAGAATAAGCGACACCTGGAGGGGATGGAGACAATCACAGGAACGGGTGAAACAGATCAGGGCGTGACAGTAATATACAATAGCCAGCAGCCAACCTGTTTGTACAAATCCCATTTAATTACAGTAAAATACCAATATTACAGTTACAGTAGCATTTACTTTCCTACAGTATAGTAGGAAAATGTTACAGTATTGTTGCTGTGATATTACAGCAACTTATAGGAGACTGGTCACAAGTTACTGTGCACATTACAATAATAAACAAAATACCTTGAATATCTTTTAACTAGTACAACTTTCTCAGTTATGGTTACGAAATGGTTTATTTAGTTTAATGCACTGACTGGACAAGAGCACCTGCTAAATGACCAAAATATAAATGTAAAAATGAACACTTGCAAACTGCTGGGTATTATTCTAATGAGCTCTGCCCTCAAACTATTTGCGTTTTGATAAAATGTGTTCTTATTTGGAGGCAGAGCTCATTAGAATAATACCCAGCAATGTGCTTTGGAAGTGTTCATTTTTACATTTACATTTTTTTCATTTAGCAGACGCTCTTATCCAGAGGGACTTACAGTCAATTAATTAAACAAAGGTAGATAAACAAGAACATATCAAAGTCATAGCAAGTAAAAAGATGATGTTACCATTACCGAGAATGTTGTTGCAGTTAAGTGCACTACTTGCAAGTTTTAAAACTTTGTATTTTATATTAAACTGTTACAAAATGCATGGATTGTAGGTCAGGCTAGTGAACTACAAATTACATTATAGGTATTGAAACTATTGAAGTACATATATCAAGTACATGTATCCAAAATACTGCTGATCATTGGTAATAGCTGCCTGCACTGTAAATGTTTACTAACCACTGTGCTTACAGTAATGCACTGTAAATTCTATAAATACAGCATGTTGCTGTAGTCTGGTGTTCCAGTAATATGCTGTAAATTTGTGTTTTGGTAAAGGTTCTGTAAATCTACAGTAATTTACTGGCTTTTGTGCTGCCATTAATTTACTATAAATGTACAGTAACCTACTGGCTACTGTGCTGCCAGTAATTTACTGTAAACATTACAATAAATGTTTTACAGTGCAGGAGACCGTGAAAACCTATTTTGGTTGTGTTACCAGGTGTAGAATTTATGTAAGTTGTGTTATAGGGTTGTTCCAACCTGTTTTCTCTTTAGCAGGTGTATAAATTCCTGTATGCGTGTCGTCTGCTGGATATTGAGCTGGCATCCCAGGCCTATCACTATTGTGAGGTGATAGGGATGTCTTTACGCAGACTGTAGGAGCCCTGCATGGTGTTGCTGGGAAAGCTTATCAAGGCATAGCACTTCACCATGGCACTGGCACATAAACATCTGATACGCTGACCAACAGTATACATTCATACACGCCTAATCTATGCACAACTCAAAACACAGTCTTCAGGGAGAGGTTATGAAAGTACTGTACTCTGACATGTACTGTACATATCATGAACACATTTTATACAAAAGTGCATTCCTAGTATCCAATCACTTTAGTGCCTGTATTCATAAACTATCTCGGAGTAAAGCACCTTTAAGATCATAAGGCAGGGGTTGGCAAGAGGCGTCTGCCGGGCAAGTCAGGAATTTATTTTGGCCCCGTGAATCTCCCTTATTAAATATGAATATTAAATAATGCAAAATGTCCCAAAAAAGAAAGTTAACCCACCTGAATTAAGTTACATTTGATCTCAAATTCATAAGGAGAGAGAGTGCAGGAGACAGTCAACTAATAAGGCAATTGGGTGGACAGCTTTGTAGTGCTGAAACGTGAAGCAATGGCCACGGCATAATCAAACCGAGGTAGGCAGCGCATGGTACTGAAAGTCATTTGATTCATTCATTTAAAAAAAAATCTTAATTTGAATTCAACTTCACTAACAACAAGAGGGCTTCGTGTTGGAGCCTATTTCTTCCTATTTAAGAAATAAGAGTTAGGCCTACCTGTTTGACAGACACAATTATGGTTTCCATAGATTTGTATTAAGCCAAATCCTCCAATACTGTCATCTCACCATGCACTCCTTAAATACCTCTGCGTCTTGGAAGGGCTTGGTGTGTTTGGTTAAAACCAGAGCTTGAATTCTGAGGGTATTTGAGGGTATGGCATACCCTTTGTTAAAGAAAATGTCAAAACGGATACCCCTTGTTAGCTTAAAATGGAACCTGATTATATAAAACATTCTATAAAAATGCTTAAATATGTGATGCCATATGCTAGAAAATAGCTTTAAATTGCCCACGACTCCGAGGTATATGGTGATATCTTTAGTCTTATTTTGAAACTGAGCTCTGGCCTTCTATATTCGAGAAGACAAGGAGACAAACAATTTACTTTGCTATTCTGTCGCTATAAATTGAGCTATTCACTGTGAAATGATAAGATGCTTATACCCAGGTAGCTTTTAGGAATGCACCCCTGTTGTTGGGTTAAGTAATGGACGAGTAGCCAGCAGTTGAAGATGACATTTTTCTGTGTCAGTCAGGCCTCTGTCTGGGTGGAAAGGTAATATTTTTTTAAAGTAGGTTACCAGGTTTAGATTCATAAGAACTTCTAATATTTAATTATTTGCAAACAGCGACAGTTTCGTTGCAAACAAGACACCTCTGGTTTGACATTGGAGAAATATAAGAATAAATATTTCTCTATCCATTCTTCCCTGAAAATTATATTTTCATTGTCAACCTTTCTTATTAGACATTTTTAAAGCGACATTTTCTCGACATTGAAAGGTGTTTTTTTTTGTGATTTTTATCAGTGTAATCAGATCAAAATGATTATTTTATTGTCGAATTGATTATATATTAACCAGATGTGTTTCAAATGTTGTTCAATTTGTAGTGAAAGCCTATTTTTGGGGCTGCTATATATGCAACAGCAACAAAATTGGGCCATGGCCAAAACCAGTTGCCAATTTTGGGCCCCTAATCTACTGAACTGTAGTGCCTAAAAAAGACTAATGGTGTGTGTTTGCTCAGCACTTCCCCTCTGTGTGTGTGTCCTCTCCCCTCAGTTGGCAGAGCGGCTGAATAAGTATGAGGGAATGGGACAACTCAGTGACACAGCTGACGACAGCTGCCCACAGGACCCTAGCTGGCTACAGCAGCTGCGATGCAGACAGCAGGGCATACAGGTGACCACACCACAATGTACCCATTGTACCCATCATGTTTCTCTGTCACATGTTTTCATGTTCCTCTATTTCTGTTGGATATGAGTATAAAACATTTATTTTTATTTTTCACCCCCCTTTTCGTGGTATCCAATTGTTAGCAGTTACTGGCTTGTCTCATCGCTACAACTCCCGTACGGGCTTGGGAGAGACGAAGGTCGAGAGCTATGCGTCCACCGAAACAACCCAACCAAGCTTCTTAACACAGCGTGCATTCAACTCGGAAGCCAGCCGCACCAATATGTCGGAGGAAACACTGTACACCTAGTGACCTGGTCAGCGTGCACTGCGCCCAGCCCGCCACAGGAGTCGCTAGTGTGCGATGAGACAAGGATATCCCTACCGGCCAAACCCTCCCTAACCCGGACGACGCTAGGCCAATTGTGTGTCGCCCCATGGACCTCCCGGTCACGGCCAGCTGTGACAGAGCCTGGGCTCGAACCCAGAGTTTCTGGTGGAACAGCCACAGGTGGCCTTAGACCACTGCACCACCCGGGAGGCCCATAAAACATATTTATTGGGTACAAACAACCTTGTGTAGAGTAGGGATTTGTTGTTGTTGATTGAATAATGGTCATAAATGGGACTCACTAATGCCTGGATATTAGGATAGATATGGATATTAGCCACTGGTACTGGTGAGTGAAATTATGTCAGTAGGCACTTATGTCAAGGTTGCTGAGGTGGTAAGTATTTACTATAGTCCAGCTGGCAAGACAGGTGTCTGGTTTTAACCTGCACAATGTTTGACCTGACATAGACACTGATAGCATTGTAATTACTACATTATGATCCGTTTTTATCAATCAAATGATAAATGAATAACAATACCATACTCGTTTGAAATTCTTCAATTGGCTCTCCTATTCTTAATAATGTGTTTTTTTTCTCTCCTCCAAAACATTCACTGCACATTAAGATGGTATGGTTAAAACGCATGCATTTGATTAGATGGGGAGCTGCTGTTGTAGTGATATATACCTGTCACCAGCAGAGGGCCAATGAGGAGAGCAGAGTATATCCAGGTAAACCTACAGTCCCAGATCATTATTTCAATGAATAATTAATTTATTGGATGCTCAAAGCATTTACATAGTAAGGGGGAACTTACCTCATACACTACCAATGTGAAATGCACCCCCAGTTTCTGCTTTGGTTTCCGTTTAGAATCAGACACCGGTGACCTTTCTGTGAGGGGTGTTGCACGTGCAGGCACAGCAGATCAATGTCCCACCTCTGCTTCCAGTCATGGCGTCTTACACTCAGCTTGCAGTGCCCCTTGTGGCGGGAGGTCAGGACTACAGTTACCACAACACAGACACTGCCTATGCTCAGCTTCAGCATCAGCGTCCTTCAGCCACGTTAGGTGAGACAATGGATGAGGGTCCTGGTTTTGATTGAGCAAACATACTCATGATTCACACCTGTTTCTGGTGATTTAATATTAAACATGCTCATTTATGTTCACTCCTTTTTACATAATTTGTGTATCATCTTACATGTTTCTGTCGTTAACTGTGATATGAGGACTTCATGCTTTGATTTCATTGTATTCTTCTAGAGGCTGATCATTCTTCTGGCCCAGGCATGGTGAGTCCTTGGGAGTTTTATTGACTACCGAACATACATTACATGCGATACACAAACATACCTCCCATTGGCACATGCAAATTAGCGTTGAATTTAATTTAATCTCTGTGAAGATTTCTAGTTATTTACTGAGCACCTGCTGTTTGTGTTAGTGGTGCTATATTTTATGTGTATACTCATAGTAAAGTTACGTTTATTGTCAAGGTGTACAACATTTGCAGCTAAGAGCTGAATTGCATCTAAATAAACAAATAATCAAATCAATCATGTGAAAACATTCATCGTCCCATATGAATGTTGGGAAGATGCCGGTGGCAGGGTATGGTCAACAGTATGATCAGAAGTATGGTTATGGAGGTCAGAAGGCATGCCAGCAGGGAGGGCACCAGGCCACCATCACGCAGGAGGGAAAGGCCACAGAGACAGACAAAATCCAAATAAAACAGTTGGGTAGAGCCTGAAGCCTGTTGTCATGTCACAGCATCAAATAAGAACCAGAGATTTGTTTTAATGATCCTCTCTCTCTGTCTGTCTCTGTGTGTGTGTGTGTGTGTGTGTGTGTGTGTGTGTGTGTGTGTGTGTGTGTGTGTGTGTGTGTGTGTGTGTGTGTGTGTGTGTGTGTGTGTGTGTGTGTGTGTGTGTGTGTGTGTGTGTGTATGTGTGTGTGTTTCTGATCAGAGCAACAAGTCAGGGTGGTTTAGCAGCTGGTTCAAACCCGAGCCCAAAGAGCAGCAAAGTGAGACGTCTCACTATGCGGACTCAGCTGACCTGGTTCCCACTACGTTAAGGGTCAAGCATACCTACTTTTAACTCTTACCCAGCCATTCGACAGAGGACATAACAGCATGCGCTGCAGCACAGATGTCAAGTCAGTGATCTCAAGTTTAGGTTTTGTAGTGTACCGTCCAACAAATCATGTCGATGGATATAACAACATTTTGTTATCTTATAAACTTAGTGAAATATAAAAACTTTAATGAAAATGATTCTTAAAGTGAACCACGAAGGCCACCAGTTTTGGATGTTATTATTAGGATATTCAGAGTATTTGACCTTGTACTTCTCATAAGACCCAGCGGAGGTATTGACAATCTTTAGTTTGAATGTAGACCCATTGAACCTTTTTAACAGATGTCAACAACTAGCTCTAAGTAGGGCATGGTATTTGCTGTTGGTCAACCAACTCTTCCCAATTATTTGTCAATGTTAGTATCACCTTCTGTTATTGGCAGAAAGCTTACATTCTTGTTAATCTAACTGCACTGTCCAATTTACAGTAGATATTACAGTGAAGGAATACCAGGCTATATTGTTTGAGGAGAGTGCACAGTTATGAACTTTATTAATAAACCAATTAGGCACATTTGAGCAGTCTTGATACAACATTTTTAACAGAATTTCAATGGTTCATTGGATCAGTCTAAAACTTTGCACAGACACTGATGCCATCTGGTGGCCAAAATCAACATTTCACCTGGGCTGGAATAATGCATTATGGCCTTTCTCTTGCATTTCAAAGATGATAGTACAAAAAATATCTATAATTTTTCTTTTTTTCTTTGTATTATCTTTTACCAGATCTAATGTGTTATATTCTCCTACATTAATTTCACATTCCACAAACTTCAAAGTGTTTCCTTTCAAATTATATCAATAATATGCATGTCCTTCTTTCCAGTCCTGAGCTACAGGCAGTCGGGTTTGTCATTTTAGGCGAAAATTATGGGTAATTTCACAAGGTCACTGGAATTTTCAGTAATTTGGTAATTAACAGGTCATCTATGGTAACTTTAGTACTTTATACTTAAATAACTTTTTTTTAAATGTATTCATATAAAATATTAATGAATGTTTCTTAATTGTTATCTATGTCCATATTGTCCACAAGTTTCTAGTAGATATACTACATGATTCAAGACAAAATAGCCTAATTTATGAAAAAAATATTTTCAATTAACTGCAACTTTTCCAGTTTGTTGCCAAAACATTTACAACAAGCACATATTGACAGAGCAAGATAAATAAAAGCGTGTAAAAAATATAAAATATATTTCTTGCTGAAAACCATATTTAACGGCAATGTTATTCACTAAGTTGAAGGGCTGTATTTAGATTGTTTTACATCTTTGTTATTCCATTTTTATATTAAATAGTCTTCATTTATGATTTTATATATATTTTACATGTTATAAATTACATTAAATCCTTGAAAGTTTCCAAAATTCCAGAAGTTTACTGGTAAAGTTAGACAGTTACCAGTAAAATTCCCTCTTTGAAAATCCTAGCGTTACGAAATTGCACAAGACCCAGTGACCCACTACTGCACAATGACGTAACCGACGAATACATACCGAGGGGCACTGAGCATACTGAGAAGGCATCACTCGGAAAGTCAACCAGGCGACACAGATTTTTTTTTAACAACACTAGGATGTGTTACGTTTGCTTATGTCTCAGAACCTCCTGTTAAAGGGGCATACATATACTGATATGATTAGGATTGTTCATAGCTTCCTTTCGAGAGTCTACCGTCTATGACACAAGGAAAGCTACTCCTGTCTCTGATTATGTTATCATGTATTTAGTGTGTTTCTGAAAAGCTTTACTTTGACAGAAATTGGTAGGCTATACTTTTGATAAAAGTATGTTAAACGTACAACAATTCATCAGCTAGTCAGTCTCAAACATATTGAAATACTGGTATCATTGAATATAGAAAAACAATAAAATAATTTTAATTAAAGGTCATGAACAGTCAAAATCATGTTTTTAATAATTGGATGATATTTGAGGGAAACCAGATCAAAGTATGATGACCAAAGAATGAACAATGTCTGTTGCTTCTACATTGATAAAGTTTTATCATAAAGTTACTGATTTATTATTAAGGGGACAAGTTGACATCGCCCTCATTCTAATTTTAATACACCAATGGTAACATGATATTTTCTACACCTAATTTAAATAAGTACCACCTTGTAGCCAACATCAGAGAAAGCCTGTTTGCAAAGGGACTTGGTTTATATAGCTAGATAGCAACTCTACTGGTGCCAGAATTTGACTGTAGGGTGTCAGCAAGTATAATAAAAAAGTTTACCATATTCATCTATGGCAAAGATATGTGTGTCTGGTGTTAGCAAGTTACTGGCTAGCTATGTCTTTAGATAGCACGGAACAGAAGGTGGGGAAGGATCATTCAAACTCTGACACAGTTGTCATGTCAACACATCACTCAGTGCTGCAATAAACTGCATCACAAGTGACAGGCAAAATGGTAGATGGATACAATAAATTGATACAGTTGGAGTCAAAATATAGTTTTGGAAAGTCGGTTAGGACATCTACTTTGTGCATGACACAATTCATTTTTCCAACAATTGTTTACAGACAGATTATTTCACTTATAATTCACTGTATCACAAATCCAGTGGGTCAGAAGTTGACTGTGCCTTTACACAGCTTGGAAAATTCCATAAAATGATGTCATGGCTTTAGAAGCTTCTGATTGGGTAATTGACATAATTTGAGTCAATTGGAGGTGTACCTGTGGATGTATTTCAAGGCCTACCTTCAAACTCAGTGACTCTTTGCTTGACATCATGTGAAAATCAAAAGAAATCAGCCAAGACCTCAGAAAAAGATTGTAGACCTCCACAAGTCTGGTTCATCCTTGGGACCAATTTCCAAACACCTGAAGGTACCACGTTCATCTGTACAAACAACAGTATGCATGTATAAACACCATGGGACCGCGCAGCCGTCATACCGCTCAGGAAGGAGACGCGTTCTGTCTCCTAGAGATGAATGTACTTTGGTGCAAAAAGTGCAAATCAATCCCAGAATAACAGCAAAGGACCGTGTGAAGATTCTGGAGGAAAAGGTACAAAAGTATCTATATCCACAGTAAAGCGAGTCCTATATCGACATAACCTGAAAGGCTGCTCAGCAAGGAAGAAGCCACTGCTCCAAAACCGCTATTAAAAAAACAGACTACGGTTTGCGACTGCTCATGGGGACAAAGATGGTACTTTTTGGAGAAATGTCCTCTGGTCTGATGAAACAAAACTTGAACTGTTTGGCCATAGTCCATTTGGAAGATGCAAGCTTTAACTTCCTGGCTGATGTCTTGAGATGTTGCTTCAATATATCCACATAATTTTCCTTCCTCATGAAGAAATGTTATTATCGTTATATTTGTAGTTGTGGGGATGCTTTTCTGCAGGAGGGACAGGTGCACTTCACAAAATAGATGGCTTCATGAGGAAGGAAAAGTATGTGGATATATTGAAGCAACATCTCAAGACATCAGCCAGGAAGTTAAAGCTTGCGTCTTCTAAATTGACAATGACCCCAACCATACTTCGAAAGCTGTAGCAAAATGGCTTAAGGACAACAAAGTCAAGGTATTGGAGCGGCCATCACAAAGCCCTGACTTCAATCCTATAGAGGTGGGCAGAACTGAAAGTGTGCGAGCAAGGATGCATACAAACCTGACTCAGTTACACCAGCTCTGTCATGAGTTCATGAGGAATGGGCCAAATTTCACCCAACTTATTGTGGGAAGCATGAGGAAGGCTACCCGAAAGGTTTGACCAAAGATAAACAATTTAAAGGCAATGCTACCAAATACTAATTATGTAAACTTACAACTTCAATTGAATTGTTGATTTCATTTCAATGTTGTTTGAGGTGCTTTGTGCATCACCACATTTGCTTGAGATGATTTTACTGCTCACTGCATCCAAGTTGCTTGACATAGGCATTTCAAAGAGTTTTCAGTAAAGCCAAGCTCATTAATATCAGCTCCCCACCCACTCAGCCTCTCTTTTCAAACTTCCTGGTAGTTAGATATATATATTACACATTTTTAACCAGTTTTTTGGGTAGGCACAAAACTACAGTGTTCCTTCATATTTCCATTGATTATTTTAAACCGGTACTGGTTACATTCAGACGAGTCCTGTGATACTTGTAGGGGTCATAGAACAAAACGAGGAACACCATAGTGTTTGTGAGAATATCCCCTTTCCACAGTAGGGTCACATTAGTTTGGACGCTACAGATGTTTTCATGAGAAGACCGATTTTCTGGATGTCTCATTGTCTGACAAACAACGGTCTAGCTCTGCCACCTTCCACATCTGTGGTGAAAGTACAACATCTGAGGATGCAGTGGATTGAGACGCATCCAATGCAACAAAAAAACGGTATCTAACTTGAACTGAAGGATGTTGATGGGGATTTTTTTTATTATGTTACTTAGAGTGATGCGCCAATGCGTCAATCGACTCCAGGGGGTCAATATCAGTTGCTTTATTTCATTTGATATCGAGATTATATCGTTTTTTTTAATATATTGCAACTGTGTGAATGTAGACTTTTCTGTTCACTTCCACCACTCCAGTCCAGACAACTGCTTGCTGGTTGTCTATTGAGCCAGGTGTGAATGTTGTGGCAGCCAAATCCTACCCAACTGTTGCCAAGTTGACAGCCTGTGAGAATGTCTGTGAGAGGGTGTTTGTTGCACATGCAGGAATAGTCTTGTTTGGAACTCTTTCTTATTGGTCTATTAACTAATTTACCATCTGGTAAATTAATTAATAGGCTGACCAAAACCGGTAGAAATTTCAGGCACTAAAAGGGCGTTATCATTTCACAATGTCACAATATTATTCCAACCTCATATTGTGGTAATGTATATAAAACACAGGAAAATCACGTTTTTGATTGAACTGGGCCTTAATAGGAAGACTAAACCGATATCACGAGATGCCTTGCTCAAATCGATATCAAACAATATCGATATCATATTAAATTATCGATATTGCTGTTAACCAATACTTCTAAGTGTTATTCAATCATGTTATTATATATATTTATGATAGACAATTATTTGCCACTGTGTTTTACAGAAATAAGGTTAAGGCCCAGTGAAATTGAATCTTATGAAAATTGTAATTTACATTGGACAAGCCCGCCCATAATTGAAATGCCACATGGTGCACTTTAAGCATGGGTGAAGCATTTCTCAGCACGCCTGGTGACATATCCTTTTACCATTAGTCAACTCTCCTGTCTCTCTGGCTCTAGGACTGGGAATAGTGACCCAGTTTCCAGCCAATGTGTCCCCCACCTGTTACACTGTCCCAAATGCACACACTTCCCTATATTTCACTTACTTTAGTAGTGCACTATATAGAGAATAGGGTGCAATTTGGGACAGAGCTTGCTTGACACATACCAACTCAGTGGCCTTGTGGTTAGTGTCCACCCTGAGATTGGAAGGTTTAGAGTTTGATCACCTGCCACGTCATACCAAAGACTGAAAAAACAGGTATTGTTTCATCTCTGGCAGTAAGGCCTTGCGATAGACTAGCGTCCTGTCCAGGGGGTAAACATCAAGCTGCCTCATGCTACAGAGACAGGAGATAGGCACCTGCTCCTATGAGTTGTTCTGGCCCACATAAACCAAGGCTACTGAGGCTGCCAGTGTAATGGGTGGGCGGGGGGGGGGGGGGGGGGGGGGGGGGGGGGCAAGGACATGTTGGCTGGACACTGGGACACCATTCTGAGCCCCAAAGTAGGAGAGGCCGCTGCTAGTAAGATTCCTGGTCAAGTCAACAGTGAAAACTCTCATTCATGATTTTGTTTCACAACACCTTAAAGAAGGCGTGGCAAAACATGTTTTTTTTAGATAGATTGATATACTGTAGAGTGGCTTATATGTGCTGGGTAGATTTTGTAGGAGATAGTGTTCCAAATATTCACACAATATTTCTTGACCCACAGACACAAACATCAAAAGTGCCACCCTGGGCAAGAGTGCAAGGACGTCAGGTGTCAATGTTTTTTCTTCTTTCTTCTCTTATTAACACACTAGGACGTGATTAGAGCCTATTCCCCAGGTCGTTGCTGTAAAAGAGACATTTTTCTCAGTCAACTTACCTAGTTGAATAGTGGTAAAAATAAAAAAAATATTAAAAAGAAAAGCCTCATTTATACCTGGTGCTAACATGAATCCTTTGTCCTGATTTTGTCCACATTATGATTGTGCCCACATTTTCAGATATGCACCTACACATTAAAAGGTGTCTCTTATTTGTCCACTGTGTCAGCATTGTGACCAGATTTTCTGGTCCCTCCCTGTATGCTCAATTTTTTGACGGATATTCTTTCAAAATAACATTTATTTATTTTAAGACACCAGTGCTGCCTCCTCAGAGGAGGAGGGGAGGACCATACTACTCAGTGAATTTCGGGAAAGAATGTAAATAGTGACACATGAAAAAGTTATCCTTTTTAGATAAAACTACACAAAATATATCCACTTTACCAAATAACTGATTAAAACACACTGTTTTGAAACGAAAGTCTACAGTAGCCTCAACAGCACCCTCTGGGGTAGCATCATGGTGTAGCCGGAGGACATCCTCCTTTGGGTACATTGACTTCAATACAAAACCTAGGAGGCTCATGGTTCTCACCCCTTCCATAGACTTGCACAGTAATTATGACAACTTGTAGAGGACAGAGCTCTTTCACCAACTGACATGTTGTCCATCCAATCATCAAAGGATCAGATAATTAATCTGGCACTGAAAGTATACACTACAGCTAGCTAGTACTGCAGTGCATAAAGTGTGGTGAATAGTTGACTCAAAGTGAGAGAAAGACTATTGTTGAACAGTTTTGAACAAATTAATTTCTTCAAAAATTAAGGAGAAGCAACAGAGAGAAAGATACATTTGGTCTTTTTTTCTTAGTTTACCTTTCACTCAACAATCTGACTCAACAGAGAGGAATGTTATTCATGTTAACTAGCTGGCTACGGCTATCCAACACTGCAACTCTTCCAAGTCAAGGTAAGCTTTTATTAATTTATTGCTACCAGGGCCCGCCGGTGTAACTGCTAAATTGCTTGCTGTACACTGTACTGCATGATTGTACACATGGATTGGATTGTGGGTTTATGGTGCTTTCAAGACCACTGGTAACTCAGAAAAGATCGAGGTGAAATCAGGACGTCAGTGATCTTCAGGTCGGAAAGTGAGAGCTCTAGAAAGATGCCAGAGTTTCCAGCTTGGAATTCCGAGTTGGATGACCGTTCAAAACTGTTTTTTTCCCAGTCGGAGATAGTTCCCAGTTATCTTGAACACACTGAAGTTAGAAGCCAGAGATTTCTGAGTTACCAGTTGTTTTGAACGCGGCAAGTCTAACACATTAGTTCTAGTTTGTTGACTGTGATGTTAGCTAATATGGTGATAACGATGTAGACGGAGTAGCAGTCAGTGGTTAAGGTATGATGAAGGTCTGGCTTGGAGAGGTTTTTACGCCTGGTCACAGACAGCTGTTGTGTTGTGCATAGAAGTTCACAAGTGAAGGGAAAAGGTGAGAGGAGGAGAGCGTGTAGATGCGAGAAGGAATAATACAATGAGTAAAGTGATGATGCTGTATGTGGCTGCTATGAAAGTGAACTGTGTGCGGGTGATCAAGCCGTGTATTCATTCCGCCGATTCTCTTGCAAAATATTTTTTTTTTTTTTTACGGAAGCAAACAGAATGAAACAGGGATGGACTGACCTGAATTTGTCCAATAGAAACTAATTTAAGTTTTGGTTTTGCAACTGTTTGGACTAATGATTACACCCCAGATCAGCTAGATAGAGGCAAGAGTGTGCAAGGCCGTATTGAATGTGTCACTGTCTGCAACCTTGATTACTCCAGTTTGGTTCTCGACATGTGCACCTACGTTATAAACTTTCATTTGTAGGCTAGGTTGCAGCAACATCGTGATGGGTATAGGTCATAATTCAAGTATTATGTAGTAGCCTAAACCTATTGATGTTACATTGAACTGGGTGAATGGAATACGAATACAAACCTTTGAATATGCTGTAATAGAAATAAGGCAATGCTCATGAAAAAAAATCTTAAACGGCACTGACCACCACTGTAAAACACATATTGATGTCATTAATCAATGGTGCTGCCTGTCAATGATTTTAGAAGGCGGGATAATGATGATTTAAATGTTTCCACTGTCCAGATCTGTCAACCACCGGATTAGGTAAGGAAGATCGGATCACAATCAGATCACAATGTGTCTTTTGATCATCTACACCTGTCTACAAATGTGGTTACAATCAGAATGTGGACATAATAGACGAATGGTGCATAAATGGGGCTTTTGTAGTATCACATGAACTCCCAATGAACTAACCTGTAGCCTGCCTGTCGCACAATTACTCTGAATGACTCTGCTCTAGTTTTCATTCAACTCAATCTCATGATTATGTGTAGAAATAATGAGTGAGTCTCTTACCTTACTAAAGGACTTGATGGTACTGATTGTATTCAGATGGTATCAAAACTTTATAATTGAGTAAATTGTGGATTGTAGTAAGACATAAGATGAAGAGAACATGTTAACTACAGATGTATTGGGGGACCAATGTTCACAACAGATACCATGGTCTAAGTAAGTCAAACTACTGGCATAGTATTCCACTATGAAAGTCCCTGCTGAGACCTCAAAGCCCTATCAGTATTGTAAACTGCTTTAAAAGTGGTCCATCTCAATCAATCTTGCTGGTCTAGGTTTTCAGAAAAGGTATGAGGCTCTCTGCATCTATGCCCCATATATATATATATATATATATACTGTATCATTCTGTTGGTGGCAAGAATTGTATATAATAATAATGTTATTCTGATGTTATTCTCCCCTTTGCAATTTAGGTGTCCAAACTGTCCATCAAAAGAACACCAAAACACACAGGTAAAAGTTTTTTTTAAATATTTTTTATTTTATTTTTTATAACAAACACAAATTCAATAAATAATGTTCAATACTGTACTTTCAAAGATTCAAATATACCATATGATTAGCTATTCTCAGAACTGCACCCCAGGATCTCCACTTCATACATTATGTGTGCATCCCAAATGGCGCCCTATTCCCTATATAGTGCATTACTTTTGACCAGGAACCCTAGGGCTGTGGTCAAACGTAGTAAGCTGTATAAGGAATAGGGTGCCATTTGGGGTGTACACAGATAGTTTTCTACAGCAGGACAATAATCCTGCAGTAACAGGAAATGTGAATTAGAATTAAGACACTTTTGTAGGGGTTGATAAATCTTTGGTTATGGACATTTTCTAAGTGGAAATTACAAACTTCAGAAGCCTTTTTAAACCTCAAATACTCTACAAGTTTTACATTTCCTGCACTGCAACAGGGTGATCAAATTAACTTTCTACATCTGTAGGTGTGCGTCTCAGAGGCGCTCTTGTGTATAGTCACTCCCCAACAGATTACCCTTCGCGTACCTACACTTAAAAATAAAGGCATAAATTTGAACCAAATAAGGTTCTTGATAGCGATGCCATAGGGGAATGATTTTAGAGTCTCTGAAGATCCATAAAGGAGATGGTTCCTTGAAGAACCATACAAAATTCCAGAAATGTTTCGGCCCTGCTGTAGGGTTTTAAGCCTTATTTGCATAATTCCCAGGGGGCCTTCTGAGTCAATTGTAGAGTTACCAGTACCACCCATGACTTTGTTTGCTAGTGACAGAGACATGGTTGTAGCATTCATTTGTTTTCAATCCTGTAGCCTTCACCAAGTAAATTTGTAAGTGAACATGTAGTCATTAAAGTTATATTCTTTAAGATAATATGTATTTCAGTGGCCTAAAGCTCATAGTTTACAGGCTACACCAAGTCACATTATACTGGCTTGCAAAGTGATGTGTAATTGCTATTGGAATCCAGCCAGATTGGGCATATCCAACATTTGGCATTTGTATCCACCCGCAGCCTGCATTATGAATGACTGCTAGGTAAGACTATGATTTGAGACTACCTTAAACATCTAAACTGCAACAACCATTTCAGTAACAGGTACAATAAGTCCATGTAACAGATTGGAATAGTTTTGAAATATGTATGTTATTTACACTCCACAAATTTCTTGTTAACAAAAAATGTTGGCAAGTCGGTAATTTTTCCAACAATTGTTAACAGACACATTATTTCACTTATAATATACTGTATCACAATTCCAGTGGGTCAGAAGTTTACATACACTAAATTGACTGTGCCTTTAAACAGCTTGGAAAATTCCAGAAAAGGATGTCATGGCTTTAGAAGCTTCTGATAGGCTAATTAACATCATTTGAGTCAATTGGAGGTGTACCTGTGGATGTATTTCAAGGCCTACCTTCAAACTCAGTGCCTCTTTGCTTGACATCATGAGAAAATCAAATGAAATCAGCCAAGACCTAAGAAAAAAATGTGGAGACCTCCACAAGTCTGGTTCATCATTGGGAGCAATTTCCAAATGCCTGAAGGTACCACGTTCATCTGTACAAAAAATAGTACGCAAGTATAAACACCATGGGACCACGCAGCCATCATACCGCTCAGGAAGGCGACGCGTTCTGTCTCCAAGAGATGAACGTACTTTGGGGCGAAAAGTGCAAATCAATCCCAGAACAACAGCAAAGGACCTTGTGAAGATGCAGGAGGAGATAGGTACAAAAGTATCTATATCCACAATAAAACGAGTCCTAAGAAGCCACTGCTCCAAAACCGCCATAAAAAAGCCAGACTACAGTTTGCAACTGTACATGGGGAGAAAGATGGAACTTTTTGGAGAAATGGCCTCTGGTCTGATGAAACAAAAATAGAACTGTTTGGCTATAATCACCATTGTTTTGTTTGGAGGAAAAAGGGGGAGGCTTGCAAGCCACAGAACACCATCCAAACCGTGAAGCACGGGGTGGCAGTATTATGTTGGCATCATGAAGAAGGAAAATTCTGTGGATTTATTGAAGCAACAGCTCAAGACATCATTCAGGAAGCTTGGTCGCAAATGGGTCTTCCAAATGCACAACTTCCAAAGTTGTGGCAAAATGGCTTAAGGACAACAAAGTCAAGGTATTGGAGTGGCCATCACAAAGCCCTGACCTCAATCCTATAGAAACTGTGTGGGCAGAACTGAAAAAGTGTGTGCGAGCAAGGAGGCCTACAAACCCAACTCAGTTACACCGGCTCTGTCAGGAGGAATGGGCCAAAATTCACCCAACTTATTGTGGGAAGCTTGTGGAAGGCTACCCGAAATGTTTGACACAAGTTAAACAATTTAAAGGCAATCTTCCAGATACACTCAATTAGTATGTAAACTTCTGGCCCACTGGGAATGTGATTAAAGAAATAAAACCTGAAGTAAGTCATTCTCTCTACTATTATTCTGATATTTCACATTCTTAAAATAAAGTGGTGATCCTCACTGACCTAAGACAGGGAAGTTTTACTAGGATTAAATGTCAGGAATTGTGAAAAACTGAGTTTAAATGTATTTGGCTAAGGTGTATGTAAACTTCCGACTTCAACTGTGTATTTGACTAGCATAAGATTCATTAATCAATGTACATGCAAAAACATCAACAACAAAAAAAATCTAAATTTGCTACATATAATTTCTGAGCGTCATACATCTGCCTAAACAATTGTACTTTTTTTCCCAGCCAAACTCAGGCTTCACAATAGAACAATTAAATATAATATTTTTTTGAATGCATTTTAGAACATTGTCAGAAGATCCTTAAAGGTTAGCAGACTAGCAGGATGTTGCCCTAGCATGTAAATATCAATAAGGTTGACTAAACCAACAGTGTGTACTATATGAGAGGGTAGCTCCCAAACATCAATAGCATCAATCAGTTGTCTGTGTTTCCGACAGCTGAAGCAGCAACAGTAGAGTCATGGCTCAGCATGTGCTCAGTGAGCTGAGAGGCACACTGAAAAGCCTTGTCACACTTCACACATACAAAGATCCTCCCGGCACACATCTGCTCCTGGTGGCGCTTCAGAGCAGTTGTTCGGCTGAAGGACATGCTGCAGCCTGTGCAGTTGAAGGGCCTCTCTCCGGTATGGACGCACTGGTGACGGACCAAGCGAGACACCATGGCGAACGCCACCCTGCACTGGGAGCATTTGTGGGGGCGGATGCCACTGTGGACGGCCTGATGCTCCAGCAGGTTGGAGGACTTGGTGAAGGATTTAGAACAGACCAGGCAGGTGTAGGGTCTCACCCCGGTGTGCACCATCTGGTGCTCTGCCATGCGGCTGGCCACGGCAAAGGCTTTCCCGCAAACAGAACAGCAGAAGGGCCGCTCGCCTAGATGGGTCCGCTCATGGCGGAGCAGGGACAGCGGCTTGTTGAAGGTCTTGCCACACTGCGTACATGGAAATGGTTTGTTGTTGGTGTGCATGTTACGCTCGTGCTTCCGCAGGTCCGAGGAGCGCACAAAGTCCTTGCCACAGGTCTCGCACACATATGGCTTCTCTCCGGTGTGCGTGCGGATGTGCTTGCGGTAATCAGAGGACCAGATGTAGGTCTTGTCACAGAAGGGGCAGTGGTACGGTCTCTCTCCGGTGTGCAGGCGCTTGTGCTGCTGCAGTGTGCCCTGGTGGGAATAGGCCTTGCCGCATAGGTCACACACATGAGCCTTCAGGCCACTATGAGTATCCAGATGACTCTGCAGATTGCTGGACTTCTTAAAGGCCCAGTTGCAGTGAGTGCACTTATAGGGCCGGTTCTCTGTGTCTCCCTCTACTCCACGTTTCTTCATGGCAGTAAACACTATAGGCACCTTATTCTTCTCACAGGCATCAATCATGGCCACAGCCTTGTTTAATGGAGGGGGAATTACTAGTGATACTCCACTCTTCTCATTTCCATTTTTCCCACACACATCAAACATCTCACGCACATCACAATGCACATCAGACAGAGCCTCGTTGGGTTTGGGCCTGATCTCTCTCACCAGATGCAGCTTCAGATCGGAAGGATTCCCGCTAGAAACTTTCCTCTGCGGTCTCCTTTTAGAAACCTTCTTGATGTTGCCTTCCTCTTGTTGTGACGAGTCTAGGTAGACCCCATACACGCCAGTAGACCCTCTCCTATTGGGAATATTATGTTCAATGGCCGTGGGTGAACCTGGAGGACCACAGAGGTCCTGATAGGTAGAAAGTCTCTTGTCTTCTCCAGAGTTGAGTTCAGTAAACTTCTCAGCTAGAGTCCAGGTAGGTGTTTGTGGGTTTAAATAAATCATCCCGGTGAAGCTACTACCTGAGAGGGAGTCGGTGTCGTCATTATCAGAGGGGTTAGAGTCACTTTCCACTTTGTAAGCAGTGCTGACTGTTACATTCTCTGAGGGCATGTGGGAAACGTAATGCATTTTGTTCATTACGTTTTTCCTGATACTTCTCTTTGAAATGTACATTTTATCAACAAACCTGTCGGAGGTCCATGAAGGCATTCCTTCAGCCATATTGGATATTATAGAGGTGGTGAATGTGGTTTGAGGTTGAGCTCACCTTCTTGGCAGTGCCTGGAAGAAAAACACAAAAACAAATTTCAGTGTTCTATTCATCACAGTGAAGACAAATGTACTTTTCAAACAATAACGCTATATATTTCCTAAGCTTTCACAATATTGTCATTGAGTGCATCACATACAAAATGTTTTAGTAAGTGTTATAAAACATATATTAATGCTTATAAAGCATCTATGAAGGGTTTATTAAAGTTTTAGTGCTCCTGCAAAAACACAATACAAAAGGAGAAGATGCAAGCAGTTTGTGTTCGCCTCATAACAGGCTCTGAAGCATCTGAATCCCAATAACCTGTGTTGTGTCAGGGATCCAGAGGGCAGACGTAAAAGGGGGAGGCCCAAGACATTGTGGCGAAAAACAATCGAGGCAGAGCTCCAACAACATCACCAGAGCTGGGGCATGGTGGAGAAGACGGCCAGAGACGGACAGAAATAGAGAGCCTTTGTTCCAGGGATGAGTGAGTGAGTGTGTCAAAATCAAATCAAATTTGGGGTGGGGTGGGGGGGGGTCAATGCAAATTTGATTAGCTGTTCAGGAGTTGTATGGCTTGGGGGTAGAAGCTATTAAGAAGCTTGTTGGACCTAGACTTGGTGCTCCGGTACCGCTTGCCGTGCAGTAGCATAGAGAACAGTCTATGATTGGGCCCGATGGACCAACTCCAAGGCGGCGGACATCAGGGGTAGGCGGGTAACGATTCTTAACTATAATCCTGTTCAGCCCTCTAATCGATGCAGGGACGTAGACCTCCATCCTTCTTTCCCACGAAGAAGAAGCCTGCACCAGCTGGGGATATAGAGGAGCGAATGAAACCTGTCTCCAGCAACTCCTGGATGTAATTGTCCATGACTGCTGCTTCAGGGGTTGAGAGGGAGTACAGACGGCCCCGGGGAGGGGTGGAGTTGGAGTTCTATGGCGCAGTCATATGGACTATGAGGGGGGTGGGTTGCCTCTTACTTCGACCTCCCGGAGGATGCCTGGGGAACCCGGCGAGGCTCTTGGTAGGGATCTTTGGCATCTTGTCTGGCAGTTCTTACCCCAATCTAGTAGGTGTCCCGTGGACCAGGAGAAGAGTGGGTTATGTAGCACTAGCCAGGGGTACCCTAGGATAAGGGGGTTCTTGGGAGCAGTGATAAAAAAAGAAACTAAGTCTCTCTGAGTGGTTCACCCCAACCTGCAGTAGAATGGGCTTGGTCTGATATTCCACCTGGCCGGAGCCGATGGGGGGTCCATCGAGGGCTTGAATCTGCAGAGAGATGGGACATTTCACGCAGGGGATTTGTAATTCTCTGGCGAAGTCGTGATCAATGAAATGATCTGCGGCCCCGGAGTGCACGAAGGCTTGAATGTGGTGCTGACGGTTGTCCCAATGAAGGGTTGCGTGTAGTGTCAGATGGTGACCGGGTAGCTGGGGTGAAACTGGACAGCTCGTCATGGTCTCCCCTTGTCCTGGTGAGCCCCAGTGTTTCTCATCAACTTTGGGCATGTAGAACGGAGATGGCCGAAACCTCCGCAGTAGAGGCAGTTGCCGTTGCGCATGCGCCTGTCACATTCCTGTGGGCTCAGACGTGTGTGTCCCAGCTGCCTTGGCTCCTCAATGCTGGGCTTGGGGTGCTCCGGAAACCAGGATACGGGAGTGGTGTCAAAAAGGCGCTGTCTCACACATTCTCGGATGGAACCTCCATTTTGTTGCTCCCTGCCTACAGACAGAAGCTAAAACAAGAAGCTCCCACGCTAAGGTCTGTTCAACGCTGGTCCGACCAATCTGATTCCACGCTCCAAGACTGCTTCCATCACGTGGACTGGGATATGTTTCGTATTGCGTCAGACAACAACATTGACGAATACGCTGATTCGGTGAGCGAGTTCATTAGTGTTGAAGATGTCGTTCCCATAGCAACGATTAAAACATTCCCAAACCAGAAACCGTGGATTGATGGCAGCATTCGCGTGAAACTGAAGGCGGAACCACTGCTTTTAATCAGGGCAAGGTGACCCAAAACATGACCGAATACAAACTGTAGCTATTCCGTCCGCAAGGCAATCAAACAAGCTAAGCGTCAGTATAGAGACAAAGTAGAATCGCAATTCAACGGCTCAGACACAAGAGGTATGTGGCAGGGTCTACAGTCAATCACGGATTACAAAAAGAAAACCAGCCCAGTCACGGACCAGGATGCCTTGCTCCCAGGCAGATTAAATAACTTTTTTGCCCGCTTTGAGGACAATACAGTGCCATTGACACGGCCCGCAACCAAAACATGCGGACTCTCCTTCACTGCAGCCGAGGTGAGTAAAACATTTAAACGTGTTAACCCTCGGAAGGCTGCAGGCCCAGACGGCATCCCCAGCCGTGCCCTCATAGCATGCGCAGACCAGCTGGCTGGTGTGTTTACGGACATATTCAATCGATCCCTATCCCAGTCTGCTGTTCCCACATGCTTCAAGAGGGCAACCATTGTTCCTGTTCCCAAGAAAGCTAAGGTAACTGAGCTAAACGACTACCGCCCCGTAGCACTCACCTCCGTCATCATGAAGTGCTTTGAGAGACTAGTCAAGGACCATATCACCTCCACCCTACCTGACACCCTAGACCCACTCCAATTTGCTTACCGCCCAAATAGGTCCACAGACGATGCAATCTCAACCACACTGCACACTGCCCTAACCCATCTGGATAAGAGGAATACCTATGTGAGAATGCTGTTCATCGACTACAGCTCGGCATTTAACACCATAGTACCCTCCAAACTCGTCATCAAGCTCGAGACCCTGGGTCTCGACCCCGCCCTGTGCAACTGGGTACTGGACTTCCTGACGGGCCGTCCCCAGGTGGTGAGGGTAGGTAACAATATCTCCACCCCGCTGATCCTCAACACTGGGGCCCCACAAGGGTGCGTTCTGAGCCCTCTCCTGTACTCCCTGTTCACCCACGACTGCGTGGCCACGCACGCCTCCAACTCAATCATCAAGTTTGCGGACGACACAACAGTGGTAGGCTTGATTACCAACAACGACGAGACGTTCTACAGGGAGGAGGTGAGGGCCCTCGGAGTGTGGTGTCAGGAAAATAACCTCACACTCAACGTCAACAAAACTAAGGAGATGATTGTGGACTTCAGGAAACAGCAGAGGGAACACCCCCCTATCCACATCGATGGAACAGTAGTGGAGAGGGTAGTACGTTTTAAGTTCCTCTGTGTACACATCACAGACAAACTGAATTGGTCCACCCACACAGACAGCATCGTGAAGAAGGCGCAGCAGCGCCTCTTCAACCTCAGGAGGCTGAAGAAATTTGGCTTGTCACCAAAAGCACTCACAAACTTCTACAGATGCACAATCGAGAGCATCCTGTCGGGCTGTATCACCGCCTGGTACGGCAACTGCTCCGCCCACAACCGTAAGGCTCTCCAGAGGATAGTGAGGTCTGCACAACGCATCACCGGGGGAAAACTACGTGCCCTCCAGGACACCTACACCACCTGATGTCACAGGAAGGCCATAAAGATCATCAAGGACAACAACCACCCGAGCCACTGCCTGTTCACCCCGCTATCATCCAGAAGGTGAGGTCAGTACAGGTGCATCAAAGCTGGGACCGAGAGACTGAAAAACAGCTTCTATCTCAAGGCCATCAGACTGTTAAACAGTCACCACTAACATTGAGAGGCTGCTGCCAACACACTGACTCAACTCCAGCCACTTTAATAATGGGAATTGATGGGAATTGATGTAAAATATATCACCAGCCACTTTAAACATTGCTACTTGTCACGCCCTGACCATAGTTTACTTTGTATTTTCTATGTTTTGATTGGTCAGGGTGTGATCTGAGTGGGTATTCTATGTTTCATGTCTTGTTTGTCTATTTCTATGTTCAGCCTGATATGGTTCTCAGTCAGAGGCAGGTGTTCGTCATTGTCTCTGATTGGGAACCATATTTAGGTAGCCTGGGTTTCACTGTGTGTTTGTGGGTGATTGTTCCTGTCCTTAGTGTTAGTTTGCACCAGTTTAGGCTGTTTCGGTTTTCATTACGTTTATTATTTTGCACTGTTTGTATTTAGATTCGTGTTGCTATAGTCAATAAACATGGATCGTAATCTACACGCCGCATTTTGGTCCGACTCTCCTTCTCATCAAGAAAACCGTGACAGAATCACCCACCACAAAAGGACCAAGCAGCGTGTCAACAGGCAGGAGCAGCGCGAGGAGATGCGCAATAAGGATTTCTGGACATGGGAGGAAATCCTCGACGGGAGAGGACCCTGGGCTAAACCAGGGGAGTGTAGCCGCCCAAAGGTGCAGCGGGAGAAGAAACAACAGGAGCAGCCCAAAGAGGAGTGCAGTATGGAGTATACGACTTGGGAGGAGATCGACAGGTGGGCGGCCGACCCAGGGAGAGTGCCGGAGCCCGCCTGGGATTCGATGGAGCAGTGCGCGGAAGGATATAGGAGAATGGAGTTTGCGAAGCAAGCAAGGCGGCGCGGACGGAGGCCCCATAGTCAGCCCAAAAAATTTCTTGGGGGGGGGGGTCAGGGAGAGTGTGGCAGAGTCAGGAGCCAGACCTGAGCCAACTCTCCCTGTTTATCGTGAGGAGCCAAGGAGAGCAGAACCAGAGCCGGTGTTGGAGGTGAGTGAAACAGAGACTGTGAAGGAGTTAATGGGGAAATTGGAGGAGAGAGAAATGAGGGAGTTGCTGTGTTGGTGCATTTTGCATAGAATTCGCCTGACGGAACGTGTCAGGGATTTGATGGCACCTGGGTTAGCGCTCCATACTCGTCCTGAGGTCCGTTTTAGTCGGCTGGTGAAGTTGGTTCCAGTCTCACGCATCAGGCCTCCTGTGCCCATCCCTAGCCTTGCACGTCCTGTGCCAGCACTATGCATCAGGCCTACAGTGCGCCTCGCCTGTTCAGCGCAGCCAGAGCCTCTCTCATCTCATGCGCTATCGGAGTCTTCCGCCTGTTCAGCGCAGCTAGAGCCTCTCTCCTCTCCTGCGCTGCCGGAGTCTCCCGCCTGTTCAGCGCAGCCAGAGCCTCTCTTCTCTACTGCGCTATCGGAGTCTCCCGACTGTTCAGCGCAGCCAGAGCCTTTCTACTCTCCTGCGCTGCCGGAGTCTCCCGCCTGTTCAGCGCAGCCAGAGCCTTTCTGCTCTCCTGCGCTGCCGGAATCTCCCGCCTGTTCAGCGCAGCCGGAGCCTCTCTCCTCTCCTGCGCTGTCGGAGTCTCCCGCCTGTTCAGCGCAGCCAGAACTGCCAGTCTGCATGAAGCAGCCCGAGCTGCCAGTCTGCAATGAGCTGCCAGTCTGCAAGGAGCTGCCAGTCTGCAAGGAGCTGTCAGTCTGCATGGAGCAGCCTGAGCTGTCAGTCTGCATGGAGCAGCCTGAGCTGTCCGTCTGCATGGAGCAGCCTGAGCTGTCAGTTTGCAAGGAGCAGCCAGAACTGTCAGTCTACATGAAGCAGCCAGAGCTGCCAGTCTGCAAGGAGCTGCCAGTCTGCAAGGAGCTGCCAGTCTGCAAGGAGCTGCCAGCCTGCAAGGAGCTGCCAGCCTGCAAGGAGCTGCCAGTCTGCAAGGAGCCGCCAGAGCTGCCTGTCTGCAGGATGCCGCTAAAGCTGCCAGCCTGCAAGGAGCTGCCAGCCTGCAAGGAGCTGCCAGCCTGCAAGGAGCTGCCAGTCTGCAAGGAGCTGCCAGTCTGCAAGGAGCTGCCAGCCTGCAAGGAGCTGTCAGTCTGCATGGAGCAGCCTGAGCTGTCAGTCTGCATGGAGCAGCCTGAGCTGTCCGTCTGCATGAAGCAGCCCGAGCTGTCAGTTTGCAAGGAGCAGCCAGAGCTGTCAGTCTACATGAAGCAGCCAGAGCTGCCAGTCTGCAAGGAGCTGCCAGTCTGCAAGGAGCTGCCAGTCTGCAAGGAGCTGCCAGTCTGCAAGGAGCTGCCAGTCTGCAAGGAGCTGCCAGCCTGCAAGGAGCTGCCAGCCTGCAAGGAGCTGTCAGTCTGCATGGAGCTGCCAGTCTCCAAGGAGCCGCCAGAGCTGCCTGTCTGCAAGGAGCCGCCAGAGCTGCCAGTCTGCAAGGAGCCGCCAGAGCTGCCAGTCTGCAAGGAGCCGCCAGAGCTGCCAGTCTGCAAGGAGCCGCCAGAGCTGCCAGTTAGCATGGAGCAGCCAGGGCCGCCAGTCAGCATTGAGCAGCCAGTCAGCATGGAGCAGCTGGAGCTGCCAGTCGGCATGGAGCTGCCAGTCAGTATGGAGCAGCCAGAGCCGCCAGTCAGCATGGAGCAGCCAGTCAGCATGGAGCAGCCAGAGCTGCCAGTCGGCATGGAGCTGCCAGTCGGCATGGAGCTGCCAGTCGGCATGGAGCTGCCAGTCAGCATGGAGCAGCCAGAGCTGCCAGTCAGTATTGAGCAGCCAGTCAGCATGGAGCAGCCAGATCTGCCGGTCGACCAGACTCTCCCAGATCTGCCGGTCGACCAGACTCTCCCAGATCTGCCGGTCGACCAGACTCTCCCAGATCTGCCGGTCGACCAGACTCTTCCAGAGCTGCCAGTCGACCAGACTCTTCCAGATCTGCCCGTCGTCCAGACTCTTCCAGATCTGCCCGTCGTCCAGACTCTTCCAGATCTGCCCGTCGTCCAGACTCTTCCAGATCTGCCAGTCGTCCAGACTCTTCCAGATCTGCCAATCGTCCAGACTCTTCCAGATCTGCCAGTCGACCAGACTCTTCCAGATCTGCCAGTCGACCAGACTCTTCCAGATCTGCCCGTCGTCCAGACTCTTCCAGATCTGCCCGTCGTCCAGACTCTTCCAGATCTGCCCGTCGTCCAGACTCTTCCAGATCTGACAGTCGTCCAGACTCTTCCAGATCTGACAGTCGTCCAGACTCTTCCAGATCTGACAGTCGTCCAGACTCTTCCAGATCTGACAGTCGTCCAGACTCTTCCAGATCTGACAGTCGTCCAGACTCTTCCAGATCTGACAGTCGTCCAGACTCTTCCAGATCTGACAGTCGTCCAGACTCTTCCAGATCTGACAGTCGTCCAGACTCTTCCAGATCTGACAGTCGTCCAGACTCTTCCAGATCTGCCACTCGTCCAGACTCTTCCAGATCTGCCAGTCGACCAGACTCTTCCAGATCTGCCAGTCGACCAGACTTTTCCAGATCTGCCAGTCGACCAGACTCTTCCAGATCTGCCAGTCGACCAGACTCTTCCAGATCTGCCCGTCGTCCAGACTCTTCCAGATCTGACAGTCGTCCAGACTCTTCCAGATCTGACAGTCGTCCAGACTCTTCCAGATCTGACAGTCGTCCAGACTCTTCCAGATCTGACAGTCGTCCAGACTCTTCCAGATCTGACAGTCGTCCAGACTCTTCCAGATCTGACAGTCGTCCAGACTCTTCCAGATCTGACAGTCGTCCAGACTCTTCCAGATCTGACAGTCGTCCAGACTCTTCCAGATCTGACAGTCGTCCAGACTCTTCCAGATCTGCCACTCGTCCAGACTCTTCCAGATCTGCCAGTCGACCAGACTCTTCCAGATCTGCCAGTCGACCAGACTTTTCCAGATCTGCCAGTCGACCAGACTCTTCCAGATCTGCCAGTCGACCAGACTCTTCCAGATCCGCCAGTCGTCCAGACTCTCTCAGATCCGCCAGTCGACCAGATTCTCCCAGATCCGCCAGTCGACCAGATTCTCCCAGATCCGCCAGTCGACCAGATTCTCCCAGATCCGCCAGTCGCCCAGATTCTCCCAGATCCGCCAGTCGACCAGATTCTCCCAGATCCGCCAGTCGACCAGATTCTCCCAGATCCGCCAGTCGACCAGATTCTCCCAGATCCGCCAGTCGACCAGATTCTCCCAGATCCGCCAGTCGACCAGATTCTTCCAGATCTGCTAGTCGACCAGGATCTGCTGAAACCGCCAGCCAGCCAGGTTCTGGTAGTTTCTACTACCTGCCTGGGCTTCTTCTCAGTGCTGAGCTTCTTCTCAGTGCTGAGCTTCCTCTCAGTGCTGAGCTACCCATCTGTCCCGAGTTACCTCTGTCCCGAGCTGTCCCTCTGTCCCATGTTATCATTGTGGTGGGTAACCTATTTAGGGACGTTTAGGAGGGGGATTAAAACTGTCATGGAGTGGGGTCCACGTCCAGTGCCAGAGCCGCCACCGCGGACAGATGCCCACCCAGACCCTCCCCTATAGGTTCAGGTTTTGCGGCCGGAGTCCGCACCTTGGGGGGGGGGGGGGTACTGTCACGCCCTGACCATAGTTTACTTTGTATTTTCTATGTTTTGATTGGTCAGGGTGTGATCTGAGTGGGTATTCTATGTTTCATGTCTTGTTTGTCTATTTCTATGTTCAGCCTGATATGGTTCTCAGTCAGAGGCAGGTGTTCGTCATTGTCTCTGATTGGGAACCATATTTAGGTAGCCTGGGTTTCACTGTGTGTTTGTGGGTGATTGTTCCTGTCCTTAGTGTTAGTTTGCACCAGTTTAGGCTGTTTCGGTTTTCATTACGTTTATTATTTTGCACTGTTTGTATTTAGATTTGTGTTGCTATAGTCAATAAACATGGATCGTAATCTACACGCCGCATTTTGGTCCGACTCTCCTTCTCATCAAGAAAACCGTGACACTACTTAATATAATGTTTACATACCCTACATTATTTATCTCATATGTATACGTATATACTGTACTCTATGTAATCTACTGCATCTTTATGTAATACATGTATCACTAGCCACTTTAAACTATGCCACTTTGTTTACATACTCATCTCATATGTATATACTGTACTCGATACCATCTACTGCATCTTGCCTATGCCGCTCTGTACCATCACTCATTCATATATCTTTATGTACATATTCTTTATCCCTTTACACTTGTGTGTATAAGGTAGTAGTTTTGGAATTGTTAGCTAGATTACTCGTTGGTTATTACTGCATTGTCGGAACTAGAAGCACAAGCATTTCGCTACACTCGCATTAACATCTGCTAACCATGTGTATGTGACAAATAAAATTTGATTTGATGTGGTTGTCAATCCTGTTGGCCAGCGTTATCAGGGCCTCTCCTAGTTCCCGATCGGCCAGTTCATCCTTGATGGGGATAGACAGACCCTGATGGAAAGCAGTGACCAGTGATTCAGTATTCCACCCACTCTCGGCAGTGAGGGTGCAGAAGTCAATGGCGAAGTCAGCCACTGGTCTGGCACCTTGGCGGAGGTTGAACAGTCGGCTTTCTGCTTCTCGTCCGCCGACTAGGTGGTAGTCGCTGCTCGGCACACTCGTCACAGCTCAGCAGTGAAGGCTAATATGAAGCTGCAGAAAGGTGGCTGCTGTTCCCACTCCCCCATTGCCCAAACCAGGGCTTTGCCCAAGAGCATAGAGATGATGCAGGCGATCATGGCCCTGATAGGTGTGGAATGACGAGGACTGTAGCTCGAACACCAGAGAGGACTGAGTGAGGAACCCCTTGCATCCTTTGCCTGTTTGATGGTTCGTCGGAAGGCATAGCAGGATTTCTTATAAGCGTCCAGGTTAGAGTCCCGCTCCTTGAAAGCGGCAGCTCTACCCTTTAGTTCAATGTGGATGTTGCCTGTAATACATGGCTTCTGGTTGGGGTATGTACGTACATTCACTGTGGGGACGACGTCATCGATGCACTTATTGATGAAGCCAGTGACTGATGTGGTGTACACCTCAATGCCATCGGAAGAATCCCGGAACATATTCCAGTCTGTGCTAGCAAAACAGTCTTGTAGCTTAGCATCTGCTTCATCTGACCACTTTCTTATTGACCAAGTCACTGGTGCTTCCTGCTTTAGTTTTTGATTGTAAGCAGGAATCAGGAGGATATAATTATGGTCAGATTTGCCAAATGGAGGGCAAGGAAGAGTTTTGTACGCATCTGTGTGTGGAGTAAAGGTGCTCTAGAGTGCTTTCCCTCTGTTTGCAGACTTAACATGCTGATAGAAATTAGGTAAAACTGATTTGAGTTTCCCTGCATCAATGTCCCCGGCCACTAGGAGCGCCGCCTATGGATGAGCATTTTCCTGTTTGCTTATGGCCGTATACAGCTCATTGAGTGCGGTCTTAGTGCCAGCATCGGTCTGCGGTGGTATATAGACAGCTATGAAAAATATAGATGTTAACTCTCTTGGTAAATAGTGTGGTCTACAGCTTATCTTGAGATCTCTACCTCAGGCGAGCAAAACCTTGAGACTTCCTTAGATTTTGTGCACTCTGTTGTTTACAAATATACATATGTACATGTTCTATCTTGCCAAAAAAGCTGGTTACACTAGTGACCATATCCCCAGTGCATCCATGCGGAGGTGTTGCTAACATTTGACCTCAAATTTGAATGTATGAAAAATACCGGTGTTTTAGTCTTTTGAGGTTCTGGTCATGCAATCTATGCAGCATACCCAATCACTTTTTATAGCCACTGTTTAAAGGCCTCCCGGGCCATATACAGAATTCCTCACTGATTCCATGAATTCCTATCGGAACTCATAGTCATGGCAGATAATATTCACATTTTTGGTGACTTCAATATTCACAAGGAGAAGTCCACAGACCCACACCAAAAAGCTTTTGGAGCCATCATCGACTTTTATCGAACATGTCTCCGGACCTACAGTACGCATTGCCACAATCATAATCTGGATCTAGTTGTCCCGTGGAATAGATATTATCACGTTTGCAATCACAAAAAATAATCTGTTCAGACCCCAACCAAGGATTTTCAAAAACTGAGCTATTTATTCTCAGACAACCCAAAGATTGCTAGATGTCCTTCCAGACTCCCTCCACCTACCCAAAGACATCGGAGTACTAAAATCAGTTAACCACCTAACCAAGGACCTAAACTTAACCTTGCGTAATATTCTATCAAATCAAATCAAATTGTATTTGTCACATGTGCTGAATAGAACAGGTGTGTATGTATACCTTAAAGTGAAATGCTTACTTACAAGCCCTTAACCAACAATGCAGTTTTAAGAAAATAGCAACAAAAAAAGTAATAGATAAGAATAACAAATAATTAAAGAGCAGCAGTAACAATAGCAGGGCTATTGACAGGGGGTACTGGTACCGAGTCAATCTGTCAGTGTTGACACGTTGTCTAGATTCATTTGCACTGCTAAAAACACACAAAAAAATGTGTCACAAGAATTTCCCTAGTATACAAAAATACCCAAGCCCTGAAGCAAGCTTCCAGAAAATTGGAACGGAAATGGTGCACCACCAAATTGGAAGTCTTCCGACTAGCTTGGAAAGACAGTAGCGTTCACTATCGAAAAGCCCTGCTGCTGCCCAAACAGCCTATTTTTCCAACCTGATAGAGTCACTCGGGAAACACAATGTCAACATTCAATGCTATGCAGACAACACACAGCTGTACATCACAATGAAATATAGTGAATCCCCAAGACTGCCTACCCTGGAAGCCTGTGGTTCAGACATAAGGAAGTGGATTACGGAAAATCTTTTACTTTTAAACTCAGACAAAACAGAGATGCCAGTTCTAGGTCCCAATAAAAAAATAGATCTGCTGTCAGATCTGAAAATGAATCTTGATGGTTGTACTGTCGTCTCAAATAAAACTACCCGGAAAAGGCACTAAATAAACTTCAGCTGGTGCTAAATACGCCTGCTAAACTCTTGACTAGAACCAAACAATGTGATCACATTAGCCAGTGCTAGCCTCTACACTGGCTTCCTCTTAAGGCTAAGGCTGATTTCAAGGTTTTTCTGCTAACCTACAAAGCATTACATGGACTTACTACCTAGCTCGCCGATTTGGTTCTGCTGTACATACCTACACGTACGCTACTGTCACAAGACGCAGGCCTCCGTGTTGTTCGTAGAATTTCTAAGCAAACAGCTGGACGCAGGATTTTCAACTACAGAGTTCCATTTTTATGGAATGGTCTGCCGATCCATGTGAGAGACGCATACTTTGTCTCAACCTTTAAGTGTTTACTGAAGACTAAGCTCTTTGGTAGGTGCTATGGTTAGGTGTAGTCTGGTCTAGGGGTGCGATGGTGAATGACAAGGCACTGGAGTGACGAACCACCCTTGCTGTCTCAGCCTGTTGGCTCCCCTACAATCTCCACTGGAATTCTCTGCCTCTGACCATACTACTGGGCTGAATCACTGGCTTGCTTGCGCTCTTCCTTCCTTCCTGTCCTCAGGTTCATGCTGTGAGGTGATCTTTGTGGACTAGAGGCGACAGGTAGCCTAGTGGTTAGAGTGTTGGGCCAGTAACCAAAAGGTTGCTTGATCGAATCCCCGAGCTGGCAAGGTAAAAATATGTTGTTCAGCCCCTGAACAAGTCAGTTAATCCACTGTTCCTAGGCTGTCATTGTAAATAATAATTTGTTCTTAACTGACTTGCCTAGTTAAAGGGAAACTTTTTTGGACAATATTCCGGAGGGTAATTACAAATGTGGCCAATGTGCTCAAAGCAGCTTTACGTACAAATACCACTAATTGTGGTATGTCCTTGTGGTCTTACCTAGGGAAAACCCATAGAAGCCTTAAGATACGGATCAGTGAGCATCGCAGCAATATACGGACAGGTGAAACAAAAAAATCTAGTTAAGTTTCATGTCAAGTCCAACAGCAGTTACCTAGCCATCTGCAGCCATCGCCCAACTATTTTGAGATAAAAGTACAGCTGTCACGCTCACCAACAAATGATAGTTTTCAAAAACTGAATTTGAATGATTTCAGTAGACTATTTAATTTTTTGTGTGTTTTTTTATTTATTTAATTTCACCTTTATTTAAACAGGTTGGCCAGTTGAGAACAAGTTCTCATTTAGAACCGCGACCTGGCCAAGATACAATTGAGCTACAATTGAGCTACAATTACTGCCATGAATGCCTCTGCTGATCCTACAGCTATTGTATGCTGTAATCATGTGCCTATGAACCAGAGTTATACTGTTAGCAATGAGGTGGTATGCCCTAGCAGGAAGTCCACTGTGTGCAGTTCACCCTGCACTAACATAAATAACCTGAGCATGCCTACGTCAGGTATGCGTAAATGGTTGTAAAGGAGTCAGGTGCAGGAGAACAGATATTGTGTAGCCAACAGTCTTTTATTTTGGCAAACCAAAAACACACGGCAAAGTGAACACGAAATAACAATATGGGTTAACATAACCCAGCGCAACAGACCACACAAAGACATGAGGGAAACAGAGGGTTAAATACACAACACATAATGAGGGAAATGAGAACCAGGTGTGTGGGAAAACAAGACAAGACAAATGGAAAATTAAAAATGGATCGGCGATGGCTAGAAGACCGGCGACCTCGATCGCCGAGCACTGCCTGAACAAGGAGAGGCATTGATTCGGCAGAAGTCGTGGCAGTCTACCTCTGCTAAGCAATAATAAAGCATCCCAGAAAAGGGCTAAAAATAGCCCATGTTAACATATGTAGCTTAAGAAACAAGGTTAATGAAATCCATAATTTGCTAGTAACAGATGACATTCATATTCTGACAATCTTTGAAACTTACTTAGATAATATATTTGATGATACAGTGGTAGCAATACATGGTTATAAGAGCTACAGAAAATACATAAATGCCAAAGGTGGTGTGGTCGTTTATATTCAGAACCAAATTCATGTAAAGCTTTGAGAGGATCTCATGTTAAATACTGTTGAAGTAATATGGCTACAGGTTCATCTGCATCACCTAAAGCCCATTCTGGTGGGAAGCTGCTATAGACCACAAAGGGCTCACAGTCAGTATCTGGATAACATTTTTGAAATGATTGATCATGTATGTGATATCAACAGAAAGGTATATTTTCTGGATGATTTAAATATTGACTGGCTTTCATCAGGCTGCCCACTCTAGAGAACGCTTCAAACTGTAACCAGTGGTGTAAGTACTTAAGTAAAAATACTTTAATGTACTACTTAAGTAGTTTTTTGGGGTGTCTGTACTTTACTTTTTTTTTATTACTTTTACTTTTACTTCACTACATGCCTAAAGAAGATAATGTACTTTTTACTCCATACGTTTTCCCTGACAACCAAAAGTACTCGTTACACTTAAGTGCTTAGCACGACAGGAAAATTGTGAAATTCACGCACTTATCACCAGAACACGTGGTTATCCCTACTGCCTCTGATCGGACTGTCAACCTACCAGGGTAGTTACAAACAGCACAGGAATGAAATCATCAACATGTATTGATGACATCTTTACTGATGCTGCAGAAATGTGTTCGAAAGCAGTATCCAAACCCATCGGTTGAGGTGATCACAATATAGTAGCCATATCTAGGAATACCGAAGTTCCAAAGGCTGGGCCTAATATTGTGTATAAGAGGTAAAACATTACGTTTTGTAGTGATTCCTATGTTGTTGAATATTTGTTGGTCCGTGGTGTGTAATGAGAAGCAACCAGATGCTGCACTTGACACATTTAATAAAATTGAATTCCAGTTACTGATAAGAATGACTATAAAAACGGTTAAATACCCATGGATTGATGAGGAATTGAAAAATTGTATGGTTGAGAGGGATGAGGCAAAATAAATGGCAAATAAGTCTGGCTGCACAACCGATTGGCAAACATACTGCAAATTGAGAAATCATGTAAACTGAACTAAACTGACTAAACTGTAAACTGACTAAACTGAATAAAAAGAAGAAGAAGCTACACAATGAAACAAATATAAATTATAGTAAAAAATAATGACATAAAGAATGATAGTAAAAGCTTTGGAGCAACTTAAATGACATTTTGGGCAAAAAGGCAAACTCCGCTCCATCATTCAATGAATCAGATTGCTCATTCATCACATTGGCAAGATTATCAAATTTAGGCATGACATGCCAGCATCAAACGCTGATACTACACATCAAAGTATATCTGACCAAATTACGAAACACAAGCGTTGTAATTTTGAATTCCCTAAAGTGAGTGTGGAAGAGGGTGAAAAAAGTATTGTTGTCTATCAACAATGACAAGCCACCAGGGTCTGACAACTTGGATGGAAAATTACTGAGGGTAATAGCGGACGATATTACCACTCCTATTTGCCATACCTTCAATTGAAGCCTACTAGAAAGTGTGTGACCTCAGGCCTGGAGGGAAGCAAAAGTAATGTTCCCTAAGAATAGTAAAGCCCCCTTTACTGGCTTAAATAGCCAACTAATCAGGATGTTATCAACCCTTAGTAAACTTTTTTTTAAATGGTGTTTGACTATTTTATAGTAAACAAATTGACAACAGACTTTGAGTACGCTTATAGGCAAGGACACTCAACAAGCACAGCACTTAAACAAATGACTGATGATTGGCTGAGAGAAATTGATAATAAAAAGATTGTGGTGGCTGTTTTGTTAGACTTCAGGGCAGCTTTTGACATCATTGGTCATAGTCTAATGCTAGAAAAACGTATGTGTTATGGCTATACACCCCCTGCTAAATTTGTGGATAAAGAGTTACCTGTCTAACAGAACAGCGGGTGTTCTTTAATGGAAGCCTATCCAACATAATCCAGGTAAAATCAGGAATTCCCCAGGCTCGAGTCAAGTGTGATATTTGTCAGCATAAAGTGACTCATTCGTGTACTAGTTGTGGCTTTCGTTCAAAATAAACAAGTTATACTATAATGCAGAGTTACCAACACATTCTTTCTGATCATATTTTATAAATAAAATGTTTGACCAAGTTAATCTGCTCATGTTGTGTGTGTATGTGCATGTGCAGTAGACTGATAGCCATAGACAATCTGCAGAAAATATTGTAGCCTAATGTTGAAAGTATTCCGATTTATTGATTGGGAATGGCATGGATAGGTCTAAAAAAATATCAGGAGAACTTCTCTCTTCAAGTATGCATCTTTTATTAACTATCCGGATGGTAGGCTACAATTGTGTCATGGATGACACAATTGGCTAATTCTGTAAGCCCAAAGGATATCTCCATTTATTTTAGAAGAAGAAAAAGGCTATTATAATGAGTTAGACCTGAGTTATAGAAATACCCTACCAAAATATGTCTTAACACACAGCACTCACTAGCGTCCTAAAATCACCACATAAAAATCCTCTAATGTAAAGAATATGGTCAACAGAAACTAAATGAACAGATCTCTGAACACCTCAAAATATTCTACATCCAATTATAGCATTGTCATAGTGGGAATCGCCTACTAACCTAGACCTTCAAATCCCAATTGTTGGAAATAACATGGGAATGCAGATGGGAGACTCCACCTTACGTAGCCTATTCAAAATAGGGAGGCGAGGGGACGCTGTCACTTTGCCATACCCTAAATTTAGCTGAAATGACGCACCTGATATTAATAAACAGACTTCCAAACGTGGATCTGAAGCATACCCTCTTCCTCTCTGTCAAAAAACCGAAGTTATTAGAGCAGTAAAAATAAATGTTTTGTCATACCCGTGGTATACGGTCTGATATACCATGGCTGTCAGCCAATCAGCATTCATGGCTCGAACCACCCAATTTATAATTAAGCAACAAGGCAGAAGGGGGTGTGGTATATGGCCAATATAACACGGCTAAGGGCTTATCTTAAGCATGACGCAATGCGGAGTGCCTGGATACAGCCCTTAGCCGTGGTATATTGGCCATATTCCACAAACCCCTGAGGTGCCTTATTGCTATTATAAACTGGTTACCAACATTATTAGAGCAGTAAAAAATAAAGGTTTTGTCATACCCGTGGTATTTTTTAAAATATATATATATTATTTAAACTTTATTTAACCAGGAAGGGCTCATTGAGATTTAAAATCTCTTTTTCAAGAGCTTCCTGGTCAAGATAGGCAGCACCAAGTCATTACAAAAATCCAGTAAAAGCCATAGAATTCACAAGAGTATAACAAAATCAAAAACAGCAAATTAAAAACATTGACCGGTCAGGGAATCAGTCTAAACATCATTCATCCGTGATTTAAAAATACTAATCGGGACAAGTTCTTCCAGTTTAAAAGTATTTTGTAAGGCGTTCCAAGATGATGATGCAGAGTACATGAAAGCCCTTTTACCAAATTCAGTTTGGACATTTGGATAAAATGTCCAAAGCAGGATAAAGTCCAGCGAACGAAGAGAGTACCCACCACATTTCTGAACAATACAAATGCCCAAATAAAAAGGTATTAAACCCAAAATGGCTTTGTAAATAAAAGTATACCAGTGACTGAGCCTACGAGTGACTAGAGAAGGCCAGCCAACCCTGGTATACAAAGTGCCGTGGTGCGTAAGGGTTTTGCAGTTTAAAATAAATCTCAAAGTGCCATGGTAAAGGATGTCAATTGATCTTCAACACTGAGCGGAAGCATTCATATATAAAATATCCTCATAGTCTAGTAAAGGCATAAATGTAGCTGATATACTAGCCTCCTTCTGGTTCAAAAGAAAAACAGGCCTTATTCCTAAAATAAAATCCAGATTTCAGCTTTTTTTTTTTTGTAAATGGTTGAATATGCCATTTAAAAGAGAGGCCGTCATCAATTAAAATTCCAAGATATTTATATGAGGTTACAGTCTCAATCTCATTGCCCTGACAGGTAATAATAGGTGAAAAGTAAATAGGTCTATTTCTTGCTTTAGAAAACACCATTAGTTTAGTTTTGTCAGTGTTGAGGATAAGCTTCAATTGACACAAGGTATGTTGAACAGTATAAAAAGCAGTTTACAAGTTCTGGAAAGCTTTTGTAAGAAACGAGGGACAACAGTAAATAACAGGATCATCAGCATAAAAATGACTTTGCGCATTTTGGACATTTTTGTCTAAATTATTTATAGAAATAGTGAATAAGAGAGGACCAAGTACAGAGCCTTGGGGCACACCATTACAGACAGACAATTTAACAGATGAGCCCATCAAATTGAGTGCACTGAGTTATATCAGACAGATAGTTAGCAAACCATGCAACTGCATGCTCCGAAAGACCTACACTCGACAATCTCTGTCTTAGTATATAGCATGATCAACTGTATCAAAAGCTTTAGAGAGATCAATAAAAAAAAGTGAGACACAGTGCTGTTTTTTTGTCAAGGGCTTCAGTGAAATCATTTAAAACCTTCATGGCTGCTGTAATTGTGCTATGCTTCTTCCTGAAGCCCGATTGGTACATTGATAAAATATAGTTAGTAAATAAAAACTCTTTTAGCTGTTCACTCACAAGGGTTTGAAGTATTTTCACCAGGGGTGACAGCTTTGAGATTGGTCTATAATAATTTAGTTGGAGTTGGATCTCCCCCTTTTAAAAGTGGTAGGACAAATGCTGATTTCCAGATCTTTGGAATTTCATTACATTCCAGGGTATACAGTCTGATATACCAAGGCTGTCAGACAATCAGAATTCAGGGATTGAACCACCCAGTTTATAATTTCAAAACCGCATTCCAGCGGTGTCTGCATTCGTAAATTGCCTCCACTGTATCAGGGAGTGCTCTGGGTGGTTTGCAAATTCAGAGCGTTACATTCAGAGCGTTATCATATTGTCTGTTCGTAAATTCAGAGCGCACACTGTACGCTCTGGCCGAGGAGTAGGGTTGATTCGAGCGTTCTGACCTCACAACAGCAGTCAAGCAAACTGGCTAAAGTTGGATAGCTTGTTACAGTAGCTACTTCCAGACACAAATGAGAGATAACTTAACTCTGACCATTTCACTCGCTCTAGCAGTTGGTAAGGCTGTTTTGACGTTATCTAGAACGTTAGTGACTAACTGTGCTGCTGGCAATAATTTAATAACGTTTTTTTTTGCAGACCTTTAGGCTACTGACACTGGTCAGATTCTACCGGTAATGCACGTTTGTAAATTCGTCAGTTATTCTGCGCTCTGGCACATTCAGTGCTCTGATATAGGAGTAGATGGACAGAGTGAATTTACAAACTGCTTACAATCTGTAGAATAGGTTCAAATGGAATTTCATTCAACATTCGCGACAGACAGGTGACGTATGGTTTTCGTCAATACAAACGGACAACATAGAAACTTTGCGTCGGGTCTACCCAACAGGTTGCTCTTAGTTTGTGGTGAAACCCTGCGACAAACTTTATGACACACTTTATAACACAGACTCTATAATGCATGTTTATCGAAATGTTTCATCCGATTTTACTCCATTGTAGGCTAACATGTATTCTGTATGTAATATTTCGCAATAATAATGTTTGCTTACACGCCACTAAAATAAACGACTATCGTGACAGCAGTCAAATGCCTGATGATCCTTAAAATCACTATAATAAGATGCCTATTCAATAAGAGGCTCGGCGCCTATAGGCTGTACGCTATAGCCTGTCTATCATAAACTGTCAAAATATATGCGCTTCTCTTTCTCACTAGAAAGCTTAGTCATTCATTCATAGGCTGCATTATGCCACTTACCTCTACAACGTTCCCCTATCTCCCCCCAAGCAAACCATGAGCATACTCCTCTCAGCGTGCGAGCCATAGAGTAATTTAAGACGTGCCAAACTCGGAGTGGGCGGGGCTACTGAAAATGAACCATAATGTGGGGGCAGTTTGTGCATCCTACACTGATATTAAATCATGCACCCACTTCACTATCTGTATGCCAGGCCCAGGGGTACAACTTTCAATAGGGACGGTGGGGACATGAGCCCCCCCCACATTCTGAAATTGCATTCTTGTCCTTCAAGTTTTATCATTGCACTGTTATACAAAACCTGGCTTCAGTGTGCTTTAGGACCATGTGGTAGGCTGTTTTCTAGTTTCAGACTGCTGGATTCAGGACAGCATAGACATCACAGAGCAGAGGGTGTTGACAGGCTGTGTGAAGGCAACGCTTCTGAAAGGATACATTATAGGACCAGCACTGGAGAGATGAACAGAGTGCTGTCTGTGTAATGCCTTTTCTCTTAGTTTTAAAAGCAAGCAGAGCAGAAACTGGCAACTCTTTAGTTGACTGATTTAGCTGGCAAAGTAACTGTTGTTTGACAGACAAAAAAGTATTTATTCCCAGTGCTGAGCTACTACTGTAACTGACATGTTACGTTAGCTCATGTTTCATCCCCTCTCAACTGAAGTTAATGAACTACTACTGTTAGCAGCTAGTTAGCTAGCTATTAGCTACCACAGACAGTTCAGCTCTAAAAAATCAAATTAAATCAAATTTTATTTGTCATGTGCCGAATACAACCTTACAGTGAAATGTTTACTTACAAGCCCTTAAACAACATTGCAGTTTAAGAAAAATACCCCACCATCCCCCCAAAATAAGAAATAAAAGTAACCAATAATTAAAGAGCAGCAGTAAAATAACAATAGCGAGGGTATATACAGGGGGTACCAGTACAGAGTCAACGATGTTGTGGGGGCACCGGTTAGTCAAGGTAATTGAGGTAATATGTACATGTAGGTACAGTTATTAAAGTGACTATGCATAGATAATAACAGAGTAGCAGTAGCGTAAGGCGGGGGGGGGGGGGTGGGGGAGTAGTGCAAAAAGTCTGGGTAGCCATTTGATTAGATGTTCAGGAGTCTTATGGCTTGGGGGTAGAAGCTGTTTAGAAGCCTCTTGGACCTAGACTTGGCGCTCCAGTACCGCTTGCTGTGCGGTAGCAGAGCGAACAGTCTATGACTAGGGTGGCTGGAATATTTGACAACTTTTAGGGACTTCCTCTGACACCGCCTGGTATGGCAGGAAGCTTGGCCCCAGTGATGTACTGGGCCGTACACACTACCATCTATAGTGCCTTGTGGTCAGAGGCCGAGCAGTTGCCATACCAGGCAGTGATGCAACCTGTCAGGATGCTCTCAATGGTGCAGCTGTAGAACCTTTTGAGGATCTCAGGACCCATGCCGGTCAGGTCTCCGACCTCCTCCCTATAGGCTGTCTCGTCGTTGTCGGTGATCAGGCATACCACTGTTTTGTCATTGTCAAATTTAATGATGGTGTTGTAGTCGTGCCTCGCCGTGCAGTCATGAGTGGACAGGGAGTATAGGAGGGGGACTGAGCACACACCCCTGAGGTTACAGGCCTCTCTCATCTTTTTAAGTGGGAGAACTTGCACAATTGGTGTCTGACTAAATACTTTTTTGCCCCACTGTAGGTGTTCCTTTTGGCCAGGTGTGAAAGGGCAGTGTGGAGTGCAATAGAGATTGGAGTATGCAAATTAGATTATGCAAATTGGTGTGGGTCTAGGGTTTCTGGGATAATGGTGTTGATGTGAGCCATGACCAGCCTTTCAAAGCACTCCATGGCTACAGACGTGAGTGCTACGGGTCGGTAGTCAATTAGGCAGGTTACCTTAGTGTTCTTGGGCACAAGGACTATGGTGGTCTGCTTGAAACATGTTGGTATTAGAGACTCATACACTGAGATGTTGAAAATGACGGTGAAGACACTTGCCAGTTGGTCAGCGCATGCTCGGACTACACGTCCTGGTAATCTGTCTGGCCCTGCGGCCTTGTGAATGTTGACCTGTTTAAAGGTCTTACTCACATCGGCTGCGGAGCGCGCAATCACACAGTCGTCTGGAACAGCTGATGCTCTCATGCATGTTTCAGTGTTACTTGCCTTGAAGCGAGCATAGAAGTAATTTAGCTCGTCTCATAGGCTTGTATCACTGGTAGCTCTCGGCTGTGCTTCCCTGTGTAATCTGTAATAGTTTGCAAGCCCTGCCACATCCGACGAGTGTCGGGACCGGTGTAGTACGATTCGATCATAGTCTTGTATTGACGCTTTGTCTGTTTGATGGTTCGTCTGAGGGCATAGCAGGATTTCTTATAAGCTTCCGGGTTAGAGTCTTGCTCCTTGAAAGTGGCAGCTCTACCCTTTAGCTCAATGCGGATGTTGCCTGTAATCCATGGCTTCTGGTTGGGGTATGTACTGTACGTACAGTCACTGTGGGGACAATGTCATCGATGGACTTATTGATGAAGCAAGTGACTGATGTGGTGTACTCCTCAATGCCATCATATTACTTCCTTTTGTCCCGTTTCAACAGAAGTACATGTTATTATGTACCATTGTACCATTAGCTAGAACTAGCCAAATGTTGGCTAATGTTAGCTAGCTAGCTCACTAACTTTAGCTATTATTTTACCCCAATCAGACTAGACCTGAATGAAACAATGAAACCAGCAGCCAAACAATTGAAGATTGATATTCAGATGTTTTTTCAGCGCAATGTGAGTCTTTATTAGTCAGTATGCCAATGTAACATTATCTGTCAGTTCCCCTAGCTAATTACCTATTTTTCACACTGACACAGTATAAGCATCTCTACAGGCTTCACTGTCATGGTGCACAGTCAGTACATAACACTATGCTCATCATGTCTTAGCAGGATCAGATGGTGACAGATATATCTGCAGGGTCAGACAGCCAGTCCACAGAGCTCAGGTGAATTTTGCAGTATATTATAAAAATATGGGGCGGCAGGGTAGCCTAGCGTTGGACTAGTAACCGGAAGGTTGCAAGTTCAAATCCCCGAGCTGACAAGGTACAAATCTGTCGTTCTGCCCCGGAACAGGAAGCCCACTGTTCCTAGGCCGTCATTGAAAATAAGAATTTGTTCTTAACTGACTTGCCTAGTTAAATAAAGGTAAAATAAAAACAATATTTTAAAAATCAGTGAATGGATACAAAGTTCCATCTTGTGTTGATGGGTAGGCTACAGTCTGGGATCTGGGAATAATGGCCATTTCAATTATTGAACCAATGTTTCTATTCATGGATTATATAATGTATAATGTACACCAAGGTAATTCTTTGTCATGCATCATCTGAGAAGGATCAGATGGTGACAGGTCTCATCGGGGTCAGGAAGCCAGGGAAGACCTGTCTATGACTGCGCACTGAGGTGAACGTTTGCAGATACAACACTTTATTCTCTCTGTGCAGCAAACACTGGACAAGCAAGAAGCTTCAAAGATTGAAATTATTTTAACCTCAGACTGGCAGACTGACAAATCTTAAAAGTTGATTTCCAAACTGTATCCCTATGACGCAAAACATGTAAAACAAAAAATGTGAGGAAGATCTGGGCGATGCTATTGATGATGATGAATGGATACAGATATGTTAGAATGCCCATTTATGTTCATAACATTTCAGACATAAATGATTGCATTTTAAGATCATTCATAGAATGTACTATATTCCAGTGGAACTCAATATCATGCACTCAGAAATGTATTCCTCTGCTGGAGGTGTAAAACACAAAAGGGGACATATTTGCATATGTTATGGTCTTGTGAAGACTGGCTGAATTATGGCAGAGTATGTTATTTTATCTCAGCATGTCTACAGATTCTCCCTTCTCCCTGTTTTTGTTTGCTTGTAAATGTTGACACTGGAGTCTGTTATCAGAAGAAACTATGTAACCTAGCATTTATAGTGGCTAAGAAATGCATTGCTATTAATTGGAAGGTTGGATATCCTCCCACAATGGATGGAAGAAATGTCAAGTTATGTATCACTAGATTTGATTTATTATAAGATTAAGGGTATACTGTGCAACTTTCATAAGATCTGGATGCCTTATGGAATACTGTACGACAAAAGGAGTCTGTATTGAAAACATGCCCATGTCAGGGGAGATACATATTTAGGCAATCCCTAGCTGCTGGGCTAATCAGTCCTGGCCCTGGGGGTCTGTCGTACTGTCGGTTGTCACTCCAGCCTTTGCTTAACACACCTGAAACAAATAATGAATGTTTCACTAAGATCCTAAAGCTGAGTGGGGCGTGTTGGGTTGGGGCGCTGCAGGGCCATGGACCCCTAGGGGCAGGACGGGTTGACCCAGATTTATTGTGTACAAAAAGAGCTCTACAGAATTATTAGGCCTATGATATGAATTATATGAAGGGTGTACTGTTTCTGTGTGTTAATGTGTGCTTTTATTAAACTTTTGTTTTCCAAACCTTTCCCTTGAGACATAAAAAGATGGCAAAGAAGTCGTGTTGAGGTATTGACTAGACTGGTGGGGGTCGGGCATGCAGGCGGCTCGGGCTGGCGGGGCGGACGGACTGAAATTTGATATAGAGGTTGACAATCAAACGTATTTGTACTTTATTTCTAAGAGTTCTTCATTTGTTAGGTTATTGGTTAAAGGTGCAACACAATATTGAATTGTCATTGATTTAGTTCAGTCTTATCAATCACTTGAACATATTTAATAATTATCGTTTTACTTAGCTTGATGACTGTGGGCATTTTTGCTTACTTTTTGTTGTTCTAAATAGAGACATCTAAAAGGGTGATGAGTCATATTAGATTGTGTAGAAATGCAGGAAATGAGCTTTAGATGCCCCCCAAAAATGTGAGGACCCCCAGACCCGCTGCCAAGTTATGCAACCCACTTCTATAACCAATGTGGCTGACCTGGCCAGGCCCATGGTATGTTACCCACTGACCCATATTTCAGAATTACATTTTGACACTGTGGTTTCCCCATCAAAACATTACATTTTTCTCACAGTGATTGACTTAGGCCTATAGGTTGTTTGTTACTTCATACCAGGTTTAGGCTATAGACTAAAATACTACATGGCCATATTCACAGCATTTTTTTTTTTTACATTGCCCGACAACAAAGTGAGACAAAATAAATAATGTTGCTTGTTACACAGTTATTACGAAGCCTAATAGTTACGAAATATATTATGTAGGCATAGTTACTCTGGTTGGTGTCTATTTAGAAAATAAACAATTATAGCATTTCATTGTAGTGTTCACATGTGACCACTTAAATAATGATAGTGCCTTCTCTCCGTCATATAGGATACTGTGGCATATCATATTCAGGAGTTTGTGACATGGGCTATAGCCTAGTGCGTCACTCTTTTCTTTTCCACAATCACTGACCGGCTGTCTTTCCACCAGCTGTCAATTTCCCATGGACCGACGCGTCAGCCTTACCCTCTGGTGTCACCTCATTAAACTGTCCCATCCCAGCCTGTTTTTTATTACTGAAAAAACATACAAATAGAAAATTACATTCTAAATTGTTTTCTAAAAACTTTTTAAGGAGAATTGGTCTCTCTCAGTCTTTTTTCTGCCATGTAATAGGTTATGAACCTGTTAGTAGTAGCAGGTTGTTTAAAATGAATTCAGGGATGGTGCCAATCTTTACAGTGAGAATAACATTGTAGCAACATTGTATAATAAAACAGTTTTAGGCCTACTCTCCAGTGATTTCAGTGTTGTTGACCTTTGTTTCACCTATTTTACTCAAGAAAGTCTACTTTTAGGAACTCAATGTGTTACAATCTGCTAATACAATAGGCGTACAATACAGTACAATACAATACAATAGGACTACAATACAATACAATGAAGGATAATACAGTGCCTTGCGAAAGTATTCGGCCCCCTTGAACTTTGCGACCTTTTGCCACATTTCAGGCTTCAAACATAAAGATATAAAACTGTATTTTTTTGTGAAGAATCAACAACAAGTGGGACACAATCATGAAGTGGAACGACATTTATTGGATATTTCAAACTTTTTTAACAAATCAAAAACTGAAAAATTGGGCGTGCAAAATTATTAACAAATTGATTGATTGATTCAATGGCGGTCAGTGCCGTTTATGATGAGGGAGGGCGTGTTCTGGTTAAGCATGCAACATATTGGCAGCCTATAGGAAAAACAACTATTATCTCACTATTTTAAGTTCCATGACATATTGTGAACTTCAGTTAATATATAACAATATATCTGAAAAGAAACCTTGATTTTTCAATTTATAGAAAGTAGATTCCTCAGTAGCCTTTCAGTAGTCAGTACTCAGTAGCCTTTACTAGTAGGCATTGCTCATAATGATATGAGTATTCCAGGACCCTGACGGTAATCTCATATCATGACTACTGAAAGGCTACTGAGAAATCGACTTTCTAGTGTAAGTGCCTGATGTAACCACCAGGCTGCTGTGTAATGCTGATTCCAGACCTCACAGCCCCTCCCTGCTCCACATGTGTTTTCCGGCTACAGTTAGTACTGAATGAGGACAGAGAGACATTCAGCAAAGTAAGCAACACTTGCAGCCCAGCCTTGGTACAGACTGCCACCATGTGGATTAATTTACCAAGGAACGAGTTACACAGCAATCTGAATTACACAGCAGAATTGTGCATGATCTGCATTAAAAAAATACACAATTGGTTAACTGCATATACTAGAAAAAATAAATAAAGGGTCAACAGTCAAACTGTTTGATTACCCTTTGAAAAATATAAGTAATAAGTTGGTTATTTATTTTGCACAATGATTAATGTCACAACTAGAGTTGCACATTTTGGGGAATATTCAGAGGTGGAAACTTTCCGTGGGAATTAACGGGTATATATTGGAATTAACGGAAATATAGGCAAATTAATATTACTACAATTTAAATGTAGATGTTTTTTGCATTGGATATATTTACCATCATATGGAGACAGAAACATACATATTTTACCTTATCATAAGTAGACGTAATTGCAAATGATTAAATCCTTCCAATAGAAAAAAAATGTGGTTACCAATTGAACTTTAATTAAATGAGTTGACTCTTCACATGGGATGATTTCACTGAACAACAAAAGAAAGGGAATATTGAATGATCCCCCAATGATCCATTGCGTCTCCCAAAAACGTTTTCATCATACATCTGTAAAATGATAGTCTAGAAACTAAAGCTTTGGTTGTCTTCCTCTCAGGCTTGCAAGTCTTCTCCCTGGACCTCTTCAATGTCTACCTCTTGAATATCAGACATCATCTTCACTGTCACTTTCCAACCTTGTTAAGGATGGCTCATTGTCAGGCCTATGGCTAAAAAAAACTCACATTTGCCCAGATGGCCACCAATTTTTCAACCCTTGTATTGGTCAGCCTGTTGCAAGCTTTGGTGTGTGTATTCCCAAACGAGGACCAGTTGCGCTCAGAGGCGTCTGATGTTGGTGGGATTTAGAGGATGATGGAGGCAACAGGGGAAAGAGCCTCAGATCCACAAAGTCCCTTCCACCAGGTGGCTGATGAGATATATTGGCACGACTACCATATTGCATCTCCATCCCAAAGCCCTTGCTTGGAAGTGTACTTCGCCAGACTGCCAAGAACCTTGCCCTCATCCAGGCCAAGGTGGCGAGACACAGTAGTGATGACACCATAGGCCTTGATGATCTCTTCACCAGACAGGATGCTCTTGCCAGCATACTTGGGGTCCAACATGTACGCTGCAGTGTGAATGGGCTTCAGGCAGAAGTCTTCACGCTTTTTTATGTATTTCAGAACTGCAGTTTCCTCTGCTTGGAGCAACAGTGAAGTGGGCAGGGCAGTATGGATTTCTTCTCTTACATCTGCTAGCAGAGTCTGAACATCAGACAGGATGGCATTGTCTCCCTCAATCCGTGCAATGGCCACTGCTATAGGTTTCAGGAGTTTCAGGCTGCTTAACACTCTCTCCCAAAATAGATCATCCAGGAGGATCCTCTTGATGGGGCTGTCCATATCGGCAGACTGTGATATGGCCATTTCTTGGAGAGACTCCTTCCCCTCCAGGAGACTGTCAAACATGATGACAACACCACCCCAACGGGTGTTGCTGGGCAGCTTCAATGTGGTGCTCTTATTCTTCTCAATTTGCTTGGTGAGGTAGATTGCTGCTATATTGCTGCGATGACCTTTCACATACCTAACCATTCCCCTGGCTCTCTTGTAGAGTGTATCCATTGTTTTCAGTGCCATGATGTCCTTGAGGAGCAGATTCAATGCATGAGCAGCACAGCCAATGGGTGTGATGTGAGGGTAGGACTCCTCCACTTTAAACCAAGCAGCCTTCATGTTCGCAGCATTGTCTGTCACCAGTGCAAATACCTTCTGTAGTCCAAGGTCATTGATGACTGCCTTCAGCTCATCTGCAATGTAGAGACCGGTGTGCATGTTGTCCCTTGTGTCTGTGCTCTTGTAGAATACTGGTTGAGGGGTGGAGATTATGTAGTTAATTATTCCCTGCCCACAAACATTCGACCACCCATCAGAGATGATTGCAATACAGTCTGCTTTCTCTATCATTTGCTTGACCTTCACTTGAACTCAGTTGAACCCTGCATCCAGCAAATGGGTAGGTAAAGCATGTCTGGTTGGAGGGGTGTATGCTGGGCGAAGAACATTCAGAAATCTCTTCCAATACACATTGCCTGTGAGCATCAGAGGTGAACCAGTTGCATACACAGCTCGAGCAAGACATTCATCAGCATTTCTCTGACTACGTTCCTCCATTGAGTCAAAAAAACTTCTGATTCCATGAAGACCATGAACTGTTGCTATCGATAAGGTGTCTGATTCATAATTTTCACCTCGAATAGAAGTAGAGGGACTTTTGTCAGAGGGTTCTTGTTGTGAGCGCTGAGGGAACTTTATGCACTTGACCAGATGATTCTGCATCTTTTTTTGCATTCTTCACATATGATTTGGCACAGTATTTGCAAATGTACACAGCTTTTCATTATACATTAGCTGCAGAGAAATGTCCCCACATATCAGATAGTGCCCGTGGAATTTAGCTTTAAAGATGAGAAAAAAGTGAGTGAAAAAAAACAAATACAATTCCATGTACAAATAATTAGTTACGATGTTAGATTAAACAACTCCTTTGTAAGATACATGTTTTAAAATTAAACATGTATGGAAACAGGTGAATTAACACTCCTCAGTTAGCAGGCTCAAGTAAACTAAAACCCACATGGTTGCAAGAACTAACTACCAGAAATTATTAACAATTTAGAAATGAATTAAACACACTTTGATGTAGGCTACTATTAACTAGTTAACAAAAAATAATGTATGTCAAATAAAATATATTCACCTCACCCAGAATTGTAATCAAAACTTACCAGAAAGCATGTAGTCCTTGGCTCAGACAGTGTAGTAGTATAAGCTAAATAACATATCATTAGTGTAAGATCTTGAGAATCAGCTGTACATGTGATGGAAGAGTGCACTGCACATGTGATGGAAAAATGCACTGTACATGGAGAGGGTTGCATTCCATTGAACTGGGGATGGTTTAACCAAAATATGCCACAAGACCTGCCTTATGTGTATCTCACAAAAAAGGTTGACTGTTATAAGCAAATTCTTTTGATGAATGGAAAATTTCCCGGAAAGTTTCCAACCCTTTGCAACCCTAGTCACAACTATTCTACATGGTTATTTCCCTTTATCAATCGCACTAAATTGCAGTCCACAATAGGTCAGAATGAGACCAATGCATTTCATAGCACTCCTTCCTTTACAATATATGGTTCACAGGGTTCCTGTTGTCTCTGTTTTGAATTAGTCTACACTACACTGGTATACACTGAGTATACAAAACATTAGGAACACCTTCCAAATATTGATTTGCACCCCCTTTTGCCCTCATAACATCCGCAATTTGTCAGGGCATGGACTCTACAAGGTGTCAAAAGCGTTCCACAGGGATGCTGGCACTTGTTGACTCCAATGCTTCTCACAGTTGTGTCAAGTTGGCTGGATGTCCTTTGGGCAGTGGACCATTCTTGATACACATGGGAAACTGTTGAGCGTGAAAAACACAGCAGCGTTGCAGTTCTTGACACACTCAAACCGGTGCACCTGGCACCTACTACTATTCCCTGTTCAAAGGCACTTAAATCTTTTGCCTTTCCCATTCACGTTCTGAATGGCACACATACACAGCCCATGTCTCAATTGTCTCAAGGCTTAAAAATCCTTCTTTAACCTGTCCCCCCTTCATCTGCGCTGATTGAAGTGGATTTACAGTTTCCCCCATTCTGTACAGTTTCCCACTATGGTTATAATCCAAAACCCCTGTGGTTGGTCCAACAGGGGGGGAAACAATCAGCAGTAACACTCATAACCACTAGAGGTCTCCCTGACTCATCTATTTATTCTCTCAGTTTAATGTTCTCTGAAGACCTAGGAACAACTCAGAATTGCTGAAAAATATTATCTTTATTTGGCTTTTATATTATTATTTTCTGAAGACCTAGGGAAACCTCAGAATGAATAAAAAATTATCTTCAATTATTTATAAATTGATACATTTTATTCATGAAAAAGCACAATTGCTTTTAGCCTGGTTCCAGATTACTTTGTGCTGTGTAGCCAACTCCTATGGTCGTTGTTTTGCAGCATTTGGCATGACAATGACCATAGCAGTTGGCAAATCTGCACGAACAGATCTGGGACAAGAATAGCCTTTTCCTTACAAGGAGCCTGAAATGAAATACCTTAAAATACCTTTGCCCTTGTCCCCTAGGTCCTGGTCCAGAATCAAAATCAAATCAAATCAAATGTATTTATATAGCCCTTCGTACATCAGCTGATATCTCAAAGTGCTGTACAGAAACCCAGCCTAAAACCCCAAACAGCAAGCAAGGTAGGTGTAGAAGCACAGTGGCTAGGAAAAACTCCCTAGAAAGGCCAAAACCTAGGAAGAAACCTAGAGAGGAACCAGGCTATGTGGGGTGGCCAGTCCTCTTCTGGTTGTGCCTGGTGGAGATTATAACAGAACATGGCCAAGATGTTCAAATGTTCATAAATGACCAGCATGGTCCAATAATAATAAGGCAGAACAGTTGAAATTAGAGCAGCAGCACGGCCAGGTGGACTGGGGACAGCAAGGAGTCATCATGTCAGGTAGTCCTGAGGCAAGGTCCTAGGGCTCAGGTCCTCCAAGAGAGAGAAAGAAAGAGAGAAAGAGAGAATTAGAGAGAGCACACTTAAATTCACACAGGACGCCGAATAGGACAGGAGAAGTACTCCAGATATAACAAACTGACTCTAGCCCCCCGACACATGAACTACTGCAGCATAAATACTGGAGGCTGAGACAGGAGGGGTCAGGAGACACTGTGACCCCATCCGAGGACACCCCCGGACAGGGCCAAACAGGAAGGATATAACCCCACCCACTTTGCCAAAGCACAGCCCCCACATCACTAGAGGGATATCTTCAACCACCAACTTACCATCCTGAGACAAGGCTGAGTATAGCCCACAAAGATCTCCGCCACAGCACAACCCAAGGGGGGGGGAGAGCCTAGGCTGCGTTTCTTTACCAAGGTCTTCCCATGGATAGGTTGATGTGTTTGCATCATATAGAAGTCATCAGTCATCTCATTTGTAATGCTCTCTGGCCCATTTCGTTGTTCACTTTGTTTTACACCCCGTCACATCCCTCCCTTGTCTAGGATAGCTTTACTGTACGGATCTGGAGGCAAAGCAGCGGGATACATGGTTGAATGGCTGGTCTTTTTTTACCCCTGTTTGGTCCTTATTCAGAGCTATTCATAAGAAGCTGTACGTTGACAGCCGACAAGCACTTGACCCTTTTTCATGCAACAAATGTCCCTTGTTGTGACCAGGAGACAGTACAAATGAAATGATCCCTGTTTTTCATTCTGCTGATGCTATGCTGAATCATGCTGTTTTGATAGAGTAAACAACCTCTATTGACTTACTTGGAGTAGGCTATATAGTACTATTACATATCACAGGGCATCGGTGTTAATTTCCAGTTCAAAGCTTTTAAACAATATTGATTACTTCCCTATTTCCCCAAGCTATTTTGGAAGTGTTCCTGATAAATAAACCAGTGTTAAATAATGAGACAAATTGACTCTCCCAAATGTTAACCAAATAGAGAACCAGGGCAGCATCTCTTTGGGAACAAATTCTTAGAAAAGTTACTTTGGAAAGTGTATATCAGTGTGTAACCATGTTCAAACAGGTGACCCCTGTCATTCATTTGCTTCAGGAAACAGATACAGAGATAGGATGAGTCCCAAATAGCACCCTATTCCCTATTGATGGTGCTTTCAAGACAACTGGGAACTCGAAAAAAAAACGAGGTCAAATCATAACAGTGATCTTCAGGTCGCAAAGTCAGAGCTTTAGAAAGAGGCCCAAGTTCCCCACTTGGAATTCCGAGTTGGATGACAGTTCAAAACTCTTTTTCCCAGTTGGAACTCGTTTTTGTCCGAGTTCCCAGCTGTTTTGCACGCACTGAAGTCGGAAGACAGAGATTTTAGAGTTCCGAGGTGTTTAGTGCATTACTTTTGACCAGAAACTATGTCAAACAGTTTGATGACAACATTGTCATCTTTTGAAGATATTAGGCCATTTTCACTGTAAATGGTTTCTCAATTCTGCTTACACTTTTCCAGAAATGTCACTTCCCATGCAAGATCAGGTTGCTCAACACCCGAGGAAGGGAGAATAATTTGCATCTTTTTCTTGTTTGATGATGTCATGACAATAAGGCCCTTTGCCTTACTCCAATTAGATCAATACAATTGAACAGTTCTCATGACACCATCTACTGACAAGTACTTTAATCTTAACCAACCACGTTGTCTATGGGCCCCGTAGTGCACTATACAGGGAATAGGATGCCATTTGGGACAAAACCGGGACAAAATCATTGTCTGTGTGAGGTGCTCTCCAGTCCAGGAGTGAATGTAAGTTCACTAGATGTTGGAACATTGCTGCAGGGACTTGCTTCCATTCAGCCACAAGAGCATTAGTGAGGTCGGGCACTGATGTTGGGCGATTAGGCCTGGCCTGCAGTCAGCTTTCCAATTCATCCCAAAGGTGTTCGATGGAGTTGAGGTCAGGGGCTCTGTGCAGGCCAGTCAGTCTTTCACAACGATCTCGACAAACCATTTCTGTATGGACCTCATTTTGTGCACAGGCGCATTGTCATGCTGAAACAGGAAAGGGCGTTCCCCAAACTGTTGCCACAAAGTTGGAAGCACAGAATCATCTAGAAAGCCATTGTATGTGCAGCATTAAGATTTCCCTTCACTGGAACTAAGGGGCATAGTCTGACCCATGAAAAACAGCCCTCCACCAAACTTTATTGTTGGGACTATGCATTCGGCAGGTAGCGTTCTCCTGGCATCGAACAGCACAAGAACTGTTCGTCGGGAGCTTCATGAAATGGGCTTCCATGGCCGAGCAGCTGCACTCCAGCGAGCCAAAGCTTGGCATTGTGCATGGTGATCTTACGCATGTGTGCGGCTGCTCGGCCATGGAAACCCATTTCATGAAGCTCCCAACGAACAGTTCTTGTGCTGACGTTGCTTCCAGAGGCAGTTTAGAACTCAGTAGTGAGTGTTTCTGTCACGAATTCTGCCGAAGTCGATGCCTCTCCTTGTTCGGGCGGTGTTCGGCGGTCTACGTCGCCGGTCTTCTAGCCATCGCCGATCCATTTTTCATTTGTTTTGTCTCATTTTCCCACACACCTGGTTCTCATTTCCCTCATTATGTGTTGTGTATTTAACCCACTCTTCCCCCTATGTCTTTGTGTGGTATTATTTATTGTAAGTGCTTGTGCACATTTTGTTTGACTGGTGCGCGTCGGGTTATTGTGCCCATACTTTGTATTGGACTTTGTATTGTATTGTATTGGCTTTACTATTTAACTGCTCTGGCTATTACCAAGTTCTGCTCTCCTGCGTCTGACTTTCCTGCCACCAGATACGCACCCCTTACATTTGCATACAAGTAGAGATGATTTTTATGCACTACGCGCCTCAACACTCGGTGGTCCCATTCTGTGAGTTTGTGTGGCCTACCACTTTGCGGCTGAGCCTTTGTTGCTCCTAGCTGGTTGAGAGAAT